>NC_045769.1:11574342-11883552 GCF_008692025.1 Phocoena sinus | reverse complement strand
TGAAACCACTAGAGCTGGCTGTCCAAAACAATGGTCACAGAATTAACACCTTAAAGCACATGGCATATCCAAACATCATAAAAGTTAACTTGGCCAACATCTTCCAGGAAGTAGGTAAAATCCAGTTTAAAAAAAGCAATAAAAGCCCAAGCTAACTCACTCTACCTGACTGATGCCATATGTTTCCATGATGGGTTTTAAATGTCACAGAAAGAATGCTCTGAAAGGTAGGTGTTGGAGCAGACTAGCATCTAGCATACAGAAGAGTAAAGGATTAAAATGAAGTAATACTGTACTTACTAAAACATACAGACTTCCACTCAGTCAACTGGCAGCCAAGTGATATCAGCCAGTTTAAATTTGGATCTCATAACCTAAAAACCAGTTAAGATACAAAGAGTGCTGAAATAGGTACAAGTAGTAATAGGGCCAATAATGTGAACAGGTCATGTCAGGTGACATGGATTCCAAAACAAAAATGACTGAATCAAGGTATATAAAAACAGGGTTAAATTATTTACAGTTAGTAAGCTTAAATCAATGCTCCTACCCCAGCAGGAAGGGCCTTTGCCATTCTTTATGAAGAACTGGGATCTGGCTTTAAAGAAACCAGATTAGGTGTGTCTTGCAAGGAATGTGTCAACGATCACCAGGTAGGTGGCCAAGCATCCAGACAGGCCTGGAACTAGGACCAAACTGTAGTCATAATATTCAAAGGGCCCAGTTTGGCCAATGGGCATCCCAGAGGCCTGAGCAGTAGGCTGCTATGGCAAGACTAAAGAGGAAATCCCCTGAATGCACCCCTGGGTGATGCTGGGAACACTTCTAGGAAAATCTAGGTCACAGGTGGCTTTAGTTCATATCTAAGAGGTCCCAGCTGATTGGCTCAATCAAAAGAAGAACTCCAAACAGCAGAACTCCATGTCTCTCCAATAGGAAACTTGGTAGGCATGTTGGGTGGTCCTGGCATATAGGCTAACCTTCTTCATGGGCTTCCCATCACACTTAGAATGAATCCAAATGACTCATCACAGTCTATCAAGCCCTCCAGGATCTGGCCCTAACCTACTATTCCAGTCACCTCCCCAGCCCCTCTCTCTGCTGCTATGGATGGGTGGGAACATGCTGGAATTGTTCCCAGTGTAGGACTCCATCTGCTGCTGCCTTTCCTGAGAACAGTCTTCACCAGCACACACTTGCCATAACTTTCTCCTTCACCTCATTCAGGTGTTTGCTCAAACACTGCCTACTTCTCTGACTACCCCGTCAAAATCAGCCCACGCTACCTTTCATCTCTATCACTTTACACTACTTGATATTCTCTGTAAGGCTTACTCCCTGAAATTATATTATTTTTGTTTGCTTGCTTATCATTTGTCTCTTCCACTGCAATAATATATACTCCATGAGGACAAAAACCTATTACTCTGCCTGAGTCACTAGAGAATCTCCATTTTCCAAAAACATGTCTGCGCACAGAGTAGGGACTCAACAAGTAATTGGACAACACTTAATGACAACAAAAAAACCTGACGATCCAAAACCTACGGGATGCAGCAAAAGCAGTTCTAAGAGGGAAGTTTATAGCAATAAAATCCTACCTCAAGGAACAAGAAAAATCTCACATAAAAACTCTAACCTTACATCTAAAGGAACCAGAGAAAGAAGAACAAACAAAACCTGAAGTTAGTAGAAGGAAAGAAATAAAAGAGATCAGAGCAGAAATAAATGAAATAATAATATAATGTTTATTGTATTAATAAACATAATATAAATAAATTGAATAAATATAAGACTGGACACTATAAAACTCTTAGAGGAAAACACAGGAAGAACACTCTTTGACATAAATCACAGCAAGATCTTTTTTGACCCTTCCCCTACAGTAATGGAAATAAAAATTTCCATTATATTAATAAAATAAATGAAATAAAAACAAAACAAAATAGCAAAGATCAAACAAAACAAAACAAAACAAAATAGCAAAGATCAATAAAACTAAAAGCTGGTTCTTTGAGAAGATAAACAAAATTGATAAACCTTTAGCCAGACTCATCAAGGAAAAGAGGGAGAGGAGTCATTTCAAAATTAGAAATGCAAAAGGAAAAGTTACAACAGACACTGCAGAAATACAAAGCATCATAAGAGACTACTACAAGCAACTCTACACCAATAAAATGGACAACCTGGGAGAAATGGCCAAATTTCTGGAAAGGTATAACCTTTCAAGAGTGAACCAGGAAGAAATAGAAAATATGAACAGAGTAATCACAAGTAATGAAATTGAAACTGTGATTAAGTCTTCCAACAAACAAAAGTCCAGGACCAGATGGCTTCACAGGTGAATTCTATCAAACATTTAGAGAAGAGCTAACACCCATGCTTCTCAAACTCTTCCAAGAAATTGCAGAGGAAGAAACATTCCCAAACTCATTCTACAAGGCCACCATCACCCTGATACCAAAACCAGACAAAGATACTACATAAAAAGAAAATTACAGACCAATATCACTGATGAATATAGATGCAAAAATCCTCAACAAAATACTAGCAAACAGAATCCAACAACACATTAAAAGGATTATACACTGTGATCAAGTGGGATTTATCCCAGGGATACAAGGATTCTTCAGTATACACAAATCAATCAATATGATACACCATATTAACAAACTGAAGAATAAAAACCAAATGATCACCTCAATCGATGCAGAAAAGCTTTTGACAAAATTCAGCATCCATTTATGATAAAAACTCTCCAGAAAGTGGGCATAGAGGGAACCTACCTCAACATAATAAAGGCTGTGTATGACAAACCCACAGCAAACATCATTCTCAATGGTGAGGAACTGAAAGCATTTCCTCTATGATCAGGAACAAAACAAGGATGTCCACTCTCACCACTATTATTCAACATTGTTTTGGAAGTCCTAGTCATAGCAGTCAGAGAAGGAAAAGAAAGAAAAGGAATACAAATTGGAAAAGAAGAAGTAAAACTGTCACGGTTTGCAGATGACATGATATTATACATAGAAAATCCTAAAGATGCCACCAGAAAACTACTAGAGCTAATCAATGAATTTGGTAAAGTTGCAGGATAACAAAATTAATGCACAGAAATCTCTTGCATTCCTATACACTAATAACGAAAGATCAGAAAGAGAAATTAAGGAAACAATCCCATTCACCATTGCAGCAAAAAGAATAAAATACCTAGGAATAAACCTACCTAAGGAGGCAAAAGACCTGTACTCAGAAAACTATAAGACACTGATGAAAGAAATCAAAGATGACACAAACAGATGGAGAGATATTCCATGTTTTTGGATTAGAAGAATCCATACTGTGAAAATGACTATACTACCCAAAGCAACCTACAGATTCAATGCAATCTCTATCAAACTGCCACTGGCATTTTTCACAGAACTAGAACAAAAAAATTCACAATTTGTATGGAAACACAAAAGACCCCGGACAGCCAAAGCAATCTTGAGAAGGAAAAATGGAGCTGGAGGAATCAGGCTCCCTGACTTCAGACTCTACTACAAAGCTACAGTAATCAAGACAGTATGGTGCTGGTAGAAAAACAGAAATATAGATCAATGGAACAGGATAGAAAGCCCAGAGATAAACCCACACACCTATGGTCAACTAATCTATGACAGAGGAGGCAAGAATACACAATGGAGAAAAGACAGTCTCTTCAATAAGTGGTGCTGGGAAAACTGGACAGCTACATGTAAAAGAATGAAATTAGAACACTCCCTAACACCATACACAAAAATAAACTCAAAATGGATTAAAGACCTAAATGTAAGACTGGACACTATAAAACTCTTAGAGGAAAACACAGGAAGAACACTCTTTGACATAAATCACAGCAAGATCTTTTTTGACCCTTCCCGTAGAGTAATGGAAATAAAAATTTCCATTATATTAATAAAAATTAAAATTTCCAATAAAAATTGTTTATTTTTGTAAACAAATGGGACATAATGAAACTTCAAAGCTTTTGCACAGCAAAGGAAACTACAAACAGGACGAAAAGACAACCCTCAGAATGGGAGAAAATATTTGCAAACGAATCAAGGGACAAAGGATTAATCTCCAAAATATATAAACAGCTCATGCAGTTCAATATTAAAAAAACAAACAACCCAATCAAAAAAATGGGCAGAAGACCTAAATAGACATCTCTCCAAAGAAGACATACAGATGGCCAAGAGGCACATGAAAAGCTTCTCTACATCACTAATTATTAGAGAAATGCAAATCAAAACTACAATGCGGCATCACCTCACATCGATTAGAATGGGCATCATCAGAAAATCTACAAACAACAAATGCTGAAGGGGGTGTGGAGAAAAGGGAACCCTCTTGCACTGTTGGTGGGAATGTAAATTGATACAGCCACTACGGAGAACAGTATGGAGGTTCCTTAAAAAACTAAAAATAGAATTACCATATGTCCCAGCAATCCCACTACTGGGCATACACCCAGAGAAAACCATAATTCAAAAAGACACATGGACCCCAAGGATCATTGTAGCACTATTTACAATAGCCAGGTCATGGAAGCAACCTAAATGCCCATCAACAGACAAATGGATAAAGAAGATGTGGTACATATATACAATGGAGTATTAGCCACAAAATAGAACAAAATTGGGTCATTTGTAGAGACGTGGATGGACCTAGAGACTGTCATACAGTGTGAAGTAAGTCAGAAAGAGAAAAACAAATATTCTATACTAACGCATATATGTGGGATCTAGAAAAATGGTACAGATGAGCCAATTTGCAAGGCAGAAATAGACACAGATGCAGAGAACAAACATATGGACACCAAGGGGGCAAAGCCAGGGGAAGTGGTGGTGGTGGTGGGATGAATTGGGAGATTGGGATTGACATATATACACTAATATGTATAAAATAGATAACTAATAAGAACCTGCTGTATAAATAAATAAATTAAATTAAATTTTAAAAAAGACTGAAGAAAAAAAAGCAAATAATCATTGACAAGATGAAAACAAACCGAACCACAGCCAAAGGGCTAATCAAAGGCATAAGTGTTTGTGTACTACATAATATGCCAAGAGTTGATTGGCAAAACTGTCTTGAGCACTCTTCTGTATTTGCTGACCTTAAAGTCCATTGGAAACTAGACCGTGGCTATGACCAATTTGTTTTTTTATTTATTTTTAAATTTTTTTAAAATTCAAGTATTGTTGATTTACAATCTTGTACCAATCTCTGCTGTGCAGCAAAGTGACTCAGTTACACACATATAGACAATTCTTTTTTTTACATTCTTTTCCATTATGGTTTATCACAGGATATTGAATATAGTTCCCTGTGCTATACAGTAGGGCCTTGTTATTTGGCTATTACCATTTTGGATGCCCTCAGAAGTTCACTAAGATCTTGGTTCTTCTTGAAAGTCATCAGAGCTGACGGAGGCAGGATAGCTGGTACCTCCTGTGACCCATTCTCCAACAGCTTTGTAATAGTTGTTTGCATAACAGGACCACTCATATTCTACATATTTTATGAAACTCTATTCTATATATTTCAATACTGTTTATGCAACTGAAGAGATGATCAGAACCTAAAAACTGGTACTAGAGTTCTCCTAATCCAAGGCTGCCAAATCGCTCTATGACCGCAAGAATGCTCTTAGAGCATTGAAGACGTGCCGAAGATTGCAGTAAACTGTACAGAGTCAGAAAAGAGTTATGAACAAACAATGAAACGGAAGACAACTAAGGACACCAGCCCTTGCCCAGCCAAGGATGGACACTGGCAATGCAGAACATGGACGTTGACATCTGCTAGTTCAGGGCTTCCCTGGTGGCGCAGTGGTTGAGAATCCACCTTCCAATGAAGGGAACAGGGGTTCGTGCCCCGGTCAGGGAAGGTCCCACATGCCGCGGAGCGGCTGGGCCCGTGAGCCATGGCCGCTGAGCCTGCGCGTCCGGAGCCTGTGCCCCTCAGCGGGAGAGGCCACAACAGTGAGAGACCCGAGTACCGCAAAAAAAAAAAAAAAAAAAAAAAAAAAAAGAAAAGAAGACTGTCCAGGCTGTCTTCAGGAAGTTCAAACGTTAGATCAAAGTACTGCAGGCCTCCAGCTCCCCATGGAACCATAGAGCCACTTCTGGGCCTGGCCATCCAGCCAACCAGTCAATGCACGGAAGACCTAGACACGCAGGACGTGTCATTTCAGGCTTCCTAAGAGTCTCACAGGAGGCTAGAGACCTTCCATTTGAAAAGCAACAACTTATCAACCCATCATCATAACATCAAAGTACTTTAATAAAGTGATCCTTTTATTAGAAAAGGGGGAGATAATAGGGAGGGATTCCTGGTTGTTCTCTCTAAAAAACTGTGCATCTATGACTCTGGGAAAACAGGTGCATAAAAGAAGTCATAAGCCAATGAAATAGTCTTCCAACTTTTCTAAATGAACTCCGGGTTACACTGATAACAAGCATACATTTATCTTAGTTAAGACATATCATCCATTGATTGCCTTACTATTACGTAAGATATACCCTTTCAAGTTGTGTAAAATATAGCATCACAGTTTTCATTGTTCTTCTATATGAGAAGCATAGGCACTAGGAAACATACTCCTCTCCCAGAAAGGAAACAGGAGGTTGAAAAAAGAGCACTAATAAAATCCCAGTAGTCATAAATGCATTTTTTTGTTGTTGTCGTTGTTGTTGTTTGTTTGTTTTTTTGCTGTACGCGGGCCTCTCACCGTTGTGGCCTCTCCCGTTGCAGAGCACAGGCTCCGGACGCGCAGGCCCAGCGGCCATGGCTCACGGGCCCAGCCGCTCTGCGGCATGTGGGATCTTCCCGGACCAGGGCACGAATCCGCGTCCCCTGCATCGGCAGGCGGACTCCCAACCACTGCGCCACCAGGGAAGCCCCATAAATGCATTTTTAAAACTTTATGGTAACGGTTGACTAAATCATAAATACAGGCAGTTAATTACCAGTGTTCATAAATTATTTTCAAGCAGGGCTAATAATCAAACACTCTACATATAAAAGAGGAAACTTCATTTAATGAGCAATCTTTTAAATCCTTTAATTATTCTCATAAATTACAATTTTTTCCCAACATATCTTTGAAACTTTGGATGCTTCCTGCCCAATAGAATTTTTTCAAAACAACCCTCAAAAATAATAAATTAAAACTAAATCTGAGTGTGGTCCACTTAGCTTCTTTGATAAATTCATGATCATATACTTTGCCCACCAACTCCTCTACTCTGCTTGGTTTTTTCCTAAGAGTACTTACCACCATTTGAAATAACTTTATCTGTTGATTGTCTGTTTGTCCCACTATAATATAAACTCCATGAGGACAGAAACTAAATCTTATTCCCCAGCCATATTCCTAGAACCCAAAACAGTGCCTGGCATTAAAAATATGTGAGGAACAAATGAACCAACAATTAAATCTGTAACACATCCACACACGGAGCCCACATATAAAGGTGAATATGCGTAATATATTTTAATATGTATGTAAATTAAAATAGACAAAGCTTTATACACATGCACATCAGTATGGAGTATAGCACGGGGAAAAGCATCAAGCTGGAGATGACACATTGGAGTTCTTGGTGATGCTACCACAAAACAGCTGTGTCATCCTGAGCAAGTTACTCAACTTCTCTGGGCCCGAGTTTATCTATAAAATGAACATTTTCAGCTTTATCATCTTTAAGGACACTTAACAGTTCTAATATTTTTCTTAATAAATTCTAGAGACTCAAACAACAGTTTACATAATCCACTCTACATAGAAAACAAAACAGCAAAATAACTAAAATTCTCACTCCTGACCTCTGGCTAGTTATCAATCATTAACTAACTATGGCCAGTGACTAGCTCCCAAAGTGTCACACAGTTTTACATCTCCTCCAACTGGCCCCTTTGTTCTCATTTGTTCTCTATTTCCTTTCTCCTTGGCCAATGGAGCCACGTGCTCTGAATTCTGGGCTACAAATGCACCTACTGAGCCCCTGAAATTATCGTTCTGGAGAGCTCACTAATGCTTTGCACTTGAGCATTGGAAAGGGCACCCTGCAGGAAACTCCTCTACAGCTATGTGTACCCTATCGCCATTATCCTTCCACAAAACCCGTGACCTTGACAAACGCAAGTCAGGACCAAGAATGAGCTCACACCTGAATACTCACTCTCCCCTGTGGCAGGGGTTGGGGGGAAGGGGGTACTTTCAAAATCGCAACACCACCAAAGCCATTTTATCCCATCAAGAGTAAAGCAGCACTCTTTCAGCTATTGGAGCTTTCACTCTCCAAAGCTTCCTTTCTTTAGCACTGGTAAACTGTACCATTGAGATTCTAGGACCAACCTTAAAGAGCTCATCTAGTTCCTTCACTAAGTGGGTGAGTCATTCTTTCCTTTCCCTATCACTTCAAGATGGTCACCCTTCTGCCCAGCACAGCAAGGAACACCAGGTCTCTCTGGCAAAGGGTGCTGAGACTCCAGAGTAGAGATATTTATCAACAAGAATTTTGTGGACGAAAACATTCATCACCACCCAGTAATACTTTTATTTTCCATATTTAGTACATAATTAAATACACAGGAACTATAAAATGCATGTACATACTTCCTTTTAAAATTTAATAAATACATTTCAGTCTTTAATCCTGATTTATACTTTCAGCTTATAAAATAATTTAGCCCACGTGTAGAACTTTATTTTTTCTATGCCCAGCTAATAAATGCAACCCACTTTCCTAGAATTTCACTGTACAACACACTCAAGCTTCATGAAACAAATATCTGAACTAGAGAGTCAGAGTCAATGCATCTTTTCAGGCACTCAATCACAATATACCCGGTCCAGCCAAGATGTCTAAGAAGCTCACTGAATTTGAAAAATATTTTTAATAAGGAAAGAACATACACCAAAAGCACCCTTGTGTTCTAAGGGCAAAAGGGGAGCGGTGGGATTGAAACTCAAACCACTGCAAACCTTAGGCTCGAAAGGCAATTCATAGTTTACACCTGCACTTTAACTTGATCCAAACAAAACTGTAAGACAGATTGGGGAAATTATCACTGCATCCAATTTTATGGACCAGAAAATTAGGTCAAATAATGCTGGATCCCAGGAAGTGGCCGAATCAGGAATACAATTTACATCTCCTCTTTTCCAGCCCGTGCTGGTTCTGTCATATCATTCAACCTTTCCTGTATGATAGGCCACCTAGCCTTGCATTACAATATATACAGAAGCAATCCTATAGGCATAAACACAGTAGATGGGCCAATGGGATGAGTCAACCATAGTACATGGTTCTTCTCTTAGAGTAAATACCATTGAGTGGTAGGAAATGAAAGAGTCTTATCAAGACAGGAAAAATGATGCTGGTAAATTCTCTCTGGACCCCTGAACCCCCTCCCCGTCCCTCCCCCCTTTTTAATCCTCTTATAGAAGCTGATTACAGGAAAAGAAATCAGGAAAGCAGAACTGAAACCAAAAGCTTATCAGACTGATAAGGATACTTATACAGGATGCAGTAAATTACCATTGCTTCCTGTTTTAAGTATTCTTATCTGTAGGACACTAAATTTTTTTTCACCACAGAACCTCACATTTAGGACACATCCCAAAATAGAATCTTCTGATCTTCAGCTGTCAGCTGAAGTTGTTTCATAAATAGCCCAGCATATGTACTCTGGAGGCTTGCTAACACTCTAAATGCAAATATAGTCCAGTCACACCAATTCCTCTTAGGCTTTGGTGGCAATCAAGAACGTGCAAAATCCAGCAGCCCCAGGAATTCTATGGAGGATCCCATGAATGTCCCTAGTCAATGACCTATAGCACTCTATTTGGATATTTCTGGAAATTTTGAAACAAAAGCCATTAGCAGATATAGATCCCTATTTATAATATATAGTTCACCAAAGAACATAAGATTTATTTCAGGTCAGCTAATTTTTAAACAGTCTTAAAAATAGCTCTTGTTCAGAGAGTCATTTTGGTGAAAAGGATGTGTTTCAAGAAACCCCTAGGTCTTTTAAACAACTCTTCCAGGGGCTTTCATAGTCAACAGGTACAGACAACAAAACTGATTATACGGGAATGTGTTTGAAAAATTACTCATGTAATCCAAGGATAAAATACATGGAGACACACACATGCACACAGGTATAAAAGACACCTAGCTATAATCTTTATGATCTAGTATGTCAGGAATTCTATTGCCAGAATCACACAACAAGCTGAGACCATTTCAGAGAAAGAGAGAAAAAAAACCAACGTCTGTGTTTTTAAAGAAAAAAAAAAAAGACTGTGGAATGGGACTATGGCACAGAACATAAACGATAAACGGCCTGGGATTTTATGGTATTTGAACCAAACATCTGTGCCTTTATGGCCCTCTTATCACTCCCTCCTCTAGTTACCTGCCCCAGAGCACATCCACCCCAGCTGGGTAAGAAGGGGTTTTACCCTGGTCAATGGAAGTCACCCTAGGAGAGTAGCCTTAAGGTTGACTTCACCTTGAATTATAGTAAATGCTCAAAAATTTTTGCTAAGTGTTGAGAGATTCTATAAATAGACTCTTCGTGCCCCTTTTAGCCAATTGCTAAGTAGCTGCCTTTTTTCACACCCGGGTGATAAGCACAGATTCTCACAGAGTGGCCCCTTTATGAGCCAGGAACAATTCTGCAGTCCAGGAAGGGAAGCCCTGTACCCAGACTACAAGTCCAGACAGCGATGAACCTTGTGGCTGCCTTGTGTGAACCACCCAGAACTCAGATCAGACAGGAATGCCTGGCCAGTTCCAGATTCCTACTGGATGTCCAGAATCGATGATGACCAAGCTCACATGAAGTGGATTAACTTGATCCCCTGAGACCTGGGAAACAATCACTGTAAGAGAAAAATGGATATTGTAAATATCTATAGTGAGGCAATATTATAAAATATTTTTTAAAAGACTACTAGTAGAAGGATTCATGTGACTGTTTAAAAAAATCCAACCAGCTAGGTCCTTGAAGCAAGAGAGCTTAAGAAGGTGATCACAGTGGCTCCACTGTGATACAAAAATCTAAGACCTTCTGCTGCCACTGAACAAATAAACACTGACACAAGCAGATTAGAATGGGGGAGAACTGGAGAAATCAGAAAGCAAATCTCCAACTGTACCCTGGGTTACTCCAGAATGCTGGCCAATTCTGGGCAGGAAAAAGATGCAGAATATTTTACAGGTTTTGAAAAGAACCACAAAACTGACTTGAAGGTCTGAGAAGTCAGAATGCCAACTAAAACTTAATAATGGTGAATATGAAGGGAAAACTGAGAGATGACTTCACAAAGGTCTTCAAACACATGTAGGAAAACATCTCATAAAAGGTCAATGGTCTGGATAAACAAACTGTGGTGCATCCATACAATGGAATATTATTCCCCAATAAAAAGAAATGAAATTGTCAAGCCATAAAAAAGGACATGGATGAATTCTTTTTTTTTTTTTTTTTTTTTTTTTCGGTATGCGGGCCTCTCACTGTTGTGGTCTCTCCCGCTGCAGAGCGCAGGCTCCGCACGCGCAGGCTCAGCGGCCATGGCTGACGGGCCCAGCCACTCCGCGGCATGTGGGATCTTCCCGGACCGGGCACGAACCCGCGCCCCCTGCATCGGCAGGCGGACTCCCAACCACCGCGCCACCAGGGAAGCCCGACGTGGTTGAATCTTAAGAGCATACTGCTACGCATAAGAAGCCAGTCTGGTAAATGTACGTTACGCACTGTGAGATTCCAATTATATAACATTCTGGAGAAGGCAAAACTACAGAGATGATAAACAGATCAGTGGTTTATCCCCAGAGGCTGGGGAGAGGGGAGGAGGTTTAAACAGGGAAGCACAGGTAATTTTTAGGATAGTGAAACTGTTCTGCATGATACTGTAATGGTAAACACAAGACATTAAGCATTTGTCAAAACTTAGAACTTGATAGCAAAAAGAGTAAGCCTTAAGTGTATGCAATTTTTTTTTTTTTTTTTAATTTGAGAGATCAGTGATTACGGGTGGAATGTAGAATGTGACCGAAGCATCTAGATGTATTACAGATGCATGAAGCAACCTCACTGAAGCATGTGGAGATTACCAGGCGCTGACCTAGGTAACTGGAAACAGGCACATCTACAAAACTAAAGGCAAAAGAAACTGCACTCTAGTTGATAAAGTCATTTCCTATAGGGCATGGGTTGACAATTCTGACACTTCTATGTACATATATGTAGTGGAACTGAACAAATAAGTAAATGGATGAAGGATGGTGACAGCCACTTTTGGGGTGGGAGGTGCAGATAAGCAAGGGAAGGAGGCTAGAATAATCCATACAGAAATTTATTAGAGTTTATACATTAGTATGAACTCATGCTTAGCTTAGTATAGTCACAGATGGTTCCATGCAGAAATTTTTATAGATATGTGTATATATATAGGGGTTAGTATACACACATACATTTCCTTACTCTGACAGCTGAGAGGGCAAAGAAGAAATAACATCCCAGTAGGAACAAACACATCTAGTGCCAAGATCTTGGTTTCTAATACAATTCTCCAATAAAAGGAATCAGGGCTCCTTGGAGAAACCGATGATTCTAGGACTGGGGCAGGAAACAAATAAGATGATCATGGAGTATCTTATAGTAACAGAAAGTAAGGAGATGCTTAAAAAAAAAATACTACTGAGTTAATAATGAGCAATAAAACAAGTAGTTAATTATAAAAATATTCACGTATTCTGCTCTCCAAATGGTTTTCAAACAACTGTAAGTTTCCTGGCCACTTTAAAGAACCCCAAATTGTAAACTGTATTTGATCTAATTATTGATTTTTTTATAGAAAACTTGGATGATGCAAAATTTCTTTCAGAGGCAACTGGCTCTACAATTAAATTTCAGCAATTAAATATTGATATATATTATACCTGAAACCCAGAAAGTCATATTCAGTTTCATGAGCATTATCCAATCACTTATGAAATATTTTATGTTTATGGCCTATTTTCTTCTACGAATTTCTGTTTAAATTCATTTCCAGTCTTATTTCCTCTTTTAGCAAACTGATTAATAACAGTACCAATGTTGTTATGATTTCTTGTTTTATCTTCTGCACGTTTAAATGTATTCATTGTTTTATCTTTAATTTGTTTTTAGAACCTTACAAAATTTTTTTTTACTACATAAATTTAAATCTCCTGATAAAAATATAACTTATATATTCAATTTACAAAAAAATAAAAGGACAAGGGTCATCACTTGTCACCACTACTAAAATCAGAATGAGGGAAATAGGGCTTCCCTGGTGGCGCAGTGGTTGAGAGTTCGCCTGCCGATGCAGGGGACACGGGTTCGTGCCCCGGTCCGGGAAGATCCCACATGCCGCGGAGCGGCTGGGCCCGTGAGCCATGGCAGCTAAGCCTGCGCATCCGGAGCCCGTGCTCCGCAACGGGAGAGGCCACAACAGTGAGAGGCCCGCATACCGCAAAAAAAAAAAAAAAAAAAAAAAAAAAGAATGAGGGAAATAATCTCAGATTTCGTCACCATAAAAGCTGGTAACCACTAGAAAAGTTACCTCAAAATGGTGGAATTTACTCTCGTGATGTATGGATGTAACAGGAACATACCTGAAGATCCTTAATAGTAAATTACACAGTAACAGCAAAATAGAAGCATTTTTTAAAGAGTAGTTTCAAGATACTGGTCTTTCCTCACATTTTGTATAAGGAATAAATGCAGAGAAAAGCAAACATATTAAATAACTGTCCAACAGAATTTTCAACCAAAACTTCAGAAGAGAATTGGTATGACAAATTACCAGTTTTGCATAATAGTCTTCAAAAGAAACCTCTTAATACGCAGTGAAAACTATCAATACTACCATCCAAAACTACGACATAAGCTGTGGTTCATGACACCAGCACACACACGTGGCCCAACACACAGTGGTGGCCACAGCTGTGGCCAGTCTTTTCCAGCGCCTCCTGGAGACATCACACACCCCGCACACCCTTCCCATGGTGTCATCTGTTCTAGATCTTGCCTTTCACCTAAGACAATCTTCTCTCAAGCAGACACACACGAATTTCAAGTCTTTTCAAATCCTGCCCTTTGACATCAGGAAAATCTGACTTTGCTTCATTTGTGAGTCACAAGGCAACCTTAATCATGACTGAAAATCCCCAAGGAGTACAAATGACGTACTCAGATCCAGGCAAAAGGACATGATGAGTTTTAAAGTAAAAGTACATGAACAAATCAATGTCAACCCCTCAAGTCCAGAAAAAGGGCCAGTATCCCTATTCCTTCTCTCAGTGGATGTTATTTGTCCCCCGAGAAGGCTGATCCTCTCTAGCCTCTCCCTCAACCAGTCCTCATGAAAAAAGCTCTATGAGGGTCTGAATTTTCAGGTGTTTTCTTTACAGTTGTAACTCAAAAACTTAGGGATATGCCTGACACTCAGTAGTATCTCACTAACTCCTTGTTGCATTCATTAACCACGACTACAAACATTTTGAGTCCTTGGCGATTCCCCAAAACTATCTTCAAGACCAGTTATGATTTCTTCAAATTTCCAGGTTCAGTAATTACAACAGTTTAATGATGGAATGAATGGAAACATGTAAGACAAGAAGTACCACCAAGTGTCAGACAGTGGTAACGTAGCTAAGAAAAACTCTCTGTCCTCCTGAATAGAATAGGATTCTGCTCTCCAGATAAATGAGGTGTTGGCACCTTTCCCACACTGTGGTTTAAAAACATATGGTCCCACATTCATTCATTCAGTATCTACAACAAATAGTGTCAACCAAATGCCAGACACATTGCACTAAGCATGTAAACCCAGTCAACCACCTTGGCAGAGAGAAAAATAGCCTAGCTCAATACCCGACACATACCCGCTGGAAACACTTTCAAATTTTAGCAAGTAGCCTGAATGCCAATGTGACGGTGCAGGACCAAGAAAACTGAAGTCCTATTTAAAATAAAATAGAACACATTTATGTTACAGATCCTGGGGACTTGTGGAGTTTTATATGAAAGGATGACAAATGTTTTGCTATATGTAAAATTGCTTGGATGTTAACTGTTAGCGTAATACTTAAAATGTCAAGCAATGTTTAAAAAGAATTGCTGTAATAGCTGAATAGCTAGTTTAGAACATACATTCTACTCCTTTGGTCATCAAATTAGCCCAGCCTTAATCAAGAGCGGAAACGGGAAAAGTCTCATATCTTGGCAATTAGGGTCAACTGCTGAGACCAAGGTAACTTTTTAGCAGTGTAGTAAGAAGTACCACACTTGCAAAATGGACTCGTTTAAATTTAATTCCTTTTCCCAGACCTTACCTACATTTTAGTAGAAGGGCTAATTAGCAACAATATACTGGAGTGGAATAAAAAGAATGAGCATAGGGACAAGTCAGAAGGCTACTCTATGAATCACATACTTAACAACTGGCCTCTTTTTAAAAATAGAGGTAACTATGATACAATAATTATTTTTCAAATACTTTTCTCATTGCTTTTGATATCTTAAACCTCAGTGAAAATGCTATGCTCTGACCTAGATCAGTAGGCTACAATTAACATCAGAAGAACTCTATTAGCAGAATAAAAGTTGATGAACTACTGTTGGAAGCAAAGAAATAAATCTTGTCAAAACAAAGCAAAGTTTCTGTCAATCTTTAAAAGAATGGTTTGGGGGAACAGAGGAAGTTTCCAAGGATTTCAGACACAGCAATGAGGCAGCTGTAATTAATTTTCCCCAAGTTTTCATATCCGGTCATATCAGATTGCAAAGACTCCTGTAATTTTGTTTGACTATTTTTTTTAATATATTGTTAAATCTGAATATGATTTTTTAAATATTTGGCAAATGAAATGGCTTGAGGTACTCAAAATATATCCAACAGTATTGTTTTTGTTTGGGATTTTTCTAAAGCCGCCTTCTCCTTGGTTCAACAACTCTCTCCAGAACTGTTTGTTGATATACAAATTTTTAACTCGGCAAGCATTTTGTGTGCACCTCCACAGATACTGGAGTCATGAAACAATTAGTGACACTACTCTCAAACAGTTTACAATTTTTAGTAGGAAGGAGTAGCATTAATCCAGTAATTAGAGCCAGGACAGGGGTTTCCAGCATCTCTCAGGAAGGGGTAAGCTTTGTAAAAGAAAGGAAAGAGACTGGGTGCTAGGTACACTGGAACCCAGCAAATCGAATACTCTAAATGTTTCCTTTGATCATTTAAATGTATTGATTTTACATTGCAAATGCAATTTTACAGATGGTGAAATCCATTCTGAACTCATCAGAGCTAAGAACTCTTTATTTATGTCCCTAAATACCTCCTGCCACTATTTTTTAAAATAATACTCCCCAAGCCAAAAAAAAGCCTGAAGTTTCTTTATCTCATGAGTAACCATAAATCATCTCAGTTAGGGTGGTGAGGAAGCCATAGAATGGGGTTCTATTCTTAGAGAAGAGACATTCATTTAAAATCCACCAAAAAGTAGCTTGTGAATTAGATCGAATTGGGTGGCATGGGTTTTTTTTTTGTTTTTGTTTTTGTTTTCACACACACACACACACACACACACACACACACACACACACTGTATTTTATTTTTACAAGAGATAAATAAACTGACACCAAGCATTGTAAATGGGTGACCACAACAAAAGCAACAATGATTGCAATTACCAAACACGAAACACACTCATACTAGGTCATGATATTAACATTCGGTCCAGTATGTGGCATGGGTTTTTGTTGAGGATTTCATCCTGCAAAGATGCTTTCCAAGAGCCCTGGTGGCTGGGAAGCAGGCTCTGAAAGGACAATAACATTCCTCCTGCGAGTTTCAAGCTGGAGGCTAAAAGCACCAACCATTCATTTTTCCGTCTTGAGACACATTCCTCACCCGGTTCAAAGGCCCGAGAAACAGCAAGCCCGCACACTTTCTGAAGGTCACCCCTTGCAGGGACTTGCGAGGGACCAAGGCTCAGGCTGCAAGATACCTTTAAAGACCTAGTTTTAGGAATAGAACCCTTTTTACTGGACTATACTTTCCATATCCTAACCCTCTGCCGCACCTCCCCACTCCCCCCCACACACACACGTGCGCGCACGCAGACACGCACACACACACACGCAGTAAAGTTTAGGCAAAAGGGAAAGTTTTAACTATAATCCCAATGTCCAGGGCACCCTACTAGTGGAGGTAAAATATTTTCAGAAATTAAGTCATTACCCATTCTTTAAAAAAAAAAAATGTAATATTTATATTCCTTAATCTTACCAGAGGGATGGGGATCAACTTTGAAAGAATATTATTGTTTAGCTGTGGTTTAAAGCATGCACTGGAATTGGGAAAGGGGGCAAAAACAGCAGGCAAGGGAGGAGTTGAGCAGGGTAGGTAGGAGTTGCCAAGACTGGGTTATAAATACCCTCACTCAGCCAGCCCCTCACAACACTTTAGGGATCTCCCTCCCCTCCCTCTACCATGACATACTTTATACAGTGGCCCCATTTTGTTTTGTTCTGTAACCTCAGGAACATTTAAGACATTGGGGATTCTGGTAAAAGAAAAAGGTAAATACGGCCTGGTAGAAGATCTGGGGCAAAGAGTTTTAACTCCAGCTTTGGTTTTGAGTGGGATGTTGCCAACCCTTTGGGTTTGCTTTCCAATAATAAGCAACTCTGCATTACCCAGATCTGGGCTTGTGCTCAGGTGGGAAAACCTCTTTCAACCCATTTGAAAGTCTTTGACTCCATTTCAGTCATTGCTCCCCATCTCTCCTCACTCAAGTTTAAGTTCTCATCCGGTCCAGCTTCCTGTGTCCATGGGAAAAGGGCAGTCTTGGTGAAGAGGCAGAGGGATCGTTCAAGATGCCTCATGTCCTCGGGCTCTGGGTGCCTTTCTAGGACAACATTTCATTTCCAGTCCTGTGTGAGCCGCCTGAGGACTGTTAGAAAGTATAATTCTCTACTCTAGGAAAATAGCATGAATATTTTCACCAACCACCGATGGCATTAAAAATATAGACAACAGCCTCTGGTACTAGAAGCTCCAAGCAGTCACTTTTTATGTTTTTCTCAGAGGTGAACTTCTAGCTCTCAGTCATCCAGCAAGAGGCATTAATTCATTTGAACTCTCAAAACTATGAGACCCTAGTGTCCAGAAAGTCTTCACAAAGATCCTTAACCTTTATACTTAATCCTACTACACTATATTAAGAACTAGTTATTCATTCAGTCTTGGGGTGGGGGGCTAAGGGGGTTGGGTGCCGAATACTTGAGTAATACCATGAAAATCTGAAAATTCAGACACCTTCCCCTTCTCCATCAATTAGCACAAACACCTCAATGTTAGAAAAGGTGACCATTTCTTAACTAATGCTTTTCCTCCTTCGTGGGTTATGTACTTCTTTTAACCTGAGTATTCAAAAGAGGCATGGAAAATAAAGAGTACTTTTCTTTTTCCCTTTAACAAAAACAAAGCAGTGAGTCTATTGTAAGAGGTATATTGTCTGCTGTGATCCTTTCGTGCAGAAATGTGGGGTCTGTGTGTGTTCTTCCATGGAAGACTGAGCTGTTGGACATTTACCCAACTTTCTATTACTATGCTTCAAATTTTATGAGCAGCTCATCTCTGGAAAGATAAACAAAAAACGAGCATTGGTGGTGGCTTCTGAGAAGAGAAGCTGGGGAACTGGAGTGGCAGGAAGGCTTAATTTTCACTCTATACCTTTAAAAAAATGTTTAAACCACTTGAAACTTACAGCACATGCATGCATTGCCTATACCAAAATATTAACGAAAAAAATAGTGTGAATAGATACAGCAAACTATCATAAAACTTGGTGGTCTTTAAAAAAATGCTTTTTAATGTTTCTGGAAGAAACTACTATAAGCTTAAAAACAAGTATGACTGCACACCATCAAAACAAATAGAGAGAGAGAGAGAGAGAAAGCTTAAAAAAGAGAAGTGGCAAAATCTCAAAGAAGATTATACTTCCCGCCAGAAGGAAGCACAGGAACCAGAGGTCAGAGGCTTAGAGGTTTTCACTACTAAAAATAAAAACCACCTACCCAAAGGGGGAGAAAAAGTCCTTGAATAATAGAGCTTCTAAGACCAAAAGAAAAGATTTTACAATTTCTTTCGCAGCCCTCATCTTCACCCCATGTTTCCTAACACTGACCAACCCGTGACGAGTACTCACAAAACTCCTGTGCATTTAACACCTGGACCCCTCTCCTGGCTGCTTCACTTAGACCAAAGATATCTTTTTCTTGCTTCTTGTAAATATTATGCTTGCTAGCAGAATGGCCGAAAATGCACCATTCTCCCAAAGGAGAGTTTCAACAGCCTTATAAACTATTTAAGTATGCTTGTGCTACGGTGAGGCAGGAAGCCATGGTTAGATAGCTGCAAAACTTTAAGGCAGATGGGCACTTTAGCCCTGTAAGTATAGGAAAAATGCAGATTTTCATGGACTGCACCTTCTGAATCTCAATATTTCCCCCCAAGTAAGCTGTGCCATAAGAAACTTGGTAATTACTTGGATGAATCCTCCTCGCTCCCATTTTTGTCCCCGTTTCCATGTCTTCATCCCCATCCTCTTAACAAAATACGTGTTATTTGGAATACCACAGGTGCTCAATGGTGTTTATTGAGGCAAAGTGGGGGAGGGGAATCATAGTTTAGGGCCTGTCTGGCCAAAGGCAGATCAGTTATTTTGGGGTTGGGAGGTGGGTGGCCTCCATTATTGTAATAACGGAGATGGAAAGTTCTTCTGATTATTCCCACAATCCCTAAAATTCAAGGCTAAGTATGATTATGTTTCATATCCCATAGAGCCCTTTTAATAATCTTTAAAAGAACAGGGAGATCATCATTGGAGAATATTGAATAGTAGTTAAATACATAGTAATTACTGAATATTTCAGAGAACTTCAATTGCTCTATTTTTAGCAAATGTCTTTTTTTAAAAATTTTGCCTGTCTCATTTAGATCATAACCTTCCTAAAAGAATCACAACTTTCTGTGTAAAATATAACTTGTTTGCCACACTAGATATATATGAAGGAAAACAACACCAAAAGAATGCCTCTTTGATCATTTCAACAAACATAACACAACTATCAATTTCTCAAGATTAACTGATACCGTTCAGTACCATGACCTAAATATGTCAGGGAGGATCAGAGAACTCACATCAAAGTATTTTTTGGTCAACAGAAAAAAAGGGGGGGAGGGAAGTTTATCAACATCTTTTTTCTTTACTACAACTTGGGTTATACTGGCATCTTCTTCAGCCCGACCAATTAGCAACCAGTGTATATGGGTTTGGCTCCAACAGGGCCAGGGGTGATGGTGGACAGTGTGACACAGACTGGAAAACAGCAACAACAAACACAGGGAATGGCAAAGGAAGACAATAAAGGCAACACAGCTTAATAAAATATTCAAGGTAGGGTAATAAAACCACAAAAATCTCCTCTCTGCTTGAAGATAAATACAATTAAAATTATAGTCTGACCCACGTATTTAATTCCACCGCTATCGTTCATGAAAATGCAGAAAGGGGGTTGAAAAAGAAAAGCAGCCTTTTCAACATAAACACATCATTTGTAAAAGCTCTGTTATTCAAAGATCACTGACTCACTGAAGAAGCACAAATAACATTTATCCAACCAAATCTGTTTTAACAAATAGATTATAGTAGAGCCTGCAGCAAGATTATTAAAATGGAAAACTTTCCTCTTCCCATAGATGACAGTACCTTATATTTATCTGATCTATCTTCCTCCTATTCCCATAAATTAAGAATGGGAGGGCTTCCCTGGTGGCGCAGTGGTTGAGAGTCCGCCTGCCGATGCAGGGGACACGGGTTTGTGCCCCGGTCCGGGAAGATCCCACATGCCGCGGAGCGGCTGGGCCCGTGAGCCACGGCCGCTGAGCCTGCGTGTCCGGAGCCTGTGCTCCGCAACGGGAGAGGCCACAACAGTGAGAGGCCCGCGTACCGCAGAAAAAAAAAGAATGGGAGAAAATACTACCATTTCTATACTGGCAGATAAGAATAGAAACAAAAAGATTATATTTACTAGTCTATCATTTTAAAAAGCTTTACAACAACTCTTTTTGCAACATTTCACAATAGTTTGAAATGAGTATACAATTATACCATACCAACATCAAAAATGAATTCTGTTAAATTAAAATTCAATGTGATTACAACTTCTGAGCCTGTTTCAATAACATTTTTAAAAGAACTTTTAAAGTTTGCCATATAGCTATGGACTCACAAGGTAATGAAATAATAAGTCAATTACATAATTATAAATGTGGTAGAGTATCTATTATTTTAAACACAAGAAAAGTATTAGGGGACTTCCTGGTGGCACAGTGGTTAAGAATCCACCTGCCAATGCAGGGGAAACAGGTTCGATCCCTAGTCGGGGAAGATCCCACACGCCGCAGAGCGGCTAAGCCTGTGCACCACAACTACTGAGCCTGAGCTCTAGAGCCCACGAGCCACAACTACTGAGCCCACGTGCCACAACTACTGAAGCCCACACGCTTAGAGCCCGTGCTCCGCAACAAGAGAAGCCACTGCAATGAGAAGCTCACGCACCGCAAGGAAGAGTAGCCCCCGCTCGCCACAACTAGAGAAAGCCCATGCACAGCAAGGAAGACCCAACGCAGCCAAAAAAAAGTATTAGTATGAAAAAAAGTTACAGAATCTTTAGTGTGAAACTGACTTCAAACTAATCCACAAGAAGCTATTTTCCTTGAATACAATTTCAAGTAACTCCGTAACATGAGGAAATAATTGAGGAAATGGATTTCTTTAAAACAAAGCAAAACAAAACCTTAACATTGTGAAATGTTCCATTATACTAAAACTACCAACCCACCAAAATAAAAGGAACCATTCATATACCATACAGCTAAGAAATATATATGATTATAGCAGGAGGATTGGAAAAGCATTAGGTCAATGAAGTTTTGATTGAAAAAGTCAATAAACTATTCTAATGATTTATGAAATACACATGGAGGTGCCCAAAGGGTAGGAACCTCTGAATACATTGGCAACTGGACAGTCAGGATTACACTGGGTCAGCAAAGCACTGTACAGCTCAGACGACCAATCAAAAATCCTGAAGCACAAAGTCGGACAACAATGATTTCTGCCAGCAAGAACTTTTTCACACATCTAACAGAGAAAAATGAAACTAAACAAAAAATTGTGCACAAATTCCTATAGTTCCCAATTGCCCTCTCAGATTTCCTCTCCATTCACTCAAGTGGATACCTCACTGAAGGATTCTGATGGAACAAATGAGAAACATTGTCCATAAACAGACCACCAGCGCAAGAAGGGGTGATTTCCAACATAATAAACAGAATAATGTCATAGACATGGATTGGTTAAAGCCTGACCTATACTGTCAGGTGGGGAGGGATGCTTCCAACAGCTGACCTTAGGGAGGAGGGAGAGGAACCGAATCCAGTCTAGAGAAGGTTCCAAAAATTTAGACTGGTGTAGTCAGGAAGGTTTGTCTTAAGGTCTGTTAAAACCTGAAAATGCCCCCTCCAAACAAGAAAGGTTAAAAATCAGTCCTGAATCAAACCATAAAGAGTGATCCAGGAGTTAGAACAGGACAGAACAGTATATTCTAATGCACTTCATTACAACCCCATCAATAGCTTCTTCAGAAAGAATCCTCATTACAACTGACCCATTAAAGAATATCAGCCATTTTCTCCAAAATATCCCTACGTTTAGAGCTGCAAAGGAAGTTAGAATAATTTAGAACAAAATTCTCCAGTTACTGGTGAGGAAATATGTACAGAGAAATTAAGTGACTTTCTCAAGGTCGCTCAGCTTAGTGAAGGGCACAGGCTGTGCTATAACCCAAGATCTCTGGCTCCCAGAAGCTGTTTTTTCCATTGTATCATTCAAGATAGCATTAAACTACTTTCCGGGAATTCTGATAAACAAACAAAAAAAAAAAAAAAAAAAAGGAGGAGGGAGGGAAGTATACCCTTTTGGATTCCAAGTCTCTTACTCTTAAGACAATCTTGGAGATACTGTGTTTATCTGGGGGGCAATCAGATAAATGACTCCAATATATGAAATTTTTTATGGATTTATTTTTAACACAAAAAGCTACCCAAACAATGGCAGGAATTAAGAGGATTGTTAGATGCTCAAAGTTTTCTGGAACAGCAGAGAAGCTCACTCCCGCCTGCTCAGAAGCAGTATTGGGGCACAGAATTACTCAAGGGCATAGAATCACTTCCTTACATTTTCACCTGCGATGTTTCAAAATGCTGCCTTTGGGGCTTATGATTCAGTGATTGCAACAGGGATTGCTGGCTGGTGAGAAATGCTTATTTGAGAGGGATGGGGAGAAGAAAATACTTCCATGGTATTTCTCTTTGTTATTTCCCCTCTTTATTGTACAAACGACAAATCTGAACAAATTTCCGATCTCATCTGGTACCACATTTCACACAATTTTGGTTATGTGAGGGAGCACAACACAAAATCTAGCAAGCTTTCAAAATCAGTTCGCCCAGCCTGCCCTGATGAGCTGTCACTAGGGCTGTCACTGGTCAAAAGACAAATCTGTTTTTGAGAAGCAAGCAGCATTACCTCCAAGCTCAGTAAGGAACCCTACCCAAGCCCTTGTAACGAATTTCTAGATTCTCACGATTTGCAAGCAAGCTACATCAGACGTTTTCATTTCTCAGTGAGCTCCCATGGGCCGAGGATGGTCAGTTTTTGTTGATCTTATGTATCTTGGTGCTTTGCAAACTGCAAGCACTCAATAAAGGGTTGACCCTAACGTAATTTCAAGCCAAATGTGTTTTCCGAATGATCCCCACACGGTGCCAGCCACAGCATTTGTATTTCCTACTCCGTTTTTTTCTCTCCTCCCTCCCAATAGTAAGAGAAGTAAATGTAAAAATCTTGAGCCAACCCAATCAATCCTACAACCATGTGCTGCAGAGCTCCCTCCTGCTTGCAGATTTCAAGACAGGAAGGTGAAGGAACAGGAACGTGGCGTAGTAGTAAACCGTAGTAAAGAGAGGAGGGAAACAAAATGGGGCACGTCACATGGTCACGGCCTGGATTTTTCTCAATTAAATATAAGAGGAAGCGTGTGTTTCCGGCCTCTGTCAGTGGGCTGGTTGGACTTTCTCATTCTTAGGATTCTGGTCTAGATGGACAAGAATAAGGCCGAGTGCATAACATCCTCTGGGAGGGGGGTGGAGGGGGCGTGTACTTGCCTCAGTTCTGTGGGCTCCAGAGGGAGGGGGTGGAGGGAGAGGGGTGGGCTACGGAGGCCCGGCCCGCAGCCACCCCCGGACTCCGGACCAAGGCCCCCAATCAACCCTCGCCCGAGGCCCCTCCCCACCCCTGCTGCGGCTCGGCCTACGCTCGCGCTGATTGGCTCCGGCGGGGCCAATCAGAGCCCGGCTGCCCCGCCCGCTCAGGGCCAGACTCTGTACTGCTCTGCAGGGGCCGCGGCTCGCCCGCCACCGCCACCTCACACCACGCGCCGGAGAAGGGACCCGGCCGCCCCCGCGCCCCCAGGCGACCGGAGGAGGGCCGGGCTGGAGTCTTCTTAGGGTGGCCTCAGCCTCGCTGCAGATCTCCCGACCCCAGGCCAAAGGGGGCTTGCAGGAGGCAGGGGGAGCCAAGCCCCAAATAAATAGGGAGGAATGCAGGAAGCAGAGGTGACCGAGGAAACGGGAAAGTGCCAGAGCCCAGAGGGTGTGCGCCAGACAAAAAGGCCACACAGCGAGGGGACAGGAGGGAGGGAGAGGGAAGGAGAGATGGGAGGTAGTCGTTGGAGGTAGGCATCCTGGAAATCACAACTAGGAAATGCAGTGAAAGGAAGAAAAATGGCCCATTTTGTTTTTCAAGGGCACGTAACAAAATGACCAAAAAAAAAAAAAAAAAAAAAAGGAACCTTAAAGCAATGGCTGGAGTCTGTGTCTTTGCCAAAGCCTGCTCTATCTGCCCCGCTGCAGTTACAAAACTAACACACAAATTGCAGTAAATGCTGGTTGAAGGTAGATGGGCTGCTATGCCCTTTCTGCCCTCCCTTTTGGGCTCTCACTGTACTCTCTGCGGAGAGTAGGCCACAAGTACTACGAAATTATGAAATGGAGCCAAAAAGAAAAAAAAAGACAATGGCAGGAACATGAAATAAGAGGTGGGAAACAAGGGGCATAGGAGAGGGGGATAAAACAATCCAGCAGGTCAGAACCCAGAGGAGACACGGATGGCCAAGAGAGAGAAGAGAAACAGAAAAGGTGGTCAGACAGAAGGTGAATCAAGGGCAACCAGTAGTCCTGGCCACCTGCACTAAATACCTCAGAAATGTTCCAGTGAAAAATATTCAACAAGAAGAGCTGTTTAAAATGAGGGGTTAGGAGAAAGAGCACACACCTCTGAGCCCCTCATTCTTTTCCTATTTCAGGTTTTACCTGAGAAACAGGAAAGATAGGCAAAGATAGCAATTGCTGAGGAAGTTAGGAAAACAAGGTTTTCACAAACTAACACACTCATTCCCAGGCAAAGTGGTTTGCCACAGACAGGTTTGATTTCTTTTTGTTTCAGATGATAGTTGCCTATCGCATCACATCTTTAAACTCAACAGGGCAAAGGCAGACAAGCAGAATTCAGGATGTAAATGTGCCAAGTAGCATTTGGTACCTCACTTAAAACACACACACACACACACACACACACTCACTCATCTCTCTCCATTTACATCTTACAAATACACATTTTAGAATTTTTATTGCATGGTGCTATCAAAGCATGGTCTATTGCTACTCCAGGATTATTAAGGATATGCTTATATGGTTGTTCCAGAATATATTTTCCCTCAGAAAGCTAAGAATAGAAGATTGTTTTGTTTTGGTTGGTTCATTTTTAGTGTATCCTCCATATGAGGAGGATTTTATTTTAAAGCCCTTTTGAAAAACAAAAACTTTATTTGGTCATCAATTTCCTTCAGAACAAAATATTATTTATTCTACTCTCTTAAAAAACAAAACCTGTTCAAATTAAGAAAACAGGTGAGGAAAACATTGTTGGTTAGCCTCATCTTTCATCTCCTTTAAAAGCAAAATCTTAGTTCTGCTGGGTTTTTTTCCCTTCAAATTCTCATTCCTTTATAAGTGAAACACTTTGCAACACAAACAGTTAAAGTGGTAGAGATTCACATTTCCAAAGACATCATTTGAAATAACCAAAATTTTTACTGTTGAGGTAAACAATTAAATCTCTCTTCTAGAGAACGAATCATGAAAATAAATCTTGAATACTAATCAAATAAATGCTTTGTGTAATATATCACATCACCTAAAATCTTAGTTTGAATGTCTGTATACCTGTACCTTGTTCTACAAAACAGAAAATGATATGGGTCAAATATTAGAAACTGTTAGAATCAAGGAGACTGTGACCACATAATAAAAAAATACCTTTCAATAGGAACCCAATACACACATGAATTTCTTATGAATGGACACACATTAAGAAGAAAAAATGCTTTTAAAAGCTCATTCGGTGAAGCATATATAAAAAGACTATCACAAGATAATCAGTTTGTCAGAATAAAGTGTTTGCAAATGCTGGAAATTTCTACATTGCCAATTCATCTCATTATTTGCAAACTATACTCCTCTCCTCCTCCCACAATCATGACCACCAGAAAACAGTCTCAACAGAACCAAGGGCAGGCTAATTTCCTATTACAAATGTTTCTCGTTTTCAATACAGCCTTAGCCACAGACCACCTGAAGCCAACTTTCAACATTTACTGAGGCATCTACTCTTGAACTTAAAAGGCAAACAATAAATATCCTACAAACGAAGAGTACAAGGGTTAGCCCTTACATTCAGCGCAGATGAAAACCAGACTCTTCCATTTCCCTGACTTAATATTCCTTCTTTTCAATGTAAAAATGTTAAGTAATTTTACAGAAGATGTACAGTAGCCCCAATATGACCTGTGTGGTGTCTCTGTGCGGGCCTTTGCAAGAAAAGACAATTGTAAGGCACACAAGCTGAGATGAATTTTCATAACTCTTAACTCAGTAATGGGTCCCAGACGCACGCAGACTTCACTGTATAAAAGCAGCCGTGCCTGTGAGGTTGTGGGTCAGTGTGTGAGTAATATTTCATAAATCTTCATGCAGGAAGGAACAAAAAAAAATGTCGCCAATAATTATGTTCTAAAGAGAGTCACAGACAGGTATTTCTTTAAATACGTAAGCCTAAGCAAGCTCTTACTTCTGAATCTTTTTAGGGCAACAGGAATAAAAATTGATGCTTCCCACTGCTATTTATGTTGCCTTGTTATTGTGAAATCACAGAACCAAAGTACACAGAGCAACTTGATAAAATCACCCTTAAGAGCTCTGAGAAATTACCTTTACATGAAGGGCTTAGCCCCTGTATTAATAAATATTTTTATAGAACTGTCCCTTCCAGAGACTGACCTAATTGTATAGTCAAAAGAAAACTTCGATAAAGAGATCAAGGTTCTTATACATGAACTTCACAAACCTCAGAACTGGTATGGTAGGATATATGTCTCGGAAATACCAAAGTACTTCACTTGGGAACCTCAAAGGAAAAAGCCCTCCTGTGGCTGCTCCTACAGATTTATCGGGCCATCAGCCAGGTGTCATCTCCTGTGCTCTGACCCCTCCCTCCTAGGAGTGCACTCCCTAGAGAAGCCGTGGGGAGGAGAGGGAAGAAGGCGCGGGGGCAGGGGAACAGAATTCGAGAGCAAGGTTAAAAGCAATTTTGTCTTCTGACTTTTGTCACCATGAAACGCACCTGCTGTGATGTCCAGATGAGCTACTGGAGGTCCTCTGGCGGCTTCTGGAAACTGATGCTGGCATAGGCGCTTAAATCCTCGCTGGAGCGGCTGGTGGAGCCGCTCTCGCTGCGTCCCAGAGGCTGATGAGGAGGTGGGGGAGGAGAAGGCTGCGGCGGGGCGGGACGCTCTTGAGGGCTCTGGTTGAAGTCCTTGACCAAATCCAGGTCTATGTAGTTAAGCCCATTCTCCAAACCCCCGGCGGCCCCGCACACTTGGGCCAGCTCCTTGGGGGCTCCCCCGAGCTCCCCAGGCCGCAGCCACACGTTCTCAAAGGAAGCAGAGCTGTGGCGTTTCACGTCCTCCGTGCTGCTGCTGCCACCACCGCCGCCCCCGGCTGCAGCCCCCCCTCCGAAGGGCACCGTGTTGCCTGCCCGGGTGGCACTGGGCGTCGAGGAGAAGGTCTCGGAGCTGTGCCGCCTCCTGCACCCTTGCGGGTCGGCACGGATCACTTTGGCACTCTGGTTGCGGTTGGGACTGAGGTTCACCCGCGTGAAGGCACTCGAGCCCCCGGGTCCCTGCGGGCCCCCCAGCAGGGAAGAGCGGGCCGCCAGCTCCTCTGCTCCTTGAGGCGCGGCGGGGGAAGCAGAGGCCTTCGAGGATGAGGAGGGCGTGGCCGCGGCGGCCCCAGGCAGGCTGGCCTCCTCCACGAGGCCGCCGGTCCGCATGTCCGCATAGCTGATGGGGGCGACTGGCGAGGTGTCCACGTAGCTCTGCCGGGGACAGCCCATCTGCATGGTCATGTAGTCACCCCGGCTGCTGGGCACTGCCCTGGTGGGCCTGCACACGCTAGCAGCTCCAGGGGGTGCCGGGCCCATGCTGCCCGGCTGGACCCCGGGGCTCTCCCGCCAGGCGGCCCTCCGGCCCGGCCCCAGGTCCATGTTCATGTACTCTTCCGCGCCCGTCTCCTCCTCTCTGGGAGCCGGCTGGAGCTGGGATGGACACCGGACAGAAGGCGAGCTGTGGGAAGCCCCCGGGCCTGATAAGTAGCCCTGCTGATCGCTCCCAAATTCAATATTCACATATTCCCCCGGGCTCTTGGGCTCCGGAGGGGGCAGCAGGGGCGGTGGCGGCTGCGGCTGGGGCTGCGGCTGCTCTCGGGCCCGGGGTAAGGTGCTGGCCTTGGGATCCCCCAGGGACAGCCTCGTGGGCCGGGCCAGGCGGCTGTTGGTCTGGGCAGCTGTGTCCACCTTTCGAGGCAGATGGGGCTGCAGGACCTGATGGTGGAGATGCGGGAGGCCGGGCTCGGGCCTAGCCGCGCAGTATCCCCCGCCCAGGCTGTCGCTGCTGGTGGACGAGGAGGAATCTTCCGCCGCCGCAGCATAGAGGAGTCGACCCGAGCTGGAGGAAAGGCGGTGGTGCTGGTGCCGGGCGCCCTCCTCCAGCTCCCCGGGGCGCTGGGTGTGTTTAAAGGACCTTGGCAATGAGTAGTAGGAGAGGACTGGCTTGTGCTGGGGGTCCTCAGGGCCATAGTAGCAGTCGGAAGGGCTGCTGGTGTTGGAGTCTCCCACTGGCGACATGTTCATGTAGTCACCCGTGCAAGACAACAGCTTGCCGCTACTGCTCTCCACAGGGAGTTTGGGGTGTGGCAGGGCGTGAGAGTGGTGGCCCCCTACCCCATTCGTCCAGAGCTTGCCATAGCTGCTCCCAGAAGGGGCGGCACCGCTGCTGCCGCCGCTGCTGGGCCCGCCTCCAATGTCAGGAGAGCAGCTGCCGCTTGGGGACATCATCATGTAGCCATTGGGGTCCACTCTCTGGGGATGGCGTCTGATGGGGTTGATGATCTGCTGAGGGGCAGACACGCTCTTGGGGCTCATGGGCATGTAGTCCCCACTGCCCTTTCGGCTCCCGGGCACTGGGGCCACCCCTGGGGACATGGGCATGTAGCCATCATCGGTGTGGAGGTTGGAGGTGTCTGGGCGGTGGTGGCCCACACGCCGCTCCAAGGGGTGCATTTCCAGACCCTCCTCTGGGTAGGAGTGGGTGGGCACGAAGGCGGAGTGCCGGTGGCTGGGCACTCGGCCTCCACTGCCACCTCCTGGTGGGTAGGCAGGCATCATCTCGGTATATTCCTCAATGGAGGCCACAGAGGACTGGGATGGGGTCTTCTGGTGGGAAATGGTAGGTGACGTGCCAGCAGAGTGAGTCCGCTTTCGGAACCGATTGTCCAGGTCTGCAGCACTGGCTGCTTCATCCCCTGTCAGGGCTGGGCTCGTGCCCAAGCCGGCTGCCGGGATGTAGCGGGGACCGTTGCCACTCCGAGGCAAAATGTAGTGACCATTGGGGGCCGTGAGGGTGGAGGCCCCCTTGCCTCCCATGCAGATGTAGTTGCTCAGTTCCTCCTCACCGCGGGCCGGCGGGGTGTGGCCCAGGGAATCCGGGGTGACACTGCGGAAGGAACTTCGGAAGTCGCAGGGACTGGAGCCATACTCATCAGAGGAGATGAAACCGCCATCACTGGGGGAACCGGACACGGAAGCACTAGACCGCCGCGGGAAGAGACAGTCCGAGGTGGAGCCGTGGCCACTGGTGCTACTGGACGATAGACTGACCGGGCTGGTGGCGGAAGGCGAGCAGCGAGAAGAAGGCATGGGGATGGAGCGGCTGTGGTTGAGAGGCGGGTGCAGCCGGGAACTGCCCCGATGCCGGTGGGCATGGGTCCTGTTGGTGCTGGGACTCACAGGACTGCCGTCCACAGAGGCAGGGCGAGACATGGTGCCTTCGCCATCACTAGAGGCGCGGACCCGGAAGGAGCCCTGCTTCCCGCCCACCAAGCTGGCCGGGGAGGTGGCAGTGATGCTCTCTGTGCGCGAGCGGCGGGTCAGCCCCACCTGGCTGGGTGGAGGGTTGTTGAGGTGATGCCTGCGCAGGGGGACACTGATGGGGTTGGAGCAGTTGGAGGAGGACTGGCTCTTGCTTCGAGGGCGGAACTCATCGCTCATGGCCCGCATGGCTTCCAGGATCGTCTCGTGCATGTTCTGGGCCACCACAGAGTCATCCACCTGCATCCAGAACTCCCCGGGTCCCGTCACTGCGGAACGGCCCACTTCGATGAAGAAGAAGTTCTCTGAGTGGCCACAGCGCCTGATGTTCATCAGCTGCAGCACCACCGCGGCAGCCTCCGAGTTCAGCTTCACGAAGCTGATGGTCTTGCTGGTCAGGCAGAGGCGGTAGATGCCAATCAGGTTCTTTGTCTGACCCAGGCCCTTGGGTTTCAGGATCACCTGCCAGACTTCCTTGAAGGCGGGTCCTGGGGGCACGTCCCCGTAGCTCAAGTCCTCCCCAGCCTCGCCAAGGCCGGAGCTGCCACTGCAGCTGCCCCCGCCGCCTCCCGCCCCGGGGGCCGCGGCCCCGTCGTGGTGGCCCTTGGCACGGTTGTGCAGCTGCAGGAGGGCCTGGTACCAGCTGTCCTGCTCGGCCTCGCTGTCCGCCGCGATGGCAAAGTGCTCGTCCCGGGTATAGAGGGCCACCAGGTGCTTGTTCTTGGAGTCGGCCCGCTTGTTGATGTTGAAGCAGCTCTCGAGGGGGATCGAGCGTTTGGGGGCGCTCGACTTGTGCCGCCACTTCTTCTCGTTCTCGTAGTACTCGAGGCGCGCCGGGCCCCCAGCCTCGCTGGCCGCCCGCAGCACGAAGAATCGCTTGTGCATGCTCTTGGGCTTGCGCAGGTAGCCCACCTTGCGCACGTCGGAGAAGCCGTCGGTCTCGGGAGGGCTCGCCATGCTGCCGCCGCCGCCGCCGCCGCCGCCGCCGCCGCCACCGCGCGGAGGGAGGCGCCGAAAAACAACCGGGCGGGGGGCGGAGGCTCCTCGCCGCGGCCCCGCACATGCAAACAGGGCTGGAGGCGGCAGAAACCCTGACTCCGAAATCCACGCCGCCCTCCGCGCCGGGGAGGGGCAGTAGAGGAGGACGCAGCAGCTGCGCCAAGGCAATAGCCCCGACCGGAGTTTACTGGCGTTTCATGCCCTGCAGGGAGGTTGCGCGTCCGGCGCGAGTGCAGCCCGGATAACCCGAGAGCCAAGTCTCCTCTCAGCCGCCGCGGCCGGGAAGAAGCATCTCTCGCCGCCGGGGCCAGAGTCCGGCTCAGGCAGGCGGCGGCCGGGGGTCCTGGCGTTGCCCCTCCAGACGCGCGCGCCTTCCCTCCTGAGTTCCCCTCTGGAAGTAACGATTCCCGAGGCAAATTAAATATCCTTGGGCAGGGGGAGGCGAGCTGCCAAGTCCCAACGTTGCACGGGGTTCTCCCTCCTCCTCCTCCTTCGCCTCTTCCTCCGCCTCCTCCCACCCCCCCCCCCCCACCGTCCCCGCCGCCACCAGCCGCCCAAATACCAGCTCAATCGCAGAGACCGCGGCGCTGCGGCCGTTGCTGCTGCTGCTGCTGCTGCCGCTGCCCGCGGACGCGTCCTCTGCAGCCCCCGTTCGGGCCCATCTCGGCAGGCGGAGAAAGTGGCTTTTCCACGCGAAACACTACTAGGCAGCCTGGGGAGCTGGGGACGCGCCAGAGGGACAGGCTCATCCCTGCCCCTCGCTCCAGTCGGCAGGGGAGGAGGGGGGGGAGGACTAGGGCAGGAGACGAAACGGGGGGAGGCTGGGGAAGGAGTCGGGGAAGACGTCTCTTCCCCGGGAGGCGCTGCCGCTGCAGTTACTTCTCCCCTCCTCCCTCCTCCTCGGAGAGTTGCCGAGAGCCCCAACCAAAACAAGCGGCGACGTCTGGCTCTGCGCGCCGGCCCCCTCCGACCGCGCCGCCGTCTCACTCGGAGGAGAAAAACACGTGACGGAGCCTCTGCGCTCCGCAGCCTGGCCGCCGCCGCCGCCGCCGCCGCCGGGAGGCTCCCGCCCGGGTCTCTACATTCCCGGCCGAGCCCGCCCCGCGCCCGCCCCTCTCCGCCCCGCGGCCGTGCCGCAGCGGGGCCCGCGCCCGGCCTCTGCGCAGCGCTCGGGCAGCGCCCCTACGCGGCCGCCCGCCCTGGCGCGGAGCCTTCCTCCTCGCGCGCCACCCAGGGCGCCCCCGGCCCGCAGGAATCCCCGCCGCGGGCGCGGGCGGGGGTGTTTGGGTGGCTACCAGAAAGCACGAGGGGAGTCTGGGAAAACGCGGGGGGGGGGCGAACTCAGGAAGACGCAGGAGCGAGGGTGGGGGGCGACGGGGGGGCACTGCGGCTTCAGAGCCCAGCGTAGGAGGGCCCGGGGAGGAGGGGGCGCGAGAGCTGGGCTGGATCTTACCTAACAGGTAAGATCAACCCCTCCGGAAGGAGGTTTCTAGTCAAGGCTTTTTCTCCCTGGAAATATAAAGGCTGGATTTCAGTTTCAGGGTGATAGGCCATGGTGAGATCTGTATTTCGTGTGAGGTTTTCTAAAGGACTTCTGGGCCAGCCTTCCACCTTGGAATCCCCGCATTTGCTGCAATGAAGTACCACGAAAAAGCAGAGGGACGCCCAAGGGCAGTGATTGGGGGGGGGTTATGGTCACTCCAAAACAAGAAGAGGGATCCCTGGGAAGCGTCGTATGTCTGGCGCGGTGGGGTTAGCTGCTGAGGAACTGAGGGAGAAAATGTCAATATCACTGCTTCTCCCCCCCCACCCCGCCCCATCCTAGAGAGAGGGCGGGGATTCACACCTTGGGATGAAGGCTTGGGGAGAAAATGAGACTCCCGGCCCTTATCATATTCTGAAATTTATTTGTGATTTTTAAAAGATGTTAGGGACCTACAGAGGGTTCATAGGGCCAGAACTCTACTGTGTAAATATTGGCTGAAGTGTTTGTTTCACACACAGCTTCCACACCCATTGAACCACCCCGTACAATTTTTACCCTTGACCACAAGGATAATCGGGAGAAAACAGGATGGTGCCAGCTCAACTGTACAGAAAAAGGCTCCACTTCATGAGTAGAACAGGTCAGCAACTTGGGTCTACTTGCAGAGACTCTTACACTGTTAGCTTGCTGTCTCAGTGTCACCACAAGCAAATGCTCCCCAAAGTTTTTGTTTGTTTGTTAAACTGACCTGTAAACAAGCAGTTTGTCCCCTGCTGGTCCAGGTGGCATTAAGTACCCTTAATAAAATGACGCTTGTCACTCTTTTTAACGCTATCTTATTTTCCCACCCCATTGCTGGCCCGTTTTGGGGTCGCCAGCTCTCAAGCACTGCAAGACGCTCGCCGGGAAACGCAGCAGTGGAGGCGCCGGGCATGCTCAGTGACGGGACCCGCTGGGAAGCAGAGGAGCGCGCCTGGGCCTAATACCGGGCTGAGGGGTGGGGGGAGTTTCTTGGGGAAGCCTGCTGATTGGTGGGGCTGCCTGTCTTTCAAGCCTTGCATTGCAGGAGGGAGGTGGGGAGAGAGGGTGAGGGTACCAAGGTAGGTTGCAAAGCGTAGTTAAAAAAGAAGAACAACCAAAGACGCCATTCAGCAGCGTGTGATACGTGAATTGGGGGAGCCGGTATCTGCAAGGCGGCTACTCCCCACCGAAGCCTGGGAGCTTCTCATTTCTTCCCTCACCTTCTTATTCCGTGCCATCGTGCAGCCTCATCTCAACCTGGTTAATATATTACTTGTGTACTCACTGTTGAATTGAAAGCCCGCCCTTCTCCACTTCTGACAGCTTGGTGATGTGGGCACACGTGCCCACTACAGCAAAGCTATAAATAGCAGATATAATCTGGTAACAAGGCGGCAATAACAGTGACCGGGATTCTGGGGGAATAGCGTGCTTTACGGGGAGCAGAGGAGGGAGATGTGAAGCAGGGAAGTCTGAAGTTAGTAGTAAAGTATTTGTGGGGTTTTACCCTTGGAGAGGTAAAAAAAAAAGGTAGAAGTGTTGTTTACTAGTAACAATGTAATCTAAGGCCAAAGGGCTTTTTAAAGGTTGGATGTTTAGCGCGGGGCCGGGGTGGAGAATATTTCAAATTTTGTAGGAAAAACAATCCCAATCCATTTACTTCTGAAATGATCCCCCCCCCCAAAATAAGCTAAATAAAAGAAATACACCTATATGGAAAACAAAATACTCTTTTCTAGAAGAAAGAGTCGTCTGGAAGATCAACTTAATTTGCAACTATTCTAGAATAACCTTCACAGAAAGGTTAGAATTGTGATCATATAAAATTGTTATTATAAAAGCTTTAAAAAAAATCTCAGCGGGAAAGGATTTCTGCTTTAAAAACACTTCAGTGGCTAATATATTCATTAGAAATCATGAAATAAGCCATATTGCTGTGACATTTTGTTCCAAACCGATGGATTTCACGTGGTAGATAATCACTGATCATTGGATGTTCTTGTCCTTTCTTCCTACTTGCTGATGTTTTACTACCAACGTTAAAGGTGGTGAATATTTAGTTATAATTATACTACAGTAATTTCATATTTTCTCTACTTTTTTGTTAATGGGTTGAGATAACTCTGGAAATCTGGTTCATATACAGAATAGAAAGAGACGCTTTTGTGGAAACTAACTGAAGTAACTTGGAGCAGGTATACGTATTACCTTGCCACCGTATGCTAAATTAGTCTTGAGGTGTACTGTAATGAAATATGCTGTATGAAAAATTCACTCCCAACAGAAAATTCACAGAAACCAAAAAAGCAATCTTACCAAATATATTGCTCAACGCTGCCATCTATAGGACAGTTAGAGATGATTTACGTAACAGGCTAAAGTGCGTTTTAAAACTACAAGAGCTGAAATAATAATACATCAAAACACTGGGACAGCTATGTTGATGTTGACAAATGCAGTGATGATTCCAGGAGTTAAAACTTTACATGCCATGGGTGCACTATGGGGCAATATGTCTACAATTAGCTTTAAAATGGAAATATCCGTCTGTGTGTGACACTCTCAGGGACATCATACAAACTTTATAAATTATTACATAATTTCCCTAAAGTGATCTCTAGCTATAAATTTATTTTAGTTATGAATTAATCTGTTATAAATTAAACATTTTATATATGCTCAACATAGAGAAGTATAAGTTACTGGCATAAATAACAGAAATGAGAATTGAGTTGGCTGAAGGGACAACCAACCATTTGAAAATTAGAAAGTATTTCTTATATCAAAGTACATGTTTTACTTAAGTTAAATAGGTCAAAACTGGAGGAGCTGTTTAAATATTTTCAACTCTAGAATTAATTTTGACAATTTAGAATGATGCTTGAAGGAAAATCAAAACTTGTAGATTTTCTCACTTTAGTGGCTTTTTAAAATTTTAAGAGAGCTCTCAATAGTAAGCAATATTTGAATGGCTACTCTGCAAGGCAGTATGAAAAGTATAAAAAGAAGCAGCTTCTTACACCTTTTGTAGGGTAATAAGAGAGAAAATAAAGATAATTGATAACTAAAGTCACGTGTGTGTTAAATGTCAAATAAGTGGTATTTACTTAGAGCAGGTGGATGGTAGGTGAAATAACCAAAGAAATCTTCTGGAGGAAAGGAGCCTTAAGCTTGAACTTGAAGAGTGGATATAACTTGTAAGCAACTGGCAATTTTTTCCCAGCCAGGCGTTTTGGAGCACCTCCTTGGGTTAGACATTAGGCTAGCCACTGAAGATATAAATATCTCAGACATTATCCTGCCCACAGGAAGCTTACTGTGAAGATGAGAGACGAATACAATTACAAGGTACTGGGATCTCAGAGCACTGTGATCTCAGATACCATAAAAACCAACTGCCTTCTGATTTAAAAGTCATCAATCACAGACACAATTTGGGACCCTCCAGATGTCTCTCTACTTAATAACCTTATTTTCTCTTGTAATTAAACTCTTTCATCCTTTTGGATTGAAAATGTGAAGTAGTGAAATTAAAATAGTGAGCTGAAAAGTCACATGTAGCTGGAGAGTCTGCTAGATCAATGCATCTCAAACCTAAGGATCTTGTTAAAATGCAGGTTCTGATTTAGAAGGTCTAGGGCAGGCTGAGGTCTGCATTTTTATCACGCTCCAGGGGACGCTGATTCTGCTGGGTGGGTGGGTGTGGGCACCACCCTTTCAGTAGCACAGTTGTAGGTGACTAATGATTAGTTTAAAGGCACAGTAATACGGTGCTGTGAAAGGCAAGGGGGATACTTACATTTTAGGATTGTACACATACCAAGAACTACAGCAATAAAAACTCTACTTAACTGAGACATTATGGCATTGAGGTTTCTCGCTTTTCAATCACAGGTATTAAATTTTTTGACAAGTGTGAAGAGTTATTCTCTCTCAAACATTTGTGTTAGTGTTTTCCAAAGTGTGATGAAAAATGCAGAGTTCTGGCTATATCCAAATCCTACTGAACCAGGATCTCTCAGAGAACGCTGGACCCCCCACCAAATGCATTCTAAGAAGTATTACAAGAGAATGTTATTTACGCTAAAATTTAAGAATCACTGGTTTAGGCACACAGGAAAATTAATTAAATACCTTGGGAACAGGATTTCAGAAAGACACTAATACTTTCAAAAGACAATTTCAAAACAGTTGTTGGTTTTGGTTAAATAAAGCATGAAATAAACAGATGGATAAGGTTGAAAGACAGGGAGAAGGTGAAAATTCTATGCCACTATTTAATTTTTCCATTCCAGAAATTTTACTGATTGGTGACGTTTTTAGATTAGTCCCTAATAACTGACACTTATCTAAGAGACTTGCTTTTACTTTTTAAAAATTTTCTTGATTTCTTTAATTATTATATTTTCATTTTCTTTTGCATTCTTTGATGAGGATTGGGAGTTTGTCAGTCAAGTTAACTGAGACATTACTGCATTGAGGTTTCTCTCGTTTCAATCACAAGTGTCAAATTTTTCTGACAGGTGTGAAGAGTCATTCCCTCTCAGATATTTGTGTTAGTGTTTTCAGTGGTGATCTGCCTGCTCCCCTAGGTGACCTTGCTTATTATGCATGTGGACATTTGCATAGATGACAATACTTCCCACAAATTTGCTTACTGTCTTTCAGTTTGGCCAAGGTTAATTGTGGTTTCTTTGATAGTAACACAATTGACAAAACAAAAATATTTTCTTTCTCCCTAACAGCTTCTTCAATTTCTCTACTCCCTAATTCCCCTCCTATGTCATTTCAGCTGACTCTAAAAGGGAGCACTCTTCAGGACCACCAACGGGTGGTTCAGGACCACGGAGAGCGTGAGAAAGGGGCACTTCCAAAATATTCTAGTCATGCAGGTGGGAGAAAAGATGACCCTGGAATTGTTGCTGCACAACCTTCACTTAAGGAATAGCAGTGGAATTCTGATTCTCTGATATTTGGGAGGAATTATTTTTCAGAACATTAAAATGTTCCATCAGTGTTTTCCAAACTTCTTTATCGAATTCTATCTAATGACAGATGAGAAGACACCAAAAGTAGGCAGAGCTAGAAGCTGCCAGTGCAAAACGTCTTTTAAAGTTTCAAGTTTATGATGTGCTACCTTTTATGTAAATTTTCACATTTTTTCAGTTATGAGACCCACCCGTCTACCATAGAAGCGAATGGAAATCATTCAGAGATAAACGGAGTTGGAAACGGATAATTAGAGGAGTGTGTGAGGGCTCCAGTCCTAGGTTTCTAGAACTGCCCTGGGAACTTGCAGCTCATCTTTCAGTTCTGTGAACTACGTAGAATCCTTTCAGTAGTTTTCCTCCCCTCTACTTTTAATTTTACTTAAGCTAGTTTCATTTGAGTTTTGTTACTTGCAACTGAGTGTGTCCTACTAATGCAGATAGGTGGGATTTAGACAGACAAATGCGAAGAAAGGTAATCCTAAGCTAGCAGCAAAACAAGATCACAGACAAGGAGGCAGGAGTGTAACTTGGGGTTTTCTGGGACAGTGAAAAAATTGGCTTAAGAAAATTGGAGTGGTTTATAAGGAATAGATTTAAATAACTTCTCTGTACTACAACTGAGTAGGAATATAAATTGTTTCAGCCTCCTCAGAAGGCAGTTGAACAAGAGCTATAAAAATTTCAAATGCATATGCCATTTGACCCAGTAATTCCACTTACAGAAATGAATTTTATGGAAATCATCATACAAGATTCATTGAAATTTATTTTGTAATAGAAAATGACTGAAAGCAACATACATGTCCATCAATAGAGAACTTATTAAATAAGTTATTCCATATTGTTGAAATCCTGCATGGTCATTAAAAATAATTTAGGAAACTTATTTGTGTCACTGTGGAACAATCCTTACAGGAAAAAAAAGGCAAAGTCCAAAACTGTATTAAAAGTGCTATCATTTATGTTTTTTTAAAAAAGCACAAGTATATTTTTAAATACATAGAAAAAAATCTAGAAGGGCAAATAAGAAATCTTAGCAATAGTTTTCTCTGGGAAAGGGATTCTTTTTTCCCATATTCTGTTATAGTGCTTGTTTGTTTTTTCAACTATATTCCTGTACTACTACTTGAATTAAACTACTATAATTATAAATAACAAGTACAGAACAATGAAACTTTTAATGATGTGTAATAGTTATCACTTGCTTAGGAATTTCTACGTAGCCATTGTTTTAAACCCTTTTATATACTGGGTTGGCCAAAAAGTTCGTTCGGTTTTAAGTAAAAATAAAAGACATTTTTCATTTTCACGAAGAACTTTACTGAACAATGTATTCACTAACCGAACGAACTTTCTGGCTAACCCAGTATTTTCTCGTTCAGTCCTCACAGCAACCCTGAGAAAGATGTTATCCTCAAATTGCAGTTAAGGCTGCTGCAAATAAGGCTCAAAGAGTCAATGTCATAATTCCCAACTCTGACTCCAAAGCTTCTGTCTTTAACCATTCCACCCTTTTGACTCCAAGAGTTGCTCCTGACTTTGCTGTGATACCACCAAGGACAGATTTCTGTGGATAAAAACTAAATTTCCTTGCAGACAGTCAACGACATCCAATAAGGATTCTCTTCATAATGGCTAACAAAACAAAACAAACTTGTCCTTCTGTACCAGGTGCTTAGATTTGGTGCAGCAGCTTTCTTAAACTGACAGTTAAGGTACACATCACCTTGTCAATTTCATCAGCAAGCAATGAATAATAATAGTTTCTCTCTCCAGCAGTGAGAGCCATTAAATTGTTTAATCAGGATAACGACAAAGTTGGCCTTTTATGTTGGATAAATCAGTCTTGGAGTTTTCCAGGATGGATTTAGAAGAGAGAAGGTTGGAGGCAGAGAGGTAATCGACATGGAAATTCACTGGGCATCTACCCAGAATTCACCTTCCATCTTTTCCCCAGAGTACCCTGATACCCTGTGGATTAATTCATAGAAGGTGACTAATTTAGGCCTTACAACTGAATCGTCTTGGTTCAATGGGCTCTGCTGCTTACCGTCACTGTAAATGTTGATGACTTATCTAACCCACCTCATGTCTCAAGTATTAATAACATGAGAATTATGATAGTCTCACTGGATCATTGTGAGATTTTAAACAGATAGTTCTTGTGTTATCAGTGCTCAATAAATATTGTCATCATCATTATTGTTGTTGTCTTTAACCACGTGTCTTGAATGGGATTAGTCCCACCACTCCTCATCTCTCCCACCTTCAATCCCTCACCCCATGCAGAATAGGGCCTACGATGTAGTGGTGAGGTCACAGAAATCTTATTGTTAAAGAAGTTGCAAGAGTTTGCCAGGTTGACTCTCGCCTTAATTTACTTTATTTTTTCTTAAGTATCACCAGTTATATGTGTTAAATATATCACCAGACAAATGTGTGTTAAATAAAGATGGCTGAAAGAAGCACTCCAGGTATGAGACTCTCTGAACAATGGTGGGAAAGTCTTGAAGAAAAGCAGGCATCCTGTGTGGACTGGAAGAAAAGGAACACACAGCCTGTCTATAAATGAGATCATGTACGTAAGGCATTAAGCACCTGGTAACCATCATGGTTCCATTATAAGAAGTGGAGACTACAAATTCTTTGAGGAGTCCTCTTCATTTGAGAATCATTCATAGCAGGCACTCAATACTCCATTGTAGAATTGAATATTATTACATTAACCTTGAGGGCCCACACAGATGACTTTGAATGCAGATCAAAGAGCTTGGAATTATTTGGCAAATAATGAGGAGCACTTGGTATGATAAACAAGAAAAGTAACATGAGCAGATCTGAAAAATAGAATAAAATGGAAATCTTGGGCAGGGCAGGCTAGTTAGAAGCCTGTTTCAAAAGACCAAATGAGATAATGAGGGTCTGGGTTACGTTTGTGGTGGTGGAAATGAGGAGGAAGGAACACGTGTAAGAGAAAATTCAGAGGTGGGGATGATGGGCTTTGAAAACAGATTGACTGGGACAATTGTAAGAGAGAAGTCAAACATGACTGGGATTTTAATCCTGAGCAATTGGGAGGATGGTGGGACATCTGACCACCTTTTTTTTATTTTCAAGAAATGAAAGAGTGTATTATGCACAGAAATAGTAGTCAGAAGTCAGCATGTTTGTGCCAGTTCCCAGTCCCCCTACGTCCTCCAGGGTGACACAGTTGGCCGATATGAATTTGCACAGAGAGTGGAGAGGAGTTCAGGGCCACAGGCCTCAAAAGCAGCAAACAAGCCACCCTCCATCCTTGCCATCCCCCAGGACGTGGGCAGTTACCAGCAGTCACACCGTGTGCACCTTGACCTATTTGGTTGCCAATATGACTAGCTACAGAAACTGCTCTGCCTCAGAAGACAGATCCACCTACAGGCTGGCCACTCAGCAAGAATTTTAGACTGCTTTGGACCCACTGAGGTCCTTGCCCCTCCCAACACCATTTTTTTGAAGTGCACACATATGATCAATTTTAGTTTTATTTTTTTGAATTGTATTTTATTTTTTTTTTTTTTTTTTTTTTTTTTTTTTTGCGTTACGCGGGCCTCTCACTGTCGTGGCCTCTCCCGTTGCGGAGGACAGGCTCCGGACGCGCAGGCCCAGCGGCCATGGCCCACGGGCCCAGCCGCTCCGCGGCACGCGGGATCCTCCCAGACCGGGGCACGAACCCGTGTCCCCTGCATCGGCAGGCGGACTCTCAACCACTGCGCCACCAGGGAAGCCCTGTATTTTATTTTTTATACAGCAGGTTCTTACTAGTTATTTTATACATATTAGTGTATGTATGTCGATCCCAATCTCCCAATTCATCACACCACCCGCCCTCACCCCCAGCTTTCCCCCCTTGGTGTCCATACGTTTTTTTCTCTACATCTGTGTCTCTATTTTTGCCTTGCAAATCGGCTCATCTGTACCATTTTTCTAGATTCCACATATATGCATTAATATAGGATATTTGTTATTCTCTTTCTGACTTACTTCACTCTGTATGACAGTCTCTAGGTCCATCCACATCTCTACAAATGACCCAATTGCATTCCTCTTTATGGCTGGGTAATACTCCATTGTGTATATGTACCACATCTTCTTTATCCATTCGTCTGCCGATAGGCATTTAGGTTGCTTCCATGACCTGACTATTGTAAGCAGTGCTGCAGTGAACACTGGGGTGCATGTGCCTTTTTGAATTATGGTTTTCTCTGGGTATATGCCCAGTAGTGGGATTGCTGGGTCATACGGTAGTTCTATTTATAGTTTTTTAGGGAACCTCCATACTGTTCTCCATAGTGGCTGTATCAATTTGCATTCCCACCAACAGTGCAAGAGGGTTTCCTTTTCTCCACACCCTCTCCAGCATTTGTTGTTTGTACATTTTCGGATGATGCCCATTCTAACTGGTGTGAAGTGATACTTCCTTGTAGTTTTGATTTGTATTTCTCTAATAATTAGTGATGTAGAGCAGCTTTTCATGTGCCTCTTGGCCATCTGTATGTCTTCTTTGGAGAAATGTCTCTTTAGGTCTTCTTCCCATTTTTTGGATTGGATTGTTTGTTTTTTAAATATTGAGCTTAATGAGCTGTTTATGTATTTTGGAGATTAATCCTTTGTCCATTGATTCATTTGCAAATATTTTCTCCCATTCTGAGGGCAGACTTTTTGTCTTGTTTATGGTTTCCTTTGCTGTGCAAAAGATTTTAGGTTTCATTAGGTCCCAGTTGTTTAGTTTTGTTTTCATTTCCATTACTCTAGGAGGTAGGCTAAAAAAGATCTTGCTGTGATTTATGTCAAAGAGTGTTCTTCCTATGTTTTCCTCCAAGAGTTTTATAGTGTCCTGTCTTACATTTAGGTCTTTAATCCATTTTCAGCTTATTTTTGTGGATAGTGTTAGGGAGTGTTTTAATTTCATTCTTTTACATGTAGCTGTCCAGTTTTCCCAGCATCACTTATTGAAGAGACTGTCTCTTCTCCATTGTATATTCTTGCCTCTTCTGTCATAGACTAGTTGACCATAGGTGTGTGGTTTATCTCTGGGCTTTCTATCCTGTTCCATTGATCTATATTTCTGTTTTTCTGCCAGTACCATATTGTCTTGAATACTGTAGCTTTGTAGTATAGTCTGAAGTCAGGGAGTCTGATTCCTCCAGCTCTATTTTCTTCCCTCAGTACTGCTTTGGCTATTCGGGGTCTTTTGTGTCTCCATAGAAATTTGAAGATTTTTTGTTCTAGCTCTGTAAAAAATGCCACTGGTAATTTGATAGGGATTGCATTCAATCTGTAGATTGCTTTGGGTAGAATAGTCATTTTCACAATATGGATTCTTCTAATCCAAGAACATGGTATATCTCTCCATCTGTTTGTGTCATCTTTGATTTCTTTCATTAGTGTCTTATTATAGTTTTCTGAGTACAGGACTTTTACCTCCTTAGGTAGGTTTATTCCTAGGTATTTTATTCTTTTTGTTGCAATGGTGAATGGGATTGTTTCCTTAATTTCTCTTTCTGATCTTTTCTTGTTAGTGTATAGGAATGCAAGAGATTTCTGTGCATTACTTTTGTATCCTGCAACTTTACCAAATTCATTGATTAGCTCTAGTAGTTTTCTGGTGGCATTTTTAGGATTTTCTGTTTATAGTATTATGTCAGCTGCAAACAGTGACAGTTTTACTTCTTCTTTTCCAGTTTGTATTCCTTTTGTTTCTTTTCCTTCTCTGATTGCCGTGGCTAGAACTTCCAAAACAATGTTGAATAATAGTGGTGAGAGTGGACATCCTTGTCTTATTCCTGATCTTAGAGGAAATGCTTTCAGTTCTTCACCATTGAGAATGATGTTTGCTGTGGGTTTGTCATACACGGCCTTTATTATGTTGAGGTAGGTTCCCTCTATGCCACTTTCTGGAGAGTTTTTTATCATAAATGGGTGTTGAATTTTGTCAAAAGCTTTTTCTGCATCTACTGAGATGATCATATGGTTTTTATTCTTCAGTTTGTTAATATGGTGTATCACATTGATTGATTTGTGTATACTGAAGAATCCTTGTATCCCTGGCATAAATCCCACTTGACCATGGTGTATGATCCTTTGAATGTGTTGTTGGATTCCATTTGCTAGTATTTTGTTGAGGATTTTTGCATCTATATTCATCAGTAATATTGGTAATTTTCTTTTTCTGTAGTATCTTTGTCTGGTTTTGGTATCAGGGTGATGGTGGCCTCATAGAAGGAGTTTGGAGTGTTTCTTCCTCTGCAATTTTTTTGGAAGAATTTGAGAAGCATGGGTGTTAGCTTTTCTATAAATGTTTGGTAGAATTTACCTGTGAAGCCATCTGGTCCTGGAATTTTGTTTGTTGGAAGATTTTTAATCACAGTTTCAATTTCATTACTTGTGATTGGTCTGTTCATATTTTCTATTTCTTCCTGGTTCAGGCTTGGAAGATTATACCTTTCTAAGAATTTGTCCATTTCTTCCAGGTTGTCCATTTTATTGGCATAGAGTTGCTTGTAGTAGTCTCTTATGATGCTTTGTATTTCTGCAGTGTCTGTTGTAACTTCTTCTTTTTCATTTCTAGTTTTATTGATTTGAGTCCTCTCCCTCTTTTTTGTGATGAGTCTGGCTAAAGGTTTATCAATTTTGTTTATCTTCTCGAAGAACCAGCTTTTAGTTTTATTGATCTTTGCTATTGTTTTGTTTCTATTTCATTTATCTATGGTCTGATTTTTATGATTTCTTTCCTTCTACTAACTTTGGGTTTCGTTTGTTCTTCTTTCTCTGGTTCCTTTAGGTGTAAGGTTAGAATTTTTATTTGAGATTTTTCTTGTTCCTTGAGGTAGGATTTTATTGCTATAAACTTCCCTCTTAGAACTGCTTTTGCTGCATCCCACAGGTTTTGGATCGTTGGGTTTTTGGTTGTCATTTGTATCTAGGTATTTTTTGATTTCCTCTTTGATTTCATCAGTGATCTCTTGGTTATTTAGTAACATATGGTTTAGCCTCCATGTGTTTGTGTTTTTTACGTTTTTTTCCCTGTAATTTATTTCTAATTTCATAGAGTTGTGGTCAGAAATTATACATGATTTCAAATTTCTTAAATTTACCGAGGCTTGATTTGTGACCCAAGATGTGATCTATCCTGGAGAATGTTCCATGTGCATTTGAGAAGAAAGTGTAATCTGCTGTTTTCAGATGGAATGTCCTATAAATATCAATTAAATCTATCTGATCTATTGTGTCATTTAAAGCTTGTGTTTCCTTATTAATTTTCTGTCTGGATGATCTGTCCATTAGTGTAAGCGAGATATTAAAGTCCCCCACTATTATTGTGTTACTGTAGATTTTCTCTTTTATAGCTGTTAGCATTTGCCTTATGTATTGAGGTGCTCCTATGTTGGATGCATATATGTTTATAATTGTTATATCTTCTTCTTGGATTGATCCCTTGATCATTATGTAGTGTCTTTCTTGTCTCTTGTAACGTTCTTTATTTTAAAGTCAATTTTATGTGATATGAGTATTGCTACTCCAGCTTTCTTTTGATTTCCATTTGCATGGAATATCTTTTTCCATCCCCTCACTTTCAGTCTGTATGTGTCCCTAGGTCTCAAGTGGGTCTCCTGTAGACAGCATATAGGTGGGTCTTGTTTTTGTGTCCATTCAACAAGCCTGTGTCTTTTGGCTGGGGCATTTAATCCACTCATGTTTAAGGTAATTATTGATATGTATGTTCCTATTACCACTTTCTTAATTGTTATGGGTTTGTTTCTGTAGGTCCTTTTCTTCTCTTGTGTTTCTCACTTAGAGAAGTTCCTTTAGCATTTGTTGTAGAGCTGGTTTGGTGGTGCTGAATTCTCTTAGCTTTTGCTTGTCTGCAAAGCTTTTGATTTCTCCGTTAAATCTGAATGAGATCCTTGCTAGGTAGAAAATCTTGGTTGTAGGTTCTTCCCTTTCATCGCATTAAATATATAATGCCTCTCCCTTTTGGCATGTAGAATTTCTTCTGAGAAATCAGTGGTTAGCCTTATGAGAGTTCCCTTGTATGTTATTTGTCATTTTTCCCTTGTTACTTCTAATAATTTTTCTTTGTCTTTAATTTTTGTCAGTTTGATTACTATGTGTCTCAGCGTGTTTCTCCTTGGGTTTATCCTGCCTGGGACTCTCTCAGCTTCCTGGACTTGGGTGGCTATTTCCTTTCCCATGTTAGGCAAGTTTTGGACTATAATCTCTTCAAATATTTTCTTGGGTCCTTTCTCTCTGTTTTCGCCTTCTGGGACCCTTATAATGTGAACGTTGTTGCACTTAATGTTGTCCCAGAGGTCTTTCAGGCTGTCTTCATTTCTTTTCATTCTTTTTTCTTTATTGTGTTCCATGGCAGTGAATTCCACCATTCTGTCTTCCAGGTCACTTATCCGTTCTTCTGCCTCAGTTACTCTGCTTTTGATTCCTTCTAGTGCATTTTTCATTTCAGTTATTGTGTTGTTCATCTCTGCTTGTTTGTTTTTTAATTCTTCTAGGTGTTTGTTCTTTAATTCTTCTAGGTCTTTGTTAAACACTTCTTGCATCTTCTCAATCTTTGCCTCCATTCTTTTTCTGAGGTCCTGGATCATCTTCACTATCATTACTCTGAATTCTTTTTCTGGAAGGTCGCCTACCTCCATGTCATTTAGTTGTTTTTCTGGGGTTTTATTTTTTCCTTCATCTGGTACATAATCCTCTGCCTTTTCATTTTTTCTGTCTTTCTGTGAATGTGGTTTTCCTTCCACAGGTTGCAGGATTGTAGTTCTTCTTGCTTCCTGGTCAATTTTAGGTATAACTGGCTTGAAGTTTTTTCTTTTCTTTGCCCAAATGTAACCTTTTTTTTTTTTTTGCGGTATGTGGGCATCTCACTGTTGTGGCCTCCCCCGCTGTGGAGCACAGGCTCCAGACGTGCAGGCTCAGCGGCCACGGCTCACGGGCCCAGCCGCTCCGCGGCGTGTGGGATCTTCCCGGACCAGGGCACGAACCCGTGTCCCCTGCATCGGCAGGCGGACTCTCAACCACTGCACCACCAGGGAAGCCTCCAAACGTAACCTTTTTAAGTTTTCTTCTCTTAATCCTTATTCATTAACTCTGTTGGTAACTGACATTGATTGTCATCATGAAATTTCCCATCAGTAATTATATAAGCTAATTTCTGCAATAAGAATAGTTGAAATTATTTTTCTAAGTTCTAAAATAATATTTCATCATAAACAACTCCCTAGAGTCTGCCTTTTGGAATCCCTCTTCTCATCTAGTTTGGAGATTCGTTTCTAAAATAGGGATCATGAATTATTTGTAGTGAGGTGGATGGACCTAGAAACTGTCATACAGAGTGAAGTCAGAAAGAGAAAAACAAATACCGTACGCTAAGATGTATATATGGAATCTGAAAAAAAATGTTTCTGAAGAACCTAGGGGCAGGACAGGTATAAAGACACAGACGTAGAGAATGGACTTGAGGACATGGGGAGGGGGAAGGGTAAGCTGGGACGAAGTGAGAGAGTGGCATGGCATATATACACTACCAAATGTAAAATAGATAGCTAGTGGGAAGCATCTGCATAGCACAGGGAGATCAGCTTGGTGCTTTGTGACCACCTACAGGGGTGGGATAGGGAGGGTGCGAGGGAGACGCAAGAGGGAGGAGATATGGGGATATATGTGTATGTATAGTTGATTCACTTTGTTATAAAGCAGAAACTAACACACCATTGTAAAGCAGTCATATTCCAATAAAGATGTTAAAAAATATAAAAATTAAACCACGCCCACAGTTGCTTGAGGAAAAAATAAATAAATAAAATAAAATAAGGATCAGCACATCAGATAATACAGTTACTATATATTTCACCCAAGCTTTAAAAATGCATTGAATAGGATAGAGAAGATGTGATACATATATACAATGGAATATTACTCAGCCATAAAAAGGAACACAATTGGATCATTTGTAGAGATGTGGATGGACCTAGAGACTGTCATTCAGAGTGAAGTAAGTCAGATAGAGAAAAACAAATATTGTATATTAACGCGTATATGTGGGATCTAGAAAAATGACAGATGATCTTATTTGCAAAGCAGAAATAGAGACACAAACATAGAGAACAAACATGTGGATACCAAGGGGGGAAGCGGGGGGTGGTGTGGGATGAATTGGGAGATTGGGATTGACATATGTACACTATTGATACTATGTATAAAATACATAACTAATGAGAATCTACTGTATAGCTCAGGGAACTCTACTCAGTGCTCTGTGGTGACCTAAATGGGAAGGAAATCCAAAAAAGAGGGGATATATGTATACATAGAGCTGATTCACTTTGCTGTACAGTAGAAATTAACACAACAGTGTAAAGCAACTATATACTCCAATAAAAATTAATTTAAAAAAATACATTGAATATTTTACTGCTTAAATCCTCTAGGTAATATAGAAATCTTTGGAGAATTTTTATATTGTATTAATTGAAGCATATCAAAGTCGATTGATTCAAAAGACCATGAATTCTACCTACATAACAGGAGGCAAAAGTAAAAATTAGTAATTGCAATTTCTATTCCACTTCATTAATTCTAGTTTAAGCTACTTTTGGTGTGTTCTATGGAGGAAAAGGGTTATTTGAAGAGTTGTCACTATATTTGTCTCTAGCAAAACTAAAGTTTCTTCGTTTGTTTTTTTTTATTCCAGTTGCTCACCAATTGGAAGACTGAGTTTTCCAGGAATTCTTCAAAGTATAATTTTCAGGACTCTGGCTACCAAAGGCTAATTCTTATCTTTCTCTAAGTTATAATACATTCATGGGTTCTTCAGACATTAAAATAAAGGTCAACCCTTTAGGGTGAAGGGAGTAGAAAATAAAAGAGGCCATTTATAGCTTTAAGTTCTTTCTTTATATAAAGAACTGCTCTGTGTGCCTGGTTTGTGAGGTGATGCTGACGGCCCATCTCTCCATGGGCAGGTGGGGCCACCTTTGTCACTGTGTCTGGCTTCAGCTAGGACGTGGATTCAATAACATTATGCTGACTCGCAGGCTACAAAGCCTCTGACGCAGGGTCATCACATCTAAAGCTTGATTTTATGTCAGTAGCTGACCTTCTTTTCACCTTCTTCCCCATGGACTTCTTAACTTAGTATTTCTAAAGATATTATACAGTGCCACCTTGCTGACTTAGACGAGGCAGTGACAAATTTAATGTTACTTCACCTCTGCGAGGGAGAATTTAAGACCCATCACTGTGTCCAGAACCCAAGTAGCGTATTTGAATATTCTGAACTGCAAAACTGGTTGCATTAACTAGACTGGAATGGAAATGATGAAAAGAGACAAGCTGTGCAAGGAATTATCAGTTTATCTTCTGGAGAAGGTTATCTCAGAGGTCAAACATTTCTTTTGTCTAACAATGCTTGGAATAAAGAAACATCCCTACTTATAGTCAAGGCTAAGGGATGAATAATCTCTTAAACTGTGCCCCATATCCAAGATGCTGTTATTTACAGGGTGTGAGCACAAGATAGAAAACACAGGTCTAATGCCTTTTCCTGATCTCAATGTTTTTAAAAGGAAATTTGCATTTTGGTTCACTTTTCACTGAAGCAAAATGACAATTTACATTTCAATTGTGGTTTTCCCTAGGCACGGTGTAGTTCACTGAACATGTCAGTCTATCAGCATTTTCTACAGCTGATGTTTCGGTGTCTAAAATGGTGTGACAATACCACTTTTATGATACTATTTTTCTCCTGTGTAAGAGTGCATAATGAGTTATATACCCCTAATAATATGTTTGCCCCCTGAATGTAAAAGCAGGCAAGGTCAGAAGTTACATTAATCATATGGCAATGGGCTCATTTGGTCAAATGTCATCAGATAATTTCCTGAGAGCTAAAAATTAGTCAAATTATTGGCTTAACTAAAATGCCTAGTGGGTTAAAGTAAATGATTATTCAGTTCAGTCACAGACAGTTGATCTGGTAGGCCTAGTTGATGATGTTCTAATTAATGCATTATAATATCAATCAAAAATTACTTACTGGGCACCGATCAGGTACATTACACTGATATTCAGCAGGGAGCCACGAGGAAATAACCCACTAAGACATTAGCTAAATGAAGACATATACTGAGCAACCATAAACTGCAAGCTAATGGGGTAGACATGTGTCATTATGAAGTATCAACCTGTAACTATGGGATTGAATGACCTGAAAGCACAGATGTGCTCTGGATCACCCAACCAAGCAGGGATCCAAAGGATCCAAAACTTAACCCTCTTTAAATCACAGCTGTCTCTGCCTGGGAGAATAGAGAAGATACAGAAGTTAAGGCTGGCAGTAAAATGACCACATAGCCTGCAAATTCTCAAAGGGAGGAACTCCATTAATAACTATTAGAATCATCTGGGGATCGTGGTGTTTGTACAAAGTCGGACTGCTAGAAGCCACCTGAGACCTAATTAATGCAAATCCAGCATGCACATTTAAAATAAGTTCTTTAGTTAATTGTAAAGTAGGTGGTGTATAGTTCACATATTGAGAAATACACTTTACGGTTTCACATAGAACCCTAGGTCTATATCATCGTTCCCGTTTGTTTTGGGAAGGTACAACTTAAGTGTATTTTTAATGTATATCAAGTCTAGTATACGGGTATAAGAATTCAGAACCATGATAACATTTTCAGGTATTATTTCTATTACTATTTGTCTTATTTCCTTAAATCCGAATTTGCGAACTGGTAGCCTACTGGCCAGATGTGGTCCATAGGTAGCTTTTTAAATTGGCCCAAATAGTATTTTTAAAATTAATTTTCAACATTATAGATTAGAAGATGATACATCAAAATTGGAAATTCTAATTTCTCTTTAAAAATCAGATGATCTGAGAGCATCGGCCCTCGATTCCCAAATGGCCTCAGTCAGCCAAAACTGAAGAGCAGCTGCCCCTTTTGATGGCCAGTCTGCCATAATCCCATGGCTCCAGATCATCTCCCTGACACCATGGCCAAGTGTCAGGTGCCATTTGTCACCACGATATTTCAGATGCTGTCTTCGACCCCGCCCACTTGACTCATTTATATCACCTGCCTACCTCCTCAAGGCACTGGAGTTTGTGACCCTGTTTTAAGGGTACTTCAAAACCAATTGCTTTTGTACAGTATTTGATGATGAAGACAGATATTCCATGTTCAGACTTGTTCGACTGTATCCCCTTGGGATGCCCGTACTATGCTCCTAGGCAGAATCTGGGCTAATTCGTTTAAAAAATGCCCATTAATCAAAAGAAGGTTCAATCTAACTCAAGCCTTTCTAAGAGGCTACACAATTTGCTATGTCTAATTGATGTGCATATTTTATTTTGTAAGTTTTCTTTTCCTTTTTTTTTTTTTTTACAGCAAAAGGAAAGATACTGCTATAGAGACTGTCGTTTTACAGAAAACACAGTTGGTTACAGTATTTTACCAAAAATAAAAATAAATAATGGTTTTTAAAAAATACTCTAAAAACTCACCTTAAATCAAGCACATGTGATCAATAGCCCAAGAATATTCAATGGGCAATTCATGTCCTATGTTTCCTTCATTCCATAAAAAAATATAGTTAAAATATTTTATATTATTTCTCAGCAGGACCTTGAAAATCAAACATGTTGCCTTTTCCCAAGACCAAATATAACCTGGCAATGGAAAAATAAGCATTTTCCTTCGTTATTTTTACTCCCTTGATTGTGTTCACTGAAAATAACTGTCAAGAAAATTCAAGGTAAAAAATCTGTTAATGAAATATCGCCTGGGTTTAAGTTTGAAAACTACATGTCATGATGTTATTTCTCTCCTGCAGTTCAGGTCTCCCTTCTACCTAGGACAGCAGAAGCTCTGTGGATTAATTCATGGTGATTTAGGTTTGGGTTCCAAGTCTCTCATTTTTTGTCTCTGTGAACTTAATACTACTTATTTTGCTTCTGTAAAATGCGATAATAATCCTACTTCATAGACTCGTTAGGAGGATAAATAAAGTACATGGCACAGGTTCAATAAGTGATAGCCTTAATCAGTGAGGGTGACTCTTTCTGAAATTGACTAAAGAATATTTTATAGGACCTAAGAAAAACTCCTGAAAAAGTGAGTAGTAAACCCTTGTTTCAATTTTCCTTTTAAAGAGATTTGTTTATCCAACAAAAGAAAAGGCAAATGAATATGTTACTCATGACAAAGCACTGTTTAGGCTAATAGCTAGTCATCACTCCTACCTAAGACTCTTTCTCAGTCTCTAAAAATTAAAGTCTACAGAAAAGTAAATGTTTCTTTTAAAAATTAACTTTTATTTTTGAAAATAAGATCAGAAGAGCTATTAACACAGATCCAAAAGGGAGTTACCAGAAAGTCAGCTGGTCTTCCAAAGAATCGCGCTCAAGAAATGGGGCCTCTTAACTGGTCCAGGAAGGTGGGCAAGCAGCACCCCCAGAGCATCAGTCAGACCTTTTCTGCTCTTCCTCTAGACCTCTGGTACCCCCATTCTCTTTTATCCCTGCTACTCAAGCTCTTGTTTTTCCTCCTCAAAGCAGAAGATCGAATATGAATGATGGAAAGGTTGATATGACAGTTAACATCTTTTTGAACCCTTACTACGTGTCATTCACTAAGATATACATTTTATGTGTATATATATCAATCAATCCTGACAAGAAGCCACAGAGGAAGGAATTATTGCTCCATTTAAGAGGTTGGCCAGATCACACAGTCTCTGGGTTGGCCTGGGACCCAAGCCTGGTTTGCCTGAATTCAAGCCAGTTATAAATGCAATAATGATTAGTAGTGTTTTCTATTTTTTTTTTAAAGTAGTGAATTAATATTTATATTTTTTTCTATTAAATTTAAAATAAGCAACTTATTCTTTGCTTGAGTTTGTTCCAGAGTTGCTGACTTTGTTTAGTTATATTTTTTTCTTTGTTTTTTTCCTATGACTTACTGGCTCTCAGTAGATAGAAAGTTTTAAACTTAAGTTGTTTTTTGAGTCATGCATTATTTTATAATTTAGGAATTGTCTTTGTAAAAAGCTGTAATTGCGTCTCATGGACATCACAGCACAAGACATATTTATTAAGTAACTGTCAGCTATATTTAGTTTATTGACTACTTCTTGATTCTACTTTCTTCATTCCAAAATATAACAGAACTGTATATTCTCTCCATTTTTCTATACCATTAAAGTTTTACTTCAACTTAAGTGAATTTTTAAATGTTAAAAATTATGGTGATTCTTTACATCTGAAAACTTTATCTTCCCTTTGGCTCAGCAACTCTTCTAGTCACATTTTAATATCTTATTGTCTTCGTTTTTTTTCTAATGTGCCATTTATTTTTTTCTTCTAGATCTTGGAATCTTAAAATGCTTAAGCTGAAGGAGACCTTGGAAATAATTTCATGTGATTCTCTCATCTTGCAGTTGAGAAAATTAAGTTTTGGAGGGTTTGAATGACTTACTCAAGACCACATAGCTAGTGCTATAGCTGAAAATCACATTCTGTGCACTTTCCAAGTCTCCTATGCTTTCCTGCTCATTGTAAGTAAAAATCATTAGAAACTAAAACCTCTCTTAGCCTCCGCAAATAGCTTGAAAGTTCTGTGTAACAATAATTTCTACCATAGCCTGTTAGACCCATACTCCCATCCTGACCTTGCCTCCTTGATATCTTCTTCTTTTATAGCTTACATTATTTTATTCAATCAATTAATTTTAAGGTTCTGGGCTATTATTTAGTCAAATGAACTTAATTTCGTTGGGATGCTTGTTCTTTGGTGCACATGAAGAGAGAAATATTTAAGAGTGAGCCGTTCAGCTCAATGGGTCATTTGCATATCATATTTTTAAAACAAGTTTGTGCTCTACTTAATATTTGGAGGTATGGTCTTGAATAGATGTCAACATTTTCTCACAGCTGAGCCCAATGGCACTTGGATGTCAGCAACTTAAAATGGGTAGAATAGTGTACTAGATTTACCCTGGAAATTGTGAAATAAAATTCATATTTTATGGCAAGACAAAAAAACTTAAACACAAACAATTTTCTCTGCCCTTTGGCCTCCTCTCTCCCCTCTACTGTGTATTATATATCTGCATTATGCGCCAACCAAACCTTCCCTATTGGGAGAAATACCTGCTCAGCCAAAAAGAGCAACATTCTACTAGCACCAAGACAACTCTTTAAAAGATAACATTCCTTCTCGACTTTGTAAGGGGTCACGATGGCCCATCACTTTGTACTTACAGATCTGGATTGTGCAAACTGTCTATGTCACTTAATGTACAGCTCTCTGTCTCAAAAACCTATGTAACTACGCTTTGATCTCTAACAGGCAGAATAGTTCTTGGAGCTTTCTGAGACGCTATTCCTGGGTCATAATCCGCAATTTGGCATGAATACAATTTTCCATTTCTTTCTTAAATTGACTGATTAATTTTTGGTGGACAAAATTTAAGGTTAATAACCTTTTTCTTAAAAAACATTTTTTTGTTCTTTTAGGAAATGCATACTGAAGCTCAACACCCACCAAGAGGCAACCCCAGTTTTTGGGTACTAACACCATCCTCTTACCCCACCACTGACCAATCAGAGGAAGGTCACACACCCTACAGACCATCCCCCACTCCCCCTGAAATTTTGCCTATAAAAACGTTTCCCTGAAAATCATCAGGGAGTTGGAGTCTTTGGAGCATGAGCCACCTATTCTCTTTGCATGGCCCTTGCAATAAACTTTTCTCTGCTCCAAACTCTGATGTTTCGGTTTGTTTGGCCTCACTGTGCGTCAGGCACACAAACTTGGGTTTGCCAACAATATGATTCAGAAAAATGGTGTGTGTATATATATAACATATATCAATTAATATATTAATATTAATATAACATACATATATAGAGAAAGGGAGAGAGAAACAAATGTTAACATTTAGGATATTTTGTGAATATGCAGAAATTCTCTGTACTATTTTTGCAACTTTTCTATAAAGTCTGCAATTACTTCAAAATTAATTAAAAACATAATTGGCAGCATGAAAACTTACATGATATGCCATTCACTTAAGACTGGCATTCTGATAACTTAAGAAAAATAAACAGTGACCTGTAAAAAACCTCTTTCACTTACATATACCTAACATTCTCGGATAAGTGGCAGCCTTTACTTATATAGTTAGCTCTTGAATAACAAATCCCCTGGGAAAGGGATGCTGGTGTTAGAAGTCAGGTGTGTTAAATTAAAACAGAAAAAGAAACATCTAAATTATGTCAAGTGGAGCTATCTGTGATTATAGTTGATGTCAAAAATTCCCACCTCTTCTGCTCTGCCCATAGCTTCTATTTTTCCTAGTCCTATTGTAGTAAACTGGACAAAACCTTAGCAAAAATTCTGCAAATTTTTCTGCTGTGTCTTTTGTCTCAGTTTCTCTCCCTCCGCTCAAGATCCCTCTGCCTCTGGTTCCCTCTAGTCAGGACTGCCACATGCTGGGAGACAGGTGGATTCATTGACCTTTAATAAATTCATTCTCTCCTAAGTGTTCCCTCAACAGCCCTACATTTTAAACAAGTTATGTCTAACTGTGGAGGGAAGGGCATTTTTGAAGAGATTTTAACTATTAGCAAACAGCTGTGTGTATGTGTGTGTGGATATGCTCCCATGAGCCCAAAGAAAGTCTTAAAATCACCGTGGAGCACTTGCGGAGAGGAGAGATAGCCAGAATGCCTGCATCATCTACTGCTACTGTCATCACAGCCTCATTTCCCATATTTTGATGCAAGTTCCTTTTTGAATATTTTTTCCTAGCAAGAACATCCACAGATATTCCTTTGCTAAGAATTCATGATCTGAATTGTTTTTTCATAAAAGACATATACAGTCTTCATGATGTATTCCGCCAGATTTGAGGCGATGTGGTTTAGGAAGGCTCCTATGAGGTCTCAAACGGCACATAGAAAATGTGACGTGGCAGTTTGGAGTGAAATTATTCATTGTAGTCATGGAAGCATCAGAATTTTAGCTGATATGAAAACAGAAATGGCAGTCACAGGTGTAAAAGAAAAATGCTGTTAAAGGATGATTATTAAAATAAGCTGCTTATTTAGGATTTATCATTTGAAAGAAAAAGGAACTCTCACATAATATTCTACAATTGGGGTATCTGGAAACCCAATTTAATTTTTAGATAATAATCATGATGAGTCAAAATAAGAAGATATATCCAAAACACTCAACGGGAAAAAATACTTCCTAAAATAGAAAACTGAAAGACACACAATCATTCAAAATAATTCTGAAATGGATAGTAAGTTGTCATTTTCACTTTTTACAGTTCAGATAATTAATGAAACAATGAAAACTTTATGTAAACATGTACGTGAATAAAAACAAAATTACCTTTTATGTGGACACTGATGCATCCAATGCCAAGCAGTGCTATAGACACTTAATACTCAGAATAGAAATGTGGGGACTTCCCTGGTGGTCCAGCTGTTGAGACTCTGCTTCTGATGCAGGGCGGCCAGGGTTTGATCCCTGGTCGGGGAACTAGGATCCCACATGCTGGGAGGCCAAAAACAAAACAAAACAAAACCAAGAAGTAGAAATAGTGTATTAGAAAGTTTGAACCATTAATCCCTCTGTCCACTAGCTTTGTGAGCTTTGCTAAATTACTTAGACTCTCTGACCCCATTTCCTCATTTACAAAATGGAGGTGAAGTGCCTGGCACATAGTAGACACTCAACAAATGGTGGCTAACAGTAGTTATAGAAACAGTTGATTTGTATTGAGTGTTTATTGTGTGCCAGGCACTTTGATAAGAGGTCTCAATGCGTTACCTTACTGATCAAGTAGAGGTCACAGTAGTGGTAATAGTGAGATCTTACAGGATGTTAGAGGACTGAGAAAACAATTTTAAAATTTACTAAAATGGGCTTCCCTGGTGGCACAGTGGCTGAGAGTCCGCCTGCCAATGCAGGGGACACGGGTTCGTGCCCCGGTCCAGGAAGATCCCACATGCTGCGGAGCGGCTGGGTCCGTGAGCCATGGCCGCTGAGCCTGCATGTCCGGAGCCTGTGCTCTGCAATGGGAGAGGCCACAACAGTGAGAGGCCCGCATACCGCAAAAAAAAAAAAAAAAACAAAAAAAACAAAACCCCCAAAAACTGAAATGATACTTAGTTGTAAGAAAATAAAATCTGTATCTGAAGGTCTTAGCAGCAGAGAGTCAAGGGTTGTGTTAAAGTTCAGGGAATCCTGAGATGGTCAAGCTAACACCCTTCCCTTCTATAAGAGCTTTCAGGGGTACTCAGCCTCCAGCTCTCCCACTGAAGCACCGTCATTTCTGATGCTGAGATGACTATGGCCTCACCTTCTCCAGATCCTCCCAAGAATCCAAGTCCCAAGAGAGAGCCTTTGACTGACAGCTTCCTACTTATATTTCTGCTCCATTAGATTGACTGAGAGTTGATTAGTGACAATTGATATGCAATTATAGTAATGGCCATAATAATGTCAGGATAATTAACCATCACAGGTCTACTGCAAGTGCATTGCTCCTATTTGTAGTTTTAGTAATACCTTATTACTTCCAGAACTTCTATTGGCCGTAGAAGGAACTCAATCATGATAGATTCTTAATTCTATATTCTTCATTTAAACCAATGAAAAGCCACTGAAGTTTTAAACCACCCATTTCCATATAAAGACTCAAAGAGAAGATCATTGTAAGAATTTCTAAAACATGTTCACTGATTGCATTTTTATTATTAATTTTTTTCAAGTGGTATTTAGTATTCTCTGTATTTTACATCCATAATCTACAGCTAAGCTTACCCATTATTCTTCTAAAACTTTTTCCCATTCCTTTTAGTCCAGTATCTATATTATAATGCTCATACACCAAGATTATTGGACATAATGGCATACCCTTTTCACTCATTTTTTTTTTTTTTTTTTTTGCGGTACGCGGGCCTCTCACCGTTGTGGCCTCTCCCGTTGCGGAGCACAGGCTCCGGACGCGCAGGCTCAGCGGCCATGGCTCACGGGCCCAGCCGCGCCGCGGCATGTGGGATCTTCCTGGACCGGGGCACAAACCCGTGTCCCCTGCATCGGCAGGCGGACTCTCAACCACTGCGCCACCAGGGAAGCCCATTCACTCCTTATTCTTGATCAAAATAATAACTCTGTTCGTATGCTACACAAAACATAAATCACCCTAATGACTGATTCCTCATAATACTGTTCTCACTTCACTATCTTTTTGGTTTTTGGTTTTTTTGGTCTGGAATTCTCTTCCATTCACCTCAGTAGGTCCAATCCCACTTACACCTCAAGGAAACTATTCAAGTTTCAACTCCACAAAGCATTCACTCATGTCTCCAGTTCCAGTCAATATTATCTTCCTTTAAAGCCTCAAGTTAATTTAACTAAAACTCATTAGAGCAGTTAGCTCTTTCTATCTGGTTTCACTGAAATTTATGTAGATCCCTCCACTCCAATACAAGACTAGAAGTTCCTAGAGTATGGCATCCATAAACAACTTTGAGGTAGAATCTACATACCATAAAGTTCACCCAATATCTGTGTATAGTGTGTCTTTGTGATCTTTATAAATTTATAGAGCTGGGTAACCATCTTCACAAACCAGTTTTAAACATTTCTATCAGCCCCAAAAGTTTTCTCATGTCCATTTACAGTTAACTCGGCTTTCACCCCCAGTTCCAAGCAAACACTGATGTTTTCTGCCTCTATAGATGTGCGTTTCCTGGACGCTTCATATGACTGGAATTATGCAACATGCAGTCTTTTGGGTCTGGTTTCTCTCAATTAGCATACTGGTTTTCTTTGGGTTTTTTTTTTTTTTTTTGCGGTACGCGGGCCTCTCACTGCTGTGGCCACTCCCGTTGCAGAGCACAGGCTCCGGAGGCGCAGGCTCAGCGGCCATGGCTCACGGGCCCAGCCGCTCCGCGGCATGTGCGATCCTCCCGGACCAGGGCACGAACCCGTGTCCCCCGCACTGGCAGGCGGACTCTCAACCACTGCGCCACCAGGGAAGCCCTAGCATACTGTTTTTGAGGTTCATCCATGTCGTAGGATTAATCAGTAGTTTGTGTCTTTCTTATTGATTTATCTATTCAACACTTGATAAGCATTTGGATTGTTTGCAGTTTGGGGCTATTATAAATAATACTGCTTTGAAATTGGCACACAAGTCTTTTATGGACATGTGTTTTATTTCTCTTGGGTAGATTCCTAAGAGTGGAATTGCTGGGTTGTATCATATGTTTAACTTTTTTAAAAAGCCACCTATTTTCCAAAGTGGCCACACCATTTTACATCTCCAGCAGTAATTCCAGTTTCTCCACATTCTTCTTTTTTTTTTTTTTTTTTTTTTCTTTTTGCGGTACGCAGGCCTCTCACTGTTGTGGCCTCTCCCGCTGCGGAGCACAGGCTGCAGACGCGCAGGCTCAGCGGCCATGGCTCACGGGCCCAGCCGCTCCATGGCATGTGGGATCCTCCCGGACAGGGGCACGAACCCGTATCCCCTGCATCGGCAGCCGGACTCTCCACCACTGCGCCACCAGGGAAGCCCCAGTGTTTTCACTTTCATGCAGTTCAAAACATTTTCTGATTTCCTTTGTTACTTCTCCTTCAGACCATGAGTAATTTAATTTGCAAATATTTGGGTGATTCCCCAAATTTCTTTCTATTATCTATTCCTAATGTAATTCCATTGTAACAGAGGACATAATTTGCATGGTGCCAGTACTCTTAAATTTACTGAGGCTTGTTTTATGGCCTAGCATATACACTATCCTGGAGAATGTACTTCTTAAAAAGAATATAAATTCTGCTGTCACTAAGGACAATGGTCTATACATATCTGTTAGGTCGATAGTGTTGTTCAAGGTTTCTATAGCCTTAGCAGTTTTCTGTCTAGTTGTTCTACCCATTATTGAGAATGTGAAATTAAAATATCAAATTATTGTCTATTTCTACATTCACATCTAACAATTTTTGCTTCATGTATTTAGGACTGTTTTGGGTTCGTGTACATTTCTAATTATTATAGCTTCTTGATGTACTGACCTTTTTATTACAAAATGTCTGTTTCTAGAAATATATGTCTTAAAGTCCATTTTGTCTGACATCATTATTGCCACTACAAATCTCTTATGTTTTCCATTTGCATGGTCTATCACTGTTAAGTACTATTAGTCTTTTCATCATCACAATACATAACGCAACTTTGTACTTACTTTTATAGTTGTCCTTTTATTAATTTGCAAGCTTTTTCGTAACAATAAAGCATAAATTCTTTGATGAGTTTCATATATCTTTCTGTATAGTGTTGGGTATAATAAATACTTGCTCCATTACAAGGAATTAGATACCAAACAAGCTCCTCTTTAAAATAATAATCCAGTTGTGTTATTTGCTCATGGTGTTGTTGACTCATGTTTTCCCACCTTCAGTCCAGGTTTTGAAAGCTGCGAATGATACTCACCTGCCTTTCTGCCAGTTCCAATCCTAGATTTATGAAATGTACAAAGATTTTTTTACCACAACTCCTCTGTACTCAAGAATCACATTTTAGGAACACTCATTTAAATCAGATGGCTTAATCTCAGGTATTTTTGCTCTCCTGCAAAACTTTGATAAAAATAGAAAATTGTCCAGACAATTACACAGGTCTCAAATATCATACGTCATGTGCATAATCCTGTTTTTTCTCACAATAAAGATACAAGAGTACTTTTGAGCTTTAGGAATCATTATCTTACAAAGTAATTTAATAATTGCATAACTTTTGTGTTAAAGGACTTCTTCAGGCATTGATCTTTTTGGTATTTTGAAGCCTTGCCTCAGTAGAAGGATCTTGCTGATTGCCACATATGTTAATGTTTAAGATATACAATTATTATCCAAGTGATCTGTTTGTCAGTTTAAATGGGGATTGAGTATGATACGTGTTGATTTCAATAGGCTTTAAAAAATTCTTGTCTGATCAATGAATCATATAGGACAAAAAAGGTCATTTTTTAAAACCTAGACTTTTTCTTTCCTCTTAAATGGGTATGAAATTTTTCACTGATGTCTGAAATTGAATAAAATTGCCTAAGTATACTCTTAATCCCCATATACAAAGACATTTTTATGAGATTACTGTATTGAGACTTCTTGATTTGTGGCTCCCTTAAAATCACGTCTGTATTTGATATATTCATATAAGGACAAGAAAAATGATGCAATTATAGAAAGGTGTAAATGGTGTTAGAGAATGGAAGATAAGGATTAGCATTAATTAAACTGATGCATAATATCATGGATCAGGATAAAAGGGAATCCTTTCTTTTTGAGAAATTACTTTTATTTTTTCTAGGGAAATACACAAAATACTTCTATTGGCAATTCACCTCCACCCTTCAGTTGAATTTCTATTTCCAGAAATGCAGTTTCTCAGTGTCAGCCAAACTTTCTGATCAGCATATTGTTTTCAGAAGAAACGGATAACTTGTAAGGCTCAAGGAACATAGTTGCAAATTGCTAAGATTCTTCTTTATCACTTGAACGTCTGTTATATACTCTGCACGTGAGCCAAATCTTCATTTAAATTCCAAACTCCATAATAAACATTTCCATGAAAAATTCTTGCAATACACAATAACAAAAGATAGTCAAAACTCTTCTGATTCAGGCAGTTTTTGTTTAAGTAGACTATCTAAACACAGCTGCCACAACTTCCAATAAATACAGAGCAGCATAAAACCACCTGCACTTGGTTTCGTCCTTGGAAAAGACGCATCTTCCCCCTAGTTGTTAGAAAATTCCGTACCAAATAAGATAGTTTTCTCATATTGCATGAAATACAGCATTTGACTTAACCTGACTCCTACAACCCAACATAAAACCTGTTTCAGAGCAGAAACAGACCCATAATTAAAATTGCATCAAATGATACGTTCACAGAAATACTTAACACCTAAAGCCTTAAACGGACAGACAGACATAGAAATGCAGCCTCAGACTGAGACTTTGGGTTGTGAAATGTACACCCACGACCTTGTTTTGCAGGCCTGCTTTGTAACCGCGGGTTCCGCCCTGAGATGGGTGATGGGCCGCTCTCCAGCCGTCTGATAACTCATGAAGATTTCTGTCTCTTCCGCCATGCATTTCACAGGTAGTATGTGACTCCTCCATGCAACAGGTCCTGAGCCTGCGGCAGGGCTGGGGCCCGGTAGGGCAGTTTCTCAGTTGCCACGCGGCCCAGCCGCCGCATCTCCATCCCGCGTCCGGTCCCTCGAATGTAGGCCAGGCCGTTCGCTTGCGTTACCCACGGTGGGCAGCCAATAGTTACTTATGGCAGAAGGAATATTATTATCTACGTGTCACTCGGAGCTTGGAGGACGAGTAGAAAGTACAAGCCCTCCACGCCGCCCTCGGCCGCGGTCCTTTCACCGTCGAGCCTCCTCCAAGCCACCGCCACCGCACGCGGTCCTGGGTGCCAGCCCGCGGGGAAAAAAAGAGCGCGGTCGCGCGCAACTGAGCATGCGCCGCTGCCCGCCCGCCCCGCTTTACGGCCCTCCCCACCCTCCACGGGGCCCGTGGGAGCTGCGTCGCGAAATCAACCACGCTCTCTCCCCGCCCCTCAGGCCGCTGGGACCTGGAGCGTCCGGGAGCGGGCGCCCGTGCGTGATGACGCACGTGGTCGCGAAGACGTGGGGACGCAGGCGGGCCGTATAGAGCGTGAGTTTTCGCGTCTGTTCGGCGCCGCTGCTGTCGTCCGTTGCGCGCCGCGTCTCTCGCCTGTTCCCAGGGCCGCGGGCGCTGGCGGCGGCGGCGGCGGCTGCGGCGGCGCTGCGGGAGGCCGTGGGCTTCCCTGGGGCCAGGCGGGGGCGGGGTTGGAGGCGCAGCCTCCGCTCCGTGGGAGCTCTCAACAGGTCCGAGAACGGGGAGGGAGTTTCCCGGAGCGAGTCTAACGGGGGGGTCTCTTCATCTTCACTCCCGTCTTTGCTTGAGGCCGATCGCACAGGGAACGACGTGCCCAGGCCCTGGGTGGATGGCGTTGGCTCTGGCAGGCGCGGGGCGGGGGTGGGGTGGGGTGTGGGGGGTGTGGTTTAAAGGCACGTTGCATCAGCGACAGTTTGTAGTTTCAGTTTCTCTTGGAAGAGTAACTCTGTTTCTCAGAACAAGTGTGTGGCAAACAATCCTAATCCTAATCTAAGTAGTGGTATTTCTCCTAATACGGGACAGGAAATACACTAAAAGTATTTAATCCTTTTCTGTCCAGGCCTTAAAAACTTTTACAAAAACGGATCACATGCTTATATGATTTTCCAAACCGAGCATAAACTCAGTGTTACTGTCAAAATAAATTATTGCATAGTCATGATTGAGTCATCGAGATGGGTTAGTCTCTTTGCAGTGACAGCTGGACTTTGCTCTTTTTTTTTTCCCCCTTTGGAATTGCTCCTTAAAAATCTGTCTTATATCTCACATTTATATGCCACTTTTTGCTGTCCTAATAACCTTTAAATCTAAAAACTTCTAATTTGCTGCTGGTGTGGCAGGGCTTAGGAAAGCAAATAATCTTAGAAGAAGGCAGTGCATTGGGTTCCCAAATTGTTCCAGGGCTACCAGCATCAACGTCAGCGGGGAACTTGTTGGAAATGCAAATTTAGGAGTCTTACCCCAGATTTAGTGAATCAGAAATCTATTTTAACAAGACTTCGAATTGATCCCAAGGCACCTGTGTGCTAAAGTTTGAGAATTACTGGCCATAGTGATAAAGAACAGCCATTGTGAAGTCACAGAATGGAATTTGAATCCAGGTGAAACCTTTCTTAGGTGTAGGACCTGGGACAAATTAGTTAAAGGTTACTTCATAGGACTGAAAGTATTCAGTGTAAAAATGCCGGAAAAGAGTTTAACACACGTGGAAAACAAAGATGAGATGTTATTAAGGAACTTGTTGGAACTGTCTAAAGTAAGTACATAGATTGTGCTGAAAGGATTCTTCCTTGATTTAGATGTGAGTTGTAGTGCACAGATATTGTGCCTCTTTTGCTGCTTAGAGGGCAGTTTATTTTTATGGATTCTCATTATATTGTATACGATTGAGGCTGTCGAATGTAGGATATTCAGTTAATACCAATGCTGTAGTATTTTTAAGAACTGCATTAGTAATTGTGTTAAAGAGCAGTTTTTAATTCTTTGGCCTTTTGGTTTTTTCAGCTTCATTGTACCTTCTTTTGACCCAGAATTTGGTAAAGAAAGTAGAGTGGATAACTGATCAGAGATCAGCCTTAGCCTTAGAGTTGAGAAGTATTATAGAGCAGTGACTTGGAAACGAGAGACAAAACTGAAGATGTTTCTGTCCTTTTTTCCCCATGTGTCGTACAGCTCCACAATAGCAAAGAAGTTCTCATCATATCTACTTACCTGTGTTTTCTGGAAGCATCACAGGAATTAAGTTAGATGTGCCCTCCATCTGCTGTTTTTACAGAATGTCAGCTGCAGTGTTACAGCTTTTTCCTTCCCCTTTTCAGGGGGTTGGTGTTGGGGGGATAAAGAGAAATATTTGGGATTTGAAGCAGCTGACCTAAAGCCTAGACTCATTGTGATGTTGAGAAGAGTCTGTAGCCCCATGGCCGAAACAGCAGGTCACTTTGATTAGAGTCCACTGCTCCCGAGGCCACCCGTGGCTCCTGGGTATTGTGGGTGAGTTTTCAGATAACTGTGAGTCAGTTTGGATATTTATACCCTATAAATAATTTTGTTAATGCTAGATTAACACTGTCCCATCATGAAGTATTCACTTTTCAAAGACCCCATTTTTCTTGTTCACTGTGTCAGAGAGGCTGATCTTTAGCGGTGGTTTTGGGTCAGGCACACACCCTGCTTTGAACCCCACCTCTACTACATACTGATTGTGTCCAGTAGACAAGTTACATCCTCCCAGCCTGAATCTCCTTTCCTATAGAGTAGGAGTCGTGGTGTGTGACCACCTCAGGACAGTGAATAAAATGAAATCAAGTGGAAAGCATGTCTGTTAACGCCGAGAGGCTCAGTAACTGGTGCATGTTGGACAGGGGAGAAAAGGTAGTTATTACCTCAAACCTAGCTTGATCTCATTCATTTCCTCGTAATATTTTTATAAATGTAATTTTATTAATTACTTGACTGTGCTGCTTTTCTTTTTAAGCAAAATGCTGAAGAGCTTTCACAGTATTGTGAATGAGAGAAAGCAAGCACTTTGGAGAAAGTTAAAACTCTAAACCTGGTAGAAAGGCACCATTTTCAGTTCTATCAGCATAACAGAGCAACTTTCATAAATTGTTTTGAGTGTTTACTGGAAGGTCAAGGTCAGCGGGTGATTACTGTTTAAGTATCTACAGTTAGTTAATGGGGACAGTCAGCCACAGAAGGGGGCACTTTGTTACAGGAGATGAGACTTCACTGAAGACATGCACCAAAGAATAAGAAAATGCTGTTATAGCTCTGAAATCATTATTTTTCAATATGGATGCTTAATGATTGGAAAGTGAAGAGTTTTATGTTCCATTTTAAAAAATGATCAAAAAATCTCATATTTCTGTATATAGTGCATATGAATATGTGAGCATGGAAACGACTTGAAAGGTGTCATACTAGGTCATAATTTCGTTTACTTGGCAATGTATTATAATATGGAGGTAGGGACAAATAATCTATACATTTAAGTAAAATTAGGTAAATGCATGTGTATGTAAAAATTCTTTTTAAAAACCATTACAAAGATAGAAACGCCTTAGAAAGATAGATGGCCTTTTATGCTGTAGCTCTAGTCATCTAAGCAGGGGGCCTCAGATTTTTTAGCAGGGGACCCTCTTTAGCAGCATCTTACCTGTAAAGCTCAGGAGCTGAGAGGTTTTAAGAGAAGAGGGGTTGAAGGGCATAGGACCTGCCTGCTGGGAGCCTCCTGCAGTGACACTTCAAGGAGTCCGTGTGACAGGGTGTGAAACCATCTGTGGGGTAGAAATCCTCAGGAGATGAGCTGTACCTAAAAAGTCAGGTGTTGAGAATTCCTGAGTGGGATCCACAAACTTGTTCTGAAGACAACTCCCAGGGTTATCAGCAATGTCAGACATATGTATAGTTTCTCATGTAGAGAAGTGAGAGATTATATTATTTAGAAAAAAAAATCCAGCCTTCAATCCGACCCATATTATATAAAAATAGGGAGGAATCTATGCACATTTTTTGAGAAATCATCTAAGTTTTTACAGTACGCGGGCCTCTCACTGTTGTGGCCTCTCCTGTTGCGGAGCACAGGCTCCGGACGCGCAGGCTCAGCAGCCATGGCTCACAGGCCCAGCTGCTCCACAACATGTGGGATCTTCCTGGACCGGGGCACGAACCCATGTCCCCTGCACTGGCAGGCAGATTCTCAACCACTGCACCACCAGGGAAGCCCAATTTTGTTTGTTTTTAAATCCCTCTAAGCTGTGACAGCTGTTACCACGGTTAAAACTTTAATATTTTAACTGGCTGTTGTTTAGCATTACAAATGACTCAAGGAAAAAGAAACAAGGAGTCAATGGAAATAATATTACTTGTGTTTACTGTCCTTTAGTATTTTGTTGTATGAAAGCAGCTGGTTTGCATTTATATGGTAAAGGGTTTTTCTTAAAGAGTTAATTTTTAGTTAATAGTGAGCTTTCATAAGAAAAACAATTTCAAATGCTAAGTATTAGCTAGATTGTTTTTAATAGCGATAGTAGTAATATCACATTGTCCTTTTTCACACATTGAGGAGGGTTTCCTGGTGACAGCTGGAGCATGGGGGAGGGGGAGTCACTTTCAATCAACCAGCTGCTCTCTGCAATATCATGATGGTGATATTTCAAAGCCTGTGGATAATTCTGGCTGTATTCAGAAGAGATAATGTATCAAATTTCTGGGAAGCAATAGATAGTGTGCAAGAGCCCTTTGGAATCTAGCTGGTAGCCAACTAACAATGTGTACATTCAGGTTTGCATGTTGGTATTATTTACCATCTCGTTTCTTGGACATTGTTACATGAGCATCATAATTATAAAGCAATAAAGTCTAGTTCCATGGGGACAAAAGGCTCATTAGTTTATGGAGAGGAAGGGAGAATGGAAAACAAACTTTGGGGATTGCTGTGTGCTTTTACATAATATGCTATTTCATTTCTTCTTCTGATGACTCCAGGAAGTAAGTGGAGTTTTCATCATCCATGGATAAGGAAACTGAAGCTCAGCAGGACTGATTATGTGATTTGCCCAAGGCCACGTGCTAGTAAGTGATGGCATCCAGACTTGACCCCATATCTAGCTTCAGATCCAGGAATGTTGTCATTACACCAACAGCTGTTTCTCCACAGTGTTCACTTGCTTATGCATTTTTTTTTTTTTTTAATTTATTTATTTATTTTGGCTGCACTGGATCTTAGTTGCAGCATGCGGAACCTAGTACCCCCGACCAGGGATTGAACCCAGGCCCCCTGCCTTGGGAGCACGGAGTCTTACCCACTGGACCACCAGGGAAGTCCCACTTATGCATTTTTAATCCAAAGTCACAATATCAGGATAGTATGAATGAAAGTTAGATACATATTACAATGACTTCAGTTTTATATAAATAATATATAAGGGTGTGTGTGTGTTGGCAGCCACTTCTAATTTTGGAATTTTTTCTCTTGAAAGTCCCTTGGGCAACACTGTTAAAGAAATTTTGCTGTGTTTTTTATATTACAGATACCAGAAATTTTCAAGGATGTGTATTTTAATGAGTCAGTTGTGATGCTGAGCTTGAACAGATGTAGGAATAAATAGTGTGTGCTGCTCATGTAGTAGAAGTTCCTTCACATGGAAGTATTCAGGGCTTCCTCTTTCTCTTTCCAAGGAATGTTAATTTTGTATTAATAAGGGACCTTTTTGCTTTCTAGATGTTCAGCCTGTGGCAGACCTTTGAGATGCTGTTTGTATACCCTCCATGTTTTGGTTCTCCTGTTAGCTAGAGTGTTGTATGTACTCTGAAAAATGAGAGTTGGTGATGCTTGAAATAAACTAGGATCTGCTGCCAGCCCTTGGCAAATTCCCTAGTATCTGTGTGGGATTATTTGACTACAAACAACAGAAATTAAGTTAACTAAGTTATCCAGATAACTTATTCAAGAACAAGAGGTTTATTGGAAGTATATGGATGAGCTCGGAAAATCTACAGAAAAACCAAACCACAGGACTGCAGCCAGATGAGCTCTTGAGGCTTGGGTAGACTTTGATAGATCTGGAAAATTCTTTAAGTTAATGTTCTGAGTATCAGATGCAGAATTTGTTGGTCTTAGTGTCTCTGCAAAAGTGTTAGATTCCAGGAAGAGAGTTATTATTCCAGTCTCGGTCACTGTTACCCTTGAATCAGTGTAGGAAAGGCATCCTGGATTTCTGGTCCCCCCCCCACCCCGCCCCGGACCACATCCAATGGGGGTGAGAGGCGTCTCTTACCTGTTACTGAAAGAATGAGGTGTTAATGCTGGGCAGAGAAAAAGAAAGGAAACAAAGCCCAAGCCGTCCCCACCACCTGGTAATTAGTGGACATCCTGTGTGCTTGTGGAACGTGCACAGCTCTGACGCCTAGCATGCTTCTCCCCTCTTGGCCAGTTCTTGTGTTGGGAGGATTTCAGTTACGTAAATAGTTCACTAACGTTTCTTACATGAGTTAGTTTAAATGGGGTTATGGCTATCACTTTTTCATTGACTTTAGGTAGACAAACAAAGAAATCTGGTGTGGAGCGAACCTCAGAATAGAATTACTTAAATCTTCTTGAAGGGAGTGATGGTGGGATGCTGGCATTGCTGCTCCCTGTACGTCTCCTAGTTTAAGGACCTACGTCTGCAGGGCTGTCAGTTGGAGAACTTTAATGAGCCCTCGTTAAACTAAAACTTGTAGCCCGTGAGAGAAGGAACCAGCTTATGACTGATATTGGAAATCATAAGCGGTGATGGATCAGAATTGGAGTTGGCACTAATTCACCTCACTGTGGAGCAAAAGTCAAGATTATATACAAAATCCAGTATTCCATTTTTCACGTATAAAGATAATCTAATCATTTCTGTTAAGACTATAACCCTTTAAAAAGGAGGGAAAAATAAAAAATTTTGCCATCTGACATATAGTTTTTTTAATCCTAGAATGGAGGCTCATTAAATTCTCAAATGTAATGGTCATTTAAAGATAATGTTGACAAAAACTCTGATTTGAGATTTTATTACAAAATTTATCTTAGTTAAAAAAAATCGTTTCTATTTTCATGTGCCTTCCACACACCCCATCATACTGTTTTTTTAAAATGTATGTGTAATTGAATCACATGATGCAGTTTAAAAATGTAGGATCAGAGCCCAGAAAAATGCTAATTGGTTACTAAGTTATAAAGACACTTTAAAGCTATTTAAAATTTTTAATCTTAAGCCTTATTTTATGTGTTGATATGCATTAAAAACAGTATCATTTCCCAATTTATGATTTTATATATATAATCTCATTTAATCCTCACAACACTGAATATTGCTGCATTATCTCCTCGTACAGGTGAGGAACCAGTAGTTAAATAACTTTCCTAAGGTCCCATGGCTGGCGTATTGTGGAGCTCTTACCAAAGTCCATGACCTTAATTACTGACCTCTACTGCAAACGTTAATATTGCTAGCCCTGTGTATCATTTTGACAAAAAGCACTGTGACGTTTCTTTTTCCAGAATCTGTCTGTTTACCCCAAGTTCCCTGACAACTTCTTTATGTTTGGAAACTGTTCAAATGTGTTGTGTTATCCATCATCTCGTGCTTCTGTTTGCTGTGAGTATGGCAATAGCTCCTGTATTGCAGTGTGCCCTGTGAAGCCTTTTGTCATTTATGTCTTAAAGCAGTCTGACAGCCTCTCATGTTGAATTCAGCCAGGTTGCTTTTCATTTAACAAAGCTAAGTGTTGCTTTCTAGGTGAAAAATAATTAAATGCTTTTAAAGATGTATTTGATTAACAGGAGGCTGATCTGTGTAAATTAATTATAACTGTAATGATGTCATAGCCTTGTCTTTTGTTATTAACGCGATAATTGACCAGAAGCTTGGAAGCTTATTGTAACTGACAGCGGTTTGACCTTGTATGCTGTCTAGAAGTGAAACATGCACAATGCATGTAAATGCAGTTGGTTTTTTGAGCTTCATGTGTTGTCAGAGCATCTGATCTTGGGTTCTTACTTCACTCTTCCCTTACTTCTTTGCTGAAATTGTTACACTCGAACTGAATATTGTACTGATATCTCTTACTAAAAGCATCTGACCAAACACAGATGTTGTCTGTGTCCTTGAATAACTATAATCAGACACGAAACCTTGGCACATTTAGGACATAAAGTCAAGTAAACAAATGCCAAAATTAAATGAACCTTGGTTTTAAATTCCATGTGAAGGAAGGTAAAACAACTTTTGGTAGAGAAGACATAAAGGGAAAAATAGTGGGCATATTTGCTAGGTTGAAAGAGAATTTTTCCCTTTTATTCTAATTTACCCAAGAAAGTTCAGAGAATGTGGTGTTTAAATATTTGAGTGATGAGAGCTTCTAACTTGGGTGATTTTGGTTAAAGAATGGGATGGTAGGAATAAAGCACAAAGTGGATGTGGGATAACAATGGCTAATGAGCAGCAGTCCCTGGGTGCAGGCTGTCCTCCCTCCCACATGCTTTAGACTAGAGGAAGAGTCAGCTCTGCCAGAAGTGACATAGGCATTCCTAAAACCACCATACTATGTGAAATCACGCAATAAAAACCATAGAGCTATGGTGCAAAGGGTGTTAGGAGCAAAACACTCAAAAAGGTTGTCAGTGGCACATTACAAAAGAAAAAGATAGGAACCTAATAAAATGACAGCACGGTTTTACACCTGTTAAATGCTTAAGAAATGCAGAAGTACATAAGAAATATGGCACTTTACCTTCAAAAAGTCCTGAACTTTGCTTTCAGAAGCGATTGTCAGAAGGACTGCAGCTTGTGAATTATTGTCAAGTGGTGGAAGAAGGGTTATCTGGATTGGATGTCAAGTCATAATTGCAGATGTGGATGGGTGGAACTCATAAAATACTCAGCGAACTGAGGTAGCTGGTAGGTGTTTGAGGTGTGCAAATGTGTACATTTGGTGAATTTCTATGCAGCTTACTTTAGCTGGGTGCAGTTTGCTGCCTTCACCTGGTGCTTGTTGCTGATGAAATTGTGCAAAATCAGATGCAAAATTTGCATCGTGCTCCAATTGTTCCTTGATATATATTGATTGCATTTGAACAAATTTGCTTGTTTCAAAACAAGCACTATAGCAGAACTGACCGGCCTAATGAACTTAAACTTCCCTAAGCATATTTCACATATTTCCTGTCTCTGTGCTAGCAGCACATGCATGCTATTTCCTCTCTTTAAAATACGTTTCCTCCTCTTAATTACTTTCTTTCAAAGTCTGGTGCAGGTGAGGAAGCTTCTCTGAGGTATTCTCTGAATTGAATTAACTTAACATTTTTTATATTGGCACATATTTGTACATTATTTGCCCATTTCTAGGTAATGTCGGTTCTAGAAATGACTTAAGACAGAAGTTGGTAGTAAAGGGGGAAAAATTAGCAACCAAATGGCTGAGCAGCTCTCAACAGAAGAAAGCATACGTGTTTATTAGGTGAAATTAAGTTTTTCTAGCACTGATGGGATTTTGCACAAGGAACAGTAAAGTTGGAAGAGTGTTTTACAGCAATGTGAAAATGATTACTCTGTGGCAGTCCCTTGGGTGAGTGAGACCTATGTCAAGGCCTAATATGAAGGTGCATTTCTGCAAAAGTCATTCTTCAAAGGCAAAGTGACGTGATCTGACCATGCAACATTTGGAGATTTGGCAAAACACAGGGCTAAAAGTTGGGAAAGTGTTCCATTATACCAGTAATTCTTAAAAGGTAGAAAAGATGTTTTTGCCTCTCTGTGGCTTCCTTCTCAGATTAAACCTTACTTTGCAGGATGGGGCCTGGGGGTGAAAGCATGCCAAGCAGGGCACACTTCACATCCTCCCGCCATATCCCTTTCTTTCCGGAGTTCTTGCCAGGCAGATGCCTGGTCCTGGGGGGAAAAAGTCAGAGAAGGCACAGGGGCTTCTGTTCCTCAGCTTCTCTATTTGTATAGAGTATATCCCCAAATGAGAAAAGTGACGTTTGGATTATTGTTACTTTTTCGTTTTTAATTTGATTTTAAAAACAGATTTTTGTTGTTGTTTTTAAAGCTATGACCATGATAACAGTTACCAAAAGAAGCTGGGTATTTGAACATTGCTTTGTACTCTTAAATATAGATCTACAAGTTAAGTTGTATCAAGAAACAATTACATTTGGTAGAGTAAAAGTTTTATGTTCTGAGATTTTCTACATTTGAAATATTTCAAAATGCATATACATTTTGGTGTGTTTAATGGAAGTCACCAACTGCACTTTCTTAGGAAAGACAGTTCTTTATGCTCAAATAATGTCTTTCCTAATTCTTCTGGTGGTTGAAGTGTCATATCTCTTATTAAGAGACCATAGGAGTGACTTCCTGTTTCACCTCTGACATGTAAAGAGCTTGGAGGTCATCATCCAACAAGAAGAACCTTGAACAAACTGAAAATCAGTGACTTTTCTTAGATCCATCAGAGAATTGAGGTCACAGGGCAAACTATCACACCCAAATCTGGAGATACAAGCTCATTTTGAGAATCACAGCCTAAGACCGTGCACACAGTGGCAGTGCCCAGTGATGAGTAACTCAAAGAGATGGTTAGAACTTGGGCTTATATAGCATCTTAACAAAATAACAATACTTTTTTTTTTTTTTTTTTTTGGCTCTATTGGGTTTTCATTGCTGCACGCAGGCTTTCTCTAGTTGTGGTGAGCTGGGGCTGCTCTTCATTGCAGTGCGCGGGCTTCTCATTGCGGTGGCTTCTTGTTTCAGAGCACAGACCCTAGGCGCACAGGCTTCAGCATTTGTGGCACACAGGCTCAGTAGTTGTGGCTTGTGGGCTCTAGAGCACGTGCTCTAGCGCGCAGGCTCAGTAGCTGTGGTGCATGGGCTTAGCTGCTCCATGGCATGTGGGATATTCCTGGACCAGGGCTCGAGCCCGTGTCCCCTGCATTGGCAGGCAGATTCTTAACCACTGCACCACCAGGGAAGCCTGAACAATACATTTTTAGAGAAGTGACAAGGCAAAGGAAAAGGACTTTGAGTTTCTAGGGCAGCAAATGGTAGGAAGGCAAATAGGTGGGGGAACTAATGGAAGATTAGGGCTAGTTAGTAAAGTTTGTTGTGTAGATTTTTTTGGAGCCAGTTGTAAGGTTTTCTCTGGTGATTAACTTTTGTCATACCTGGTAGGGGGAGGGGGGAACACCTTCACAAATTCATGTCCTGCTTTTAAGCAGATGGGGGGAAGCAGAGAGCTTTAGTTGTATCTGCTTTTTCTTAATTGCATTCAGCTCAAGATAATCCTTATGCCAAGTGGCATATTTGGTGTTGCACATTCTGCTACCCTACAATCAGCTTAGCTGGAACTGAACCCCTGATGGCAGTAACTCGTTGGAACCCTTTAACAGTAGTTTTGACAAACAGCTGGAGTGTGAGTGTAGGCTGTCTTGAGAGTTGAAAACTCGCAGCTTTTCTGCAGACAGACCTGACTCACAACTTCATTTTAAGAACAAGGACTCTGGAGCCAGATTATCTTGGTTAAAATCCCCACTCATCTGTAAGATGAGGAAATAATACCTGCCTCATAGAGTTCAGAGGGTTGAATGGGATATGCCAGATGACAAAACTAAAACGATTTAGTAATGAGTTTGATATCCTTTATTCAAAGGAAAGCAGTCCATAGATTGGGGGAGTAGAGCGCTTCACAAGCAGTGGAGCATTCTTCCCAGGGGATTTTGGGCCAGAGTGAGTTTTATAGACTGTTAGAAAAGTCAACGAAAAAAACAGGGTGTGGTTGGCTAGGGGGTGGGGGGGTTTCCTTTTGAGGCCAGCAGGGCCTCCTTTCCAGGGTAAGCTGAGCTGGGGGATGGTGATTGGCGTTAGGTTTCCTGCACAGTGAGGCAGTTCCCATAAAGGCAGGCCGACATAGGGTTAGACTTGTGACATGGGCTGGACCACTGGGACGGCCTTCATTTTGTGGGTCCCAATATATGAATTCACTTTGTCAGGTAATGGCACACGTGTAAAGTTTGAGAACAGTACTACCAAAGATGATCTAGTACTATATAAGTGTGTAACTTTAGCCAATTATTTGACTTTTTTATTTCACCAGTATTGAGGAAAACTTGAAATCAGTAGCAAATGGGTATTTCTGTTTCATTAAAACAATAGGTGAGATTTAATATGTTTACTGTGAGCTTGGCATTATTCTAAGCACTTGGTGTTTTCTGTTTGTTAGTTTTAAATTTATTTATTTATTTTTTGGCTGTGTTGGGTCTTCGTTGCTGCGTGTGGGCTTTCTCTAGTTGCAGCGAGTAGGGACTACTCTTTGTTGTGGTGCATGGACTTCTCATTGCCGTGGCTCCTCTTGTTGCGGAGCACGGGCTCTAGGCACGCGGGCTTCAGTAGCTGTGGCTCGCAGGCTCTAGAGCGCAGGCTCAGTAGTTGTGGCGCACAGGCCTAGTTGCTCCACGGCATGTGGGATCTTCCCGGACCAGGGCTCGAACCTGTGTCCCCTACATTGGCAGGTTGATTCCTAACGACTGTGCCACCAGGGAAGCCCTTCACTTGGTGTTTTCAGTCATTTAATCCTTACAAGAATTCTAGGATCAGATTTAGCTATTATTACTATTCCATTTTCATAGCAGGAAACTGAGGCTTAGGTTAAGTGACTTGCACAAGTTAACACAGCTCTTAACGCTAAAGCCAGTCATTGGGACCAGTTTAGACTCCAGAGTATGTGCTCTCAAACCCCAAGGTACCTGGGGAACACAGTTTGGTAGAGATGATAAAAGGCCTCTGGTGACCGACTGTTGGCACTGGTGGACAGTACATGTGGAAGGCATTGTGGAGGTCGGTGAGCAGTAATGTGGTCAGGGAGCCCGACATTAAGGATGCAAGTCTAGAGCTGGGCTTTGAAGGTTGGGGAGAAACTAAATGGGTTGGGAGGATGAGGAGGGGGTGTGTCTTGGGTCAGGGAGTGATGCTGGCGGTGCTGTCAGGACCCTGCCCGCATCCCCACGCCCTTAGTGTGCCCTGGTGGACTCCCAGCCTCCAGCCCCTGCGGTTCTTCACCTGAGTGTTTTCTCTGATCCCCTGATGCCCACTTTTCCTGCTGTAGCAAGTCACAGGTGACAGGGAGTTAAGGCAGACACCTAACCCTTTGGCAGTTAATACTGAGGCATATCTAGGCTAGCTCCTAGAGTTCCCAGTGAGATTAAGCCTGTCTCCCATAGAGATAGCTCACTTGATGCATTTTAGTGGCTCTCATTATTGTCCAAAGCAATACCTAACTTAAAATGTGTGGCTCTACCTTATCTCTTTGGTAAGATCTTATTTTTCATAGAAGGAAGCCTTTCTACATGAAAAGTGTTGAAATCATCACCCTTTTAATCACTTTTTTTCTCATGTTATTACTTAAAATAGTTCTAATTAAATTTTACACCATATAAGTAGAAGTTGAACTAAAAATGAAACATTGTTTTACTCTTAGTACTTAAAAAAAATTCTCTTAAACTTGAGTTTACCCACCAAGAAGCAGTTATGTGAAAGAAAACTAGCTGATATCTTGTTTAAGGGTTTCTACTGAGTTAAAAAGGATTGGCTGTGAAGTAGAAGTTTGAACTATTTCCTGGTCTGCCTCTAGATCACAGCCTAGAATTTCAAAAGATTTTTATTTAACCCCTTATAGACAATCAAGGAATTTGTTATGTGCTGTGAAAGTGTGGACGTTTGCTTCTTGAGTGATGGACAGGCAGGGCCATGGAGGCCTCTCAAAGGTATAGATAGGGGCTTCCCTGGTGGCGCAGTGGTTGAGAGACTGCCTGCCGATGCAGGGGACACGGGTTCGCGCCCCGGTCTGGGAAGATCCCACATGCCGCGGAGCGGCTGAGCCCGTGGGCCATGGCCGCTGGGCCTGCGCGTCCAGAGCCTGTGCTCTGCAACGGGAGAGGCCACAATAGTGAGAGGCCCACGTACCGCAAAAAAAAAAAAAAGAGGTATAGACAGTAGCAACAAGGCTTGCATTTGTGAGAGGCAGAAGGCTGAAGGGCTTGCTAGAGAAGCAGCACCGTGTGGTGGGAAGAGCTGCATTTGAGTCCTGATAGTCCAGTTTAAGAGCATATTGTCACCTTGGGTTCTTTATATCAGAAAGAAATGGAATTTCTATCTGTCTTTGGCGGTTTCACACCAAAATTGCTGAAAGGATTTCCATTAAATTGGGCACTTATGTTTGGAATGGTCAGGCTTAAAATAAAAGCTATGGGATGCATGTGAAATTCACTTTGGTGACCTCTGGTGGTGAGAGAGCCCCATGGGACTGCCCCTCTGTGGAGATAGCCACACTTATTTAGCACCTTGGACAGAGAAATTTAACGTCCCCAGAAAGTCTCAAGTCTTCACTGAGCTCCTTCTTACCTGGACAGCTCTACAGAGCAGGCTTCAGAATGGCTAAAAGGACAGTAAAGTGATTTTTTTGGTAAGTGCTGGGTAGATCAGCTAGTAGGTAACATGGAACTAACTTTGTCTTCACCAGATTGTGAGAATTAAGTGAAATGAAGCAAGTATACTTAACTACTTTGTAAACTGTAAATAATTGTATAAATATTAGTTATTATTGGGAAAGGTATATACATATTACAAGACTAAAGTATAGGCTGAAATGCTTGAAGTTGATCAGATGATGATTTTATATCAGTTAATACCTATAAAGTCCTTATTATGTTTCAGGCATTTTTCTATGTGTTTTACATATACTAACTCATCAACAACTCTATGAGGCGGGTCTTAGTATTGTTAGTGTCTGTTTTATAAGTGGGGAAACTTAAGTAAGCTTACATTGATTAAGAAATTGCCCAAGGTCATACAATTCCAAGCAGTTGAGCCAGGATTTGAACCCAAGCCATTAGGCTTCGAAGTCCGTTCTGTTAACTGTGATACTATTCAGTCTTACAATGGTGAAGTACAGAAGGCTGATCTAGGTAAGAAAGCACGGTGGATTGAGGGTGGGGATAACATGATGAGATTGGATTTTAAGCAAACCAAGTCAGGTGTTATATAAGTAAGATTGGGGGAAATGTGTCAGGTGATAAGGGTCTGACCTTTGGTTAGTTCTGTCACCACATAACATGTGACCTTATTGATGGCTGCTTACTTGTCTGGAACATTCTTTAACTTCTTAGGTTGTTTTGGTGGTGTTAAATCCTAACTCCCTAGAGGTCAGGTCTTTTGCCTTCCACGTGGATGGCATTGATACTTAAGACAAGCCTTGTAAAAGACAGTCAGACATTGTTCCACTAAGGTATGGGAAATTTTGTATTTGTTTTCATTTTGAGAGATGGCATATGAGGGGAAAAAGGGAAGGAGGAGCTCCTGTGTGTTAAAAGCTAGGTCTTGTGTGTTTAAGCTAGGTCTGGTGGCTTAAAATCAGAAAGATTTAGCCCATTGGTCTTTGAGAGAGAATTTAGTGGTTGTCTCCAGCTGGGTAAGACAATTTCTTATATGGTTATGATGATGACGTCTGTGAGGTTGGAGAACCATCGTATAAATGGAGATCTCAGCAGCCTTCAAAAGGGGGAAGTGCTCTCAATTCCCAATTTCTTCTGGAACAGAGTCCAAGTTGTAGATATTTCCGCGAATAGATACTGGAATGTAATTACTGAGTGTCACAATATTCATGAGGACTAGATTCCCATTAGCTTCTTAATATAATTTGATTCCAGTTTTCATTTTTTATTCATGAAGTCAGTTTTCATTCGATTGACCTCATTTCTTTGTATCTCTCTGCCTTTAATGTGAAATAAGAAAACAGAATCCTACGCTGCTTCTCTTGGATTTTTATCATTAATGTAACTCATGAAGCCATGTAACAGATTTCAATGGCCAGAAAAAAGTTGTCATTTATGTGCAACTTGTCACTAAGTGATGATGGTGCTCTGACACAGATTTCATACTGCACCCCCAGAGCTCCCCATTTACCGATCAACTCAGGTAGATGATGCATTCCGGTGAATTGAACAGGGTGCAGTGGTGTGAAGCCAGACCATCTGCTATTACATTTAATATTTAAATACTAAGTTTTAAAAGTATAATTCACGTTATTGATATAACTGTGTATTGCATTTAACGACTGTGATCACACTGAAGCTATGTAAGCTCTTTGAAATGCATTCATATATTTGAAAAGAGGAACAGATTACTTCACAAGCATTCAGTTAATAAATTCTTGTTTTCCACTAAATGCAAATACATATTATACTGTACCATTTTCTTATTTTCAAAAATAACTTGAAAATCTGCATTTTGTAATTGGGTTTTCTTGAGGCCTAAGGAAGCTAATGCCTTTTAGGAAAAATAAAATTATGCTAAGATATGTTATTGGAAGAACAAAGGATTTTATTATTGTGCTAGACTAAAACGTTCTCATCTATTGGCCCTATAGTAACAGGTGGTGAAAACAGTCTCTTATGTTTGGATTTAAAAAGCCATGAATGAAAAGATTCCTGAGAGAGTTACGGGAGTGAGAAGAAATGATCCAGTTCATTTCATTCCTAAAGAAGGTAGACTGTACTAAAACAGTAAGAGAGAGAAAAAAATGCATCTAGTTGTTTTGTGAATATTTTGCCCAAGTCAATGTGGTATTTATGACGCTCTAATTTGTTGTTCAGCTCTTGTAATTTAAAAAGCAGAGGAAGTTTTCATGTTTAGCATATCCAGTCTGCTTTTTCCATAGCTTTTTTGCTTTGTTTGAAGCGATAAGTCATACTAACCCTCTGCGTCTTTCAAAAAGATTTTACAGGGTTTAGAGTCAAATGTGTTGGCCTAAACCCTGCCCGTGCTACTGAAGTGCATTCACATTCACTTTTAACCCATCACAGTGCAGGGGGATGGTAGTGCTAAAATCCTGGCAGTTTAACCAGGGTGATTTCTTCATGGTTTCATCTTTCTTTCTGAAGCTTTCTTCTGAAGAGCTTGTTAAACTATTTCTTGGAGGGGGATGGCGTGGGGGGAGGTTGGGAGAAGGGATGTGTTTTTCTGTATGGTTACGTGTACCTATGAACACGCATATTTATATTTTAAGCAATGAAAATTTAAGCATTTGCTCAACATCATTAGTCACTAGGGAAGTGCAAGTCAGTACCGCTTCACATCCATTAAGATGTTTATAATAAAAAAGATGGATAAAAGCAAGTATTGTTGAGTATATATGAGTATGGAGAAATTGAAACCCTCATACACTGCTGGAGGGAATGAAAAATGGACAAAAATTTGGAAAACAGTTTAGTAGTTCCTTACAAAGTTAAGCATAGAGTTACTGTATGACCCAGCAATTCTATTCCTAGGTATATGTCCAAGAGAACTGAAAACATATGTTTCTACAAAGAAATTGTACATGAATGTTCATAGCAGCGTTATTCATTATAGCCAAAAAAGTGGGAACAACCCAAGTGTCTATCAACTGATAAATGGATAAAAACACAGTGTGGTATATCTATATAATGAAATATTATTGGACCATGAAAAGGAACTAAGTATGGATACTTCCTATGATGTGGATGAACCTTGAAAACAGTATTCAGTGAAAGAAGCCAGACACAAAAGGCCACATATTATATGATTCCATTTAGATGAAATGTTCAGAATAGGCAAATTCGTTGAGATGAAAGGTAGACTGGTGGTTGCCAGGCATTGGGCAGGATGGGGAGATAAGTGGGGAGAGTTTCATTTGGGGGTAATGAAGATGTTCTGGAATTAGATGGCGGTGCTGACTGTGCAGCCTTGTGAATATACAAAAACCACCGAATTGTGTAGTTTAAGACAGTGAGTTTTATGGTGTGTGAATTTTATCTCAATTTTAAAAAATCAATGCTTAAGCATCTGGAAAGTTAGGCATTAGCAAAATATTCAACCCAAGTGATAGCAGGCCTCTGATAAATACTTGCCAAGTGACTTGAACAAACCTACATTCTCCTCTATGATTCTTTTTTTTTAGAGAATATGCTTAAAATATATGGAACCTAAATGAAATTTTCCAAAGGCATGACAATAGTAATAATGACATATCATTAATCTACCTCATATAAGTATTGATAAACCTTTTCTTGATTCTTAACTAAAAATCTCACACAATTTTAAAAGATCTCAATGAATAATTTTAAGATTTGTTGCACTTTTAGTGACCTGGAAGGCTGTTTTCAGAAAAGCGTTCAATTACTCCTATTAAGACTGTAGTTTCTTTCTTTCATGTGAAATTAATTTGGTTACTGTCAGATGCCAGATTGGGAATATAATTTATAACTGGTACATATTCTTGCAGTTTAATGGCCTGAGTTCTTCTTGAACATTTAAACTGAAAATTGATATATAATGTCACCCTGGTAAATGATAACAATGAAACATTTCCTGCTTTGTAAGTAGAGCTGAAAATCATCATAGTAAGTTTCTTTTCCCTTTTGGTAAAATTCCTTTCTTTACCCCGTGAGACACGTTGGTTTCCCAAGTTATGAATTCAGTTTCTTTTGTTTGTTCTAGCCACTTAGTTTTTCTTATTACAACCTGTTTAATTTTTAATTTCTCATTAAAAGTAAATATGGCTAATTTTCCTATCCATATTTCAAGAGGTCTTCCATTTCTCTCTGTCACAACCTTGATATAGCACTATCTGGTGTGTATTACTACATAATTAAAACGCCATGTTTTTTTTGTTTTTTTGTTTTTCCTCATAAACAGAGCACTTCCAGGACAAGGTAACTTTAACAAACCACTACAGCACGAATTTAAATAAGTTTGGTTTCTTTCTTCTTCTCCTTACCCTGCTCCTCCCTCTGTTTTATTTGCTTTCTCCACGTTTTCAGAAGAGCAGTCTTTGGTGAAGATTTTAACCGACAGCCAGATCTTCTAGGTAGTTCTAATCCTTGTGGCTCGCACTGCAGGTAGCACTGAAACTTGTAAATTGTCGTGAACCTTGTAGCGTTCATGGAACCTACTGACACCAGAGTGACAACCCTGTGGACGCTCTTATCAACAGAGCCCTTGTGGAAGTAGAAGTCAAAACAGCCGTCCGGTCAGGGTTAAAATGCCATGTTTTTTTAATCAAATAGTTCTGGCAAAGCAACCTATTAATACGTTTTAAATGGATCAGAGGTTTATTCCTGTATAGTTGAGATAAATGTTACAACACTCTTCTGGAAGTAAATGCTAAGTGGAATAATATGTACAGTGCTCTGGGGAAGGTTGCTGCAATTGTAGGAAAAGTACTTAGGGATGAATGTATCATAGACCTTCTCAGTCAGTCTTGTTTATTTTATAATGTAGATATATTCAGCATGCTCATCTTCAGTCAATGGACAAACACTTATTAAGCACTGACTGTATACGAGTCACTATGCTAGGCTCTGGGTATTCAGTGGTGATCAAAATAGATAGTTCTGCCCTCAGCATTTATGCTATAATTGTGGAGCTCCCGGTGTGGGAGCACCTGGGTGGTTGGATCATAGTGACCAAGGCAGAGACCAGCGTGAGCTGAGACCAGAGGGGTAGGCAGGACAGCGGTAAGCACGAGTGTGTAGTTACGGTCAAGAGTTTGGACTTCATTCCAACTGTAACGATAAGCCATTGAAGGCTTACTGCAGGGGAATCCCACTTTAGTTTTATAAAAATTACCCTGAGCAGTAGTGAAAAATGGTTTTTGGGTAGAAGAGGAGAAGCAGAGTTTATGTTGTAATCCAGGCAAGTTATAATGGTGGCTTAGACTAGAGTAGTGGCTCTAGAGCTAGAAGGAGGTAGATGATACAAATGGTTTGGAAGAGTTAGCAAAGTGTGGTGGATGGGATTTGGGGGAAGCAGAGTGAAGAGGGAGAAGGATGTGTCGAGGATGTTGTCTGTATCTCCAACCTGAACAACTGGGTAGCTGGAGATTCTGTGTCCTGAGATCTGGCACATGGGAGGAGGGGTAGACTTGGAAGGGACTGTCCAGTGTTCAGTTTGGGGCATGTTGAATGTGAGGGGGAGGATATGTTTACAAGGCAGGGGGTGGGGATGGAGTGCAAGGACCAACCTACTCTTCCTCGCGCTGGTGTAACTGGTTATGGGCTGAGTACAGGTTAGAATAACAAGTCACTTTCAAAACCAAACACATTGTGTTGGTTTCCAGCTTATGAATCATGCCTCTATGCTTTCTGCTACAGCTCAGCTCTCTAAAAATATCTATGTAATTATGGGCAGGATAAAACAATATTCATCTTACAGTAAGATGTGTGCCTGCCTGGCCCACAAAGTCAGGTTACAGATTTGATCTTCACAGGAACCAGTTAGATTTTCTGTTATCTTGTTACAAACAGGCTACATCCCTCACCTTGGATGGCTGACTTGATTACTTATTAGGAAGGAAACTGGACCATAGAGCTGGTTTGAAATAGTGTCGATTTATCTTCGCTACTTAAAACTTAAAAGGTCTAGTGGCCTTTTGGAAAACAGAGCCCAACCTATATTATGCACTTCTCACGTTGGTTATGGTTCTATCTGCCTTTACGTTACGCATACCACATCATTTTATTCAACTTGTGATTTTCTGCAGCCAGTATTTTTATTTCCTTCAACAAATAGAAATGATAGAAATGGGCCATTTAGGGGCCGGGATTGCAAGTGTTTTGGTCTTTGCTGTACCTCTAATGCCTGGCACAGGGCCTGGCATGCATTTGGCACTTGATATTTATTTTACAAACTAAGTGACTGAGGAATGGCCGAATAGTCATTCTGTAAGAAGGAGGGCTAATTCAGTTTTGGGAAATCAAGAGATCAGGTGGACTGTATTCTTCCTACAAGGTTGTGTCCCTGAAATCTGCGAAGTCAAAGCTGTAAAACGTAAATTTGGGAGCCATCCTGATAAAAAGAATTACAGAACCCATGAGAGTGGAATTCCGTAAGTGTACGCAAAATAGCGTAGAATAAGAATAGAGCGAAACTGAGAAGCAGAGGAAGGGGAGTTGGGAGGAGGCAGGAACATGCTGGAGAGCACAGCGTCCCAGGGAAGAAGGAGCAGCCAGCAGTGGGGAGATAGAGCTGAGGGTTAATGTGAGCCTGGGCGCACAGTGTGAGACAAGCTTGGGGAAATTCCACTGTCCTTCTGTTTATACTCTCCACCACTAACGATTCCAGTCGAGAGGGGACTTTTTCTTAAGCAAAGACATAATTATGTTTGATTTTCTGCTGTGAGTAGCCTGCCATCATAGGACACTGTACTGATATTGAAGGGCTTATTTTGTGATTTCTTATAAGCTGGTTACTTAATGATCAGGCCCATATCTTTCCATCACTCCTGTTACAGGTAATGATGTTTGATATATATAATTACCTAGGGGAATTGAAAACATGTCACAGTAGTTGGAGATCTGAAAATCAACCTGCACATCAAGGTGAAAAATATAGACTATTTCTCCAAAATTATCTGGGAGCGTTTCAGTTGAAATTTTATTAAATTCTCTAGTTCATGAGAATGCTACAAAGCTATAATAATAAGCCCTGGCAATAAAGAAACTTGGGGTTGTGCTAATAATGGGGGTACACCCATAACACATACGTATATATAATATTTTCTTGGGCGTTTCTTTTGGATGTGAAGTTGGTAAGAATCCCTGTGTGGAGAGGGATGGGGAGTACATTTGAGTCTTATTATTCGAATGTTAATGTTGCAAAGACTTTTTCTCCTAAGTGAGATTACTTTATAGTAATGAATAAAAGTAGCTACCATTTATTCAGTACCTACTTTGTTCCAGACATGTTACAGTAATCCTGAGAAGGAGGTATGATTTCTAATTTAAAGTGAAGAAATTGAAGTTTAAGTAGTTTACCATAGATCTCAGGGCTAGTAAGTAGGAATCTAAGCTGTTTTTTACTCTAAAGCCCATGCACTTTCTAATGTGCTGTCTGAATGAGAACCTTTAGGGTATCAGAGTGCGTTATATATTTGATTGGAGCCAAGATAGCTCCACAGGGAAACCAGAAAACCATTAGATGAGAACTTTTTCAGCATCCTGTCCCCTAACCTGCCTATTTACCCATATCTGCACCTGAAATTCTTCTTCCTTCCTGTTATGATGGACAAGGCTATTCCCTCTAAGGACTTGATTCTTTTTCTCTTTTGCATCTTTAGTCTGTGTCTCTTTCTTTACTAGCTTTTTCCCATAAGCACAACCTAGACCTTTTCTGAAGCAAATACCTTCTGTATTGGTTAGTAATTGCTGTATAACAAACCAGTCCAAAATTTGGTGAAGTTAATTTAAAATATCATTTATTTAGCTCACTGTTCTGTGGGTTAACAAATTAGTCTGGGCTCAGCTGGATTTACTTATGCATTTGTGGTCAGTTGCTGGTCAGCTAGACTACTTTGCTTCTGAGGCATTAGCTGGTCAGTGGCCAGGGCCATCAGGGTGACTAGAGCATGTGTCTTTCATCATCCAGTAGGCCAGCCCGGACTTGTCCACGTGGTTGCCTAGGAGGATTTCAAGAGAGAGCAGAAGCCTGCAAATCATCTTGAGGCCAAGATTCGGAACTAGTGTCGCTTGCTTTTCATTCTGTCAACCAAAGCGGGTCACAAGGCCGGCGCAGGGCATGGAGAAGTAGACCCGTGAATATGGCACTCTTCCTCATGGGTAAATCCAATCTACCCTTCAAGACCACCTCAGCCTGAGTTGTGTGCCTTGGGTCTGGGCTTCCTCTGTCCCTGCATTTAGAACATTGTGTGGCAGTTGTTGGTTTACTTCTTAGTAGAAAATGAGCTCCTTAAAGACAGCGACTGTGTTTTAATCCAGGATTTGGCTCATAGTAGGTAACTTTTAAAAGTGGAAATTTTTCTGAAAATAAAGCAGTCTAGCAGTTGACATCTGGCGATATGGCATAGAAGATAATATATGCTTGCATTTTACAACTTGCTTGCTAATGTTGAAGAACTTTGGAGCAGACTCTATCTAATATATAAATATCGAATATTTCTTTAAAAAAGTGAAGGGGTGAAGAATTCTCTCCAGCATTCTGAGAAGAAGTAATTATTAAATATTTGTGCACTATCTTTGTATGTTTTTTTGTTAGGTTATAAGTTTGTTTATAAGGAAGACAAGTTACATTTTCATGGCATATTTGTCAGCAAAAGCATACCCATCCATTAACTGGTCCACGGGGATCTGGGATGACATTTCTCCTTTAGGATGTAAAATGAGGAGGGACATCAGCCAGTGTCCTGGGCGTTACTCTGGAAGACACAGAAAATAATGCTTCTGTTAGATGGGAGATGAGATATACATAATGTAAGCCCATCTTTTAAGTGAGCACGTCTTGTCACTGTCCTAATTCTCAATTGATGGATTTTCATGTGCCTTTTATTTTACATCTTAGGCTCAGCTGCCTCTGTATCTTCCCAGATTCCTCACGTCTGACCACATTTTCCCGTCACAGGCTTGATATCTAACCATGCAGCGGAGGTCAAGAGGAATTAACACTGGGCTGCTTCTGCTCCTTTCTCAAATCTTCCACGTTGGGATCAACAATATTCCACCTGTCACCCTAGCAACCTTGGCTCTCAACATCTGGTTCTTCTTGAATCCTCTGAAGCCGCTGCTGGGCTCCTGCCTTAGCGTGGAGAAGTGTTACCAGCAAAAAGACTGGCAGCGCTTACTGCTTTCCCCTATTCACCACGTGGATGATTGGCACTTGTATTTCAATATGGCTTCCATGCTCTGGAAAGGAATTCATCTGGAAAGAAGACTAGGAAGTAGATGGTTTGCCTACGTCATCACCACGTTCTCCCTACTCACTGGGGTGGTGTACCTGCTCTTGGAATTTGCTCTGGCAGAATTTATGGATGAACCTGACTTCAGAAGGAACTGTGCTGTAGGTTTCTCAGGTAAGGCAGATGCATTTCTAAGGTAGTCCGCGTGAAAACAGTCGGGGAGGTGCAGCTGTTGTCATTTTTTGAAGCAGGGGTCCCAGTTGGTGAGGGAACTGAATGCTGAGTGGCTAAGCACTGCTGGGGCTTGGATTTTGGTGAATAGGCTGATTGGAGCACAGGAGAGACATAGATTTTGCTGTTTCCCATTATGCCGCATCATTCACTCTTGGACAGTTGAGACTAGGGTCTGCCCAAAGGTAGTTTTGTAGGAGACGTGGTCCTGGAAATATGCACTGGCTCCATCATGGTGGGACGAGGGAGAGAGACACTGGTGTGCTTGTGGGAGTTCCCTAAAAAGATGGGTATGCATCTCAATAACGCCATTAAAATAAATGCACCACACCCTACAATGGCATGCTCACTGTGTTTTCAGAGCCGTGATAGTCTTTATACATAATTCATGCTGTTTAATTAATGTAACAGGTCCTTAGGGAGGTGGCCATGTCTTGATTTTGTAGATGAGGAAGCTAAGGCCCAGGGAAGTCAGGTAACTTGCTCAAGGTTACACACCTCATAAGTGACGGAGCTGGGATTTGAACCCAGTCTTCGTGGCTTTAAACACGTATTACATTGCCTCTCACTGTTCCCCTCACTAGTTCCTTTTTTATATTTTTCTCATAGGACTAAATTGCCATCAGGACTTAAAATAGGTATTGTGAAAATTAGCATGTGAAGGGTAGGAGGGAAATAGTCCTGAAACCAAAGGAGATCAAACCCTTCCCTCTCTTTTCCCTGCCGTCCTTACCCCTTCCCTCTAAGGTGCATCCTCATGCGTCTGATGGTGTGAGAAGAAAGGAAATAAGCCCCGCCTTCAATATGTCTTTCCATAGGAGCTAGAAAACTACACGTTAATGATATTTTTTAAACTGAGTTAAAAATCACATAAAATGAATGATTTTGAAGTTTACAGTTCAGTGGCCTTTAGTATTGCACCATTGCGGGTGTCTTATTCCCATTTTATGTGTTATATATTTAGTAGCATACTCAAAGTCAGTATGAACTTCCGTGTTAAGAAACATCAAAGGAATGATTGCCTTGAAGACTGTCTTTCTACCGAATGCTGGGTTGACTTGTAAGGAATAGAGTATGTTTCGAAGCAAAAAGTTGGATGTAATGGAATAACCATTTTCACTTTCAGTTAGTTTTCTTTGTAAATGTTAATCATCTCCACATTTGGATTGTTGATATTTATATGCTCTTTATCCTTTTTTAGGAGTTTTGTTTGCTTTGAAAGTTCTTAACAACCATTATTGCCCTGGAGGCTTTGTCAACGTTTTGGGCTTTCCAGTACCCAGCAAATTTGCTTGTTGGGCAGAACTTTTGGCTATTCATTTCATCTCGACAGGGTAAGTGTTTACTCTCAGAGAATACAAATGAAGAACCTGATGTTCCATAGAGAAAGAATTATAGTCATAATGAGGTAATCAATTGTCTTTTACAGTGAAGTTTGTTCTTTAACTATAACGACAGAATCCAGCTTAACGGTTTTAATGTCAGATATTCCCGTGTTTGAATCTAGTCAGCTACTGAGCTGAGTGATTTTGATGTATTTGTCTTATCTGAGTTTCCATTTCCTCACCTTTTAAGTTGAACCTGATACACAGATTTGGGGATTAATATTAACCAGCCTGTCAATTAATTAATTCTAATAACAATAATCCAAAGAGGCACATAGAAACCACATAATTAGAAAGATACGAAATCAAAAGGTATGTTGGTCCAGTGCTTTTAAGCCATTTTAGTTGTGAATTTTCTTGGTGGTAGACTCTTTAAACAAAAGACTTTACTCACAATTTTGATTTAGAAAATGGATCAACTCTGAACTGTTTTGGGTGGAGAGGAAGCATCGTCCTCCACTCCCTTTGCCTTACCCCTGTGTCACTGACTGCCTTAATAAGAGGCGCCTCCACAGAACCTTAGAGCTCCAGGGAACACAGTTTGGGAATCACTGATGTCTGCGAATTTCCTTTATGGGTGAGGACAGGGAAATTCAGAAGGTTTAGGGACTCATCAAGCAGTGTTGTGGTAGACACTAGACTAGTTAGGATTCAGGCCTCTGGACTCCTGGTCTGGGTGTTCTCGGGGGGGATGGGGGTGAGGTGGGGCGTGCTTTTCCGCTTTGGTTCTTTTCTCTACTTTCTGTTCAGGAAAAAGAGAGTGAATTGTGTTATTTTCCCACCTCTTCCACCAGCTGCACTCCTCTTAATCTGTGTAATGCACCTGGAAGCCTATGGTTTGCTCATTTATTTTTACTTCGGGGACCTGGACGCTGTCTGGAGAAGGGGGAGATTCAGGAAGATTCAGAAAGAAGTAAGGAGGATATTTTTCTGCTGCTGTGCTTTCCAGACAGGAGCTTTTTTCCTCAGCTTTCCGTTTGTGTGACCGCGTTGAGTGTCGTACTTTATTTGAGAGTATTCTCCTTGGGCTGTGTGTCAGCCCAGCAACCTTGAGTCCTTCTTTAATGCTAATTTCCCATCGTGGGCAGCCATTGCCAGCTGGTCCGTAAAAGGCAGTGATGTGGCCACTGAACACCACTCATTTGCAACTGTATTGTTATCTTGTGACAGTTCCACGAAGAAAGCCTAACAAAATCTTCAAAGTTTTCTTTGAAAAAGGGTCCGGTAATGTCTGTCCCTTATCTGAACAGCCCTCTCTATACCTTGTCACTCACAGCTCCCTGACTTGCTTGATGTGACTCGGTTCTCTGTGGAGACCAGAGACTCTTGTGTGTGAGCGCAACACCCAACATTCATATGAAAATCACTCTCTCTGGTACTTGAACTTTTATTCTGTAATGAATCCATTGAACAGCAGTGCCTTTAATAGTCTCATGCAACTATTTCTGAAGACTCCATCACGCATTTTATTTTTTTAGGGTCCCCCCCCTTTACATAGATAAGGGATGGTTGCATTTTTATGTAATATGCTTATTCTGCGTGGAGGGACCTGATATTCTGAGCTTGGGAATTAAATGGAATTTCCTTTGAAGTTTGAAAGACGAAATCTTTTGGTTTTTAAGATTTGACTACTTTGAATGATAAACTTCTGATATCCAGGCATCTGCTTATGCGTGTGTCCATTAAAGACGGAGCTGAACACTGGTCCAGGAAACCATGCTTTTTGAGATGGATCTTGGAAGGATGGGGGAAACCAGAGCTCTCTGGGCTCTGCATTGTTATTCTCCTGGTGGTTGTCAATTAGAGTTTTCATTGGGAAAACACTGTAAATCTTTACAACAAAGCCTGCTTTATCGACGGACTTAATGAGCTGCCCTTTGGGAGAAAAAAAAACCTGCCAGGCAAACATTTGGTGGACCTCTGTGTTTTATGAAAGCCACAGAATTAGTAATTTCCCCAGTTAGGGAGTTTTATGGAGGGAAGCCACTCCAAACAGCCAGCCGTTGGTTCAGCACTGTGAGAGGTTATGGACTTGACCAGCAGAGTGACGTAATCGCACTCCTTTGCTGGAGCTTTTGCTTTTACAGTTCTCGTGTGTCCCTTGTTTCAGTGACATCTTTGCCTCACATGGTCTTTTACTTTCCCTGCATGTCCTGGGGCCCTGGTAGGTGGTTGTGTTTAAAGAAGTGACCCTGCTCCCAAGGTGGCACAGTGGGGAGGTGATTGTGAAATTCTAATTTTCACCTTAAAGCTCAAATTTTATCATTGACAATAAACATCACTAGTTGTTTTTTTTTTTGTGGTACGTGGGCCTCTCACCGTTGTGGCCTCTCCCGTTGCGGAGCACAGCCTCCGGACGCGCAGGCTCAGCGGCCATGGCTCACGGGCCCAGCCGCTCCGCGGCATGTGGGATCCTCCCGGACCGGGGCACGAACCCGTGTCCCCTGCATCGGCAGGCGGACTCTCAACCACTGCACCACCAGGGAAGCCCTCTTTTTTCTTTTTAAATATGCATGTGTGCCTGTGAAAAATACAGCGACTACTGGTACTCTTTGGAGTCACCGTCTTGATTCATTTGATTCAAGCAGCCAAGGCACAAGCAGTTGGACCCGCCATTGCTTTTATACCACTAATGCAAACATCAACACGTGGAAAACGGCACATGATACCTCAGTATAATTATGAAAATAGTTCTGACTTCATGAACTGCTGGAAGGGCCTCTGGGACCTCCAGTGGCCCATGGAGCACACTTTGAGAATCGCTGCTCCCAGTTCTCATGCTGCCTCTCTAGCACTACTCTTGACCGTTTCTTAGCTTGTATGAAAGGAAAGATGGGGAGCTTCATGCAGTCGGCGATGGCAGAGAAAGGGAAGCAGTGAAGTATGTGAGAACATATATTGTATAACCACTGAAATTGCTAATTAACAGTTGCTAATTAGCATGAACTGTTAACACTGTCTGAAGGAGAATGGCCACTTGTCACTCTCATTACAGGGACTGACTATAAGATCTGCCTGTGTTCCACACAGGACAGAATTCCTTAGATGCAGGGAACTCCCGTCCTACTTTCAGTTCTCTCCTTGCGTCTGCTTACATTTTGTGCTAAGGTGCTTCTGGCATATTCATCTAAAATGCAACATACAGTTCTTTCTTCCCCAGTAGTACTGAGATAGGGAATATAAAAGGAAAGTGCATTCGGCTGGCATATACTGTTTGAGTGTCAGTTGACACCCCTGTGGATCTAGCTACGTAGTAGTCTATTGGATTTTTGCCTTGGGAATCAGAACTGAGGTTGGGGAATAACAATTTGGAAGATGACGGTAACACCATCTCCTGTCCCACATGTTCTTTTAGAACTTTGCCGCTCTACCTAGAGGTGGGGTCCAGTGTACCTCCCCCTGAATTGGGTGGATTTGTGACGCAGTGTAATCAGTAGATGGCAGCAAAAGTGCCATGTTAGTTCTGAGGCAAGAAGTTTCTTGCCTTGTGAGCTGAAACACTTGCCCATGGAGCCCACGTTCCCTGATTGCACCATGCTACGAGGAAGTGGCGCGTGACATGTGAGTGAGTGGCCATTATATACAGCCATGAGTCCCCTCAGCCTCAACATTGTGGAGCAGAGACCTGTCACCCCCTGTGCTTTCTGAATTCCTGACCCACAGAATCTGTGAGTGGAAGAAAACAAGTGTTGTTTTATGTCACTACATTTGGAGAGATTTGTTCTACGTAATGTCAACGAGTTGAATGAAAAAAAAGGGAGGGGAAACTAGAATGAAAAGCAAAGGAGTACAAAGGGCAGTGTTTGGGCAGTGGGGGAGAGAGTGGAGTGAAAGCAGAAGAGAGCCAAGGATGGAGGCCTGGGGAGGAATCCATGCTGAGATGCTGTGGTACCACGAGTCATAACATCACCACTCATCAAGTAGCAGGGCTTTAAAGCAGTGGTTGGCAACTGTGGGTTCTAATCCTTTAAAATGTTCTGAAATCAATGTAGTGGGTCACAACCAGCATTTGAAAGAAAGAGAGAGAGAGGGAGGGAGGGAGGGGAGGAGGGAGGGAGGGAAGGAAGGAGGGAGGAAGGAAGGAAGGAAGGAAGGAAGGAAGGAAGGAAGGAAGGAAGAGGGGAGTGGGAGGGAGGGAAGGAAAGAGAAAGATGGATTAGTGTTGAATGTGGTAAGGGTATTATTTCAAGGAACTTTGGTTTTAGCTATATGTATGTGTGTGCTATATTTCTAAAAATGTATTTTTATTGTGGGACAGAGTACAAAGATTTTGGGAGGTGTTGCTTTAAAGCAGCTACTAGTTGCTTAAACTAGAGTTAAATACATTTATAGGATCAGAGACATTTATTGCCTTCAGCGAAAGAGGATTAGATTGCCAGGTCTTTGGTGGCAATGAGGTGAACAGGCTGTGACTCCAGATTTCTACTAATTTATTGTCTTTCATTAGAATAAGTGCTAGTTTACAAGGCTTATCAATGACCGAGTGAGCTCTCAAGATAGCTGTCTGTATATGGAGATGTATGCTAACAGATTTAGACTTCACCTAAACCAGAAATGCTAGTAACGGTCGTTCAGTTGTAAAGTTATTCGTAAAAATCCTTTGAGAATTCAAGAGAAAGGGGTTATCTAGAGCAAAGGAGACAATGAAGTGTAAAAGTTACCACATTTTCCCAAAAGGTATAATATTCCTCTCCAAGCCTTTTAAATGTAGACGTATTCAATAACTTAGTAGAAAATAAAACAAAACCTGAATGGATGTAGGGTTAAAATATACATTGGGAGTTTGTGTAAGCAAGCAAGTGGCAAATAGGTAAATCCAACGATACTCAATTGTGCTTTGGAGAGAATGCTCCTTTGACAAAAATGGCCTGATGGATGAGAGCTAAGCAGGAACTGTGGTCTTCTCAGGGCTGGGGCCGTGTTATGGCAGCCCATGGAGAGGAGAGAGGGCTGCTGTCTGAGATTCCTGTTCTTCAAGGGCGGATTACGTTGTTTTTCAAGAAGTTATATTACACAATTGCATCTTTTGTTTTGTATCTACTGGGACGGTTGCATTTTTCTACTAAACTTGGATGACAAATGTTGCATATATAGAATTGATACTCACCCTCTGTTTTATTTCACGGAAACATGTTTTCATAGCCTGTTAAAGAGTTCAGTTTGAATCAATGTCCCAGGACTCTCCTGAGCAGATTTTTCTTCTGCATTCCTTGGATGTCCATTGATATATTTCCTCCCTTTTCCCTTTACAGACTCCTGTAAAGCAAGGTTATATGAGTTATATAAAGGAGTTAGTTAATTTGTCTGTCTTCAGGAGGGCTTCCAGTTGACCAGGACTCAAGGTGAGAGCAGTACTTAACCAAAGCAGTGATTCCCTTGAGTTAGGTTTTACGAGATGAGAATGAGAAATTTCGAGGCAGAGAACTTTCCCTCCCACTAGAATTTGAACTCTTCGAGGGAAAGGGAGTGTGTAAATCATCTCTCTAGCTCTGGAGTCCAAGTTTGTGGCAAGAGAGGAGACCCAGCCTTGTCCTGAGCCCATCCCTGACCACCGTAGGAAGAGCTTCAAGCTAAATAGGAGGTGCATTAGGCACAGAAAAGAATTGTATCTGACTACTAAGTTTCTTCTTTCTTTTATAAGAGACTTAATGTAACAATTTCTTTAAAAAACTGGTTATATTACGTAAAGAATTAAACTGAAAAGAAAGCAGTAGCTGAACGAGAGTGTAACCTAATTTCTCAGCTCCTAACTGAAAGAACAATATATTCATTGTAGAAAAGTTGACGATATATAAAGTATGATAAAGAAAACAAATTGCCCATAGTCTCCTTCCCAGAGAAAACTACTTTTAGCTTTCTGCCATCACACACTCCTTCCCTTATACGCAATTATATTTCCTATTTTCTCATTTAACTTGTTATAAGCAACAGCTCTTCAAAATCCTCAGTTTTAATGGTGTATAATGATTCCTGTTGTGGTTCCTTTATTTTCTCATTCACTAATTTTACATGCTAATTTTATTACCTAATCGTCCAAATTATAAGTGAGGATGTCTATCAAAGCATTATTTGCTAGTCTTGGCTCCCAGGTCTGAATATGTCCTCAGAGTAGATTTCCAGAATTAGAATAATGGATTTGAACTATTTTCATGGCACTTTTATACATTTTACCAACTTGCTTTCTATAAGTTTGTTCTAGTTCATAGCCTACCAACAGCATATGAAAGTGTCTGCTTCCCCACTTCTTGGCCAGCCTGAATATTTGCTGTAAGGTTTTTGGAAACCTGATATGTAACAAAACTCTTGCTGTTATTTACACTTCTATTGTTAGTGAAATGGGACAACTATCTATTTCCTTTTCAGTAAGTTATATTTCCTTGTCTGTGATTTGTCTTTGTGTCCTCTACATATTTTCAGGATGCTATAATTGTTCATTGTTAGAGTGATGATACTGAATTTCAAGGGGTTCTTATTAGATTATATATACTAAGAAACCTTAAGTACACCGTACAATTTTAAGTTCTATAAATAATAACTTAGCCAATGTCTATGGGGATTTTTTTTTGGCTGATATGAATGGATAAAGATTTATTCTAAACTATAGCTAAGAACAGAAAGTCTTTTACACTGAAAATCAAGAAATGATATGATAGGTTGTTTTGGGAGTAGGTTGAAGACAGGATTTATTTATATGTTTTAAATAAATTTTATTTTTAAGAATGGCTTTATAGATTTACAGAAAAATTGTGAAGAGGTACAGAAAGCTCCCACATAACTTGCACCCAGTTTCACCTAATTTTGACATCTTGACATGAGTATGGTGTATTTGTTGCAGTTGATAAGCCAGTATGACACATTATTGTTAACTAAACTCCGTGCTATATTCAGATTTCCCCAGTTTTCATGTGATGTCCTTTTTCTGTTCTAGGTTCTTATCTGGAATACCACATGACATTTTATGTATCCTTAGGCTCCTGTGTTAGTCAGCTTGGGCTTTCATAACAAAATACTGTAGATTGGCTGGCTGAAACAACAGAATTTTATTTTCTCACAGTTCTAGAGGCTAGAAGTCCAAGATTAAGGTGCCAACATGGTTGGAGTCTGGCAAGGACCCTCTTCCTGGCTTGTATATGGACGCCTTCTTACTGTGTCTTCACATGACAGGGGGAGAGACAGAGAGAGAGAGAAAGAGAGTGCATGAGAGCATGACATCATGAGAATCCCACCCTCATGACCTCATCTAAACAGAATTGTCTCCCAAAGGCCCCATCTCCAGATAGCATCACATTGGGAGTTAGGGCTTCAACATATGAATTTGGGTAGAGACAAAATTCAGTCCATAGCAGCTCCTCTTGGCTGTGACAATTGGTTTTATTTTTAATGAAGAGTTGTAAGATATCACTCCTGAATGTCCATGTGTATAAGCATTAACTTCCTTTTACTTGCCCTCTTGTAACCCAGAAGTAGTGTTCAGTTAGCCATGTAGCATGGTTTCTAAGCAAGTTTTAATTTAGGTGTATGGACACATCTTGTCTTCTGTTAAATGGAACTGCTGTGGCTCCACTGTAAAATGTGCATGTCATACACAGAGGTAGATATGAGAAATTTCCATCCCGACTAGAGCACACCAGCATGGAGGACTCCTGCTGTCTGTAAATTACTCAGACCTTGTTTCAGGCCTGCTTCACCCAATTGGCTGGCTCAGAACAGCAGAGAAGAACAGTAGGTAGAAATAAGGAAGCAGCTGTTTTTCCAGTTGAACACAGAGTTGTCTGGAATAAGGTTCACTACTCAGGTTGAAACTAATTGGCCATCATGCTGTGATGTAATTGTGGATGTGTGGATGATAGCACTTACCCAACCTGTACTTAACTAACTAGGCTTGTTAATGGTCAATTCTGGTGACTTAGTGACAGGTGCAAGACTTGGATTTACTGTATTGGATGTCTCAGGTAATGACAACTAGAGGCTATTTTTAAAAGATAGAATTTTTTTTTTTTTTTTTTTTTTTTTTTTTTCCGGTACGCGGGCCTCTCACTGCCGTGGCCTCTCCCGCCGCGGAGCACAGGCTCCGGACGCGCAGGCTCAGCGGCCATGGCTCACGGACCCAGCCGCTCCGCGGCACGTGGGATCTTCCCAGACCGGGGCACGAACCCGTGTCCCCTGCATCGGCAGGCGGACTCCCAACCACTGCGCCACCAGGGAAGCCCAAAAGATAGAATTTTTTAAAAATCAAAGAAAAGTCATACGCCCTAAGTTAAAAGGTGATATCAATAAGTACATCTTATTAAATTAAAGAGCTCTGTATAATGTGTGTTACAGGAAAAAGGGTGTTTTTTAATCTGAGAAGTTAATTACCAATTGTAGCAATTATTTTGAGTTGACTTTTTTTCTTACTAGTATTTTTTTTAATGGAAAAAAAAAGAACCCTGTGAAGCACATTTATTTCCCTTTGGAGTATTTAGAATATGCACTTTGGTCTGTTTGGAATTTTTTTTTTCAGGAGACACTATCGGAGATAAATGTTACAACTTTCACTCTCAATTAATAAGATGATAAATCACATCTCTGGAACTTCCTGATGTATTTTCTTAATTCTTCCCATTTCAGTATAAGGAGGATTGTTTTTAAATAGAAAGTTCTTTATATTTGTTAATTTCCCCCTTCCTCTTCTGCAGTATTAAGTGATTTTTAGTTAAAAGTGTTGGGAGTTAAATAGTCAAGAGGACTGTTTTCCATTTACATTCAGGTTTGGTTCAAATTATACAAAATGAAGACAGTCGGTGCTATGAATTGAAATCATTAGTACGTCAATTATTCTGTGATAACCAGCTGAGAAGAGGCTGTAGACTACTTGAATGCTCCTTCCATTTAAACTTGGCTTCTCATTAGCTTATATGAGAGATGAAATAATTTGATTCTAATTTATCTCTCTTTAAATGAACATTGTTCCCCTCTGAATTCAAGAGTAGAACATTTTAATTTTGTAGTCATTTATAACACACAGGTCAAATAAATAACAAGTTTTATTTCTAGCAACATATCTCTTCTATTATTTATATTACTATAGTTCCTTGATTCTAAGACACACTTTTTTCCCCCTATGTCTTTTTAGGGCAAAATAGGCCACAAACATAATAAAGATAACATCATAAATCAGTGGGGGAAAATAAGGGTTATTTAGCAAATGGTACTTGAAGAATAGTTTAACCATTTGGAAGAAATTAAACTTATAGCTTTAACTCACGGTACTCCAAAACAAATTTCATATAGATTATGTTTAGAAGATTTAAAAAACAGCACCTGAAAAATGTCTAGGAGTGTGTGAGGGAAATTTTTCAGTTCTTGAATTGGGAGGAAATTTCTAAACCTAAAAACAATGAATATAACCTCAAATGAAGTCAAAAGCAACACTTTTTTTTCCAGGTCCAAATACATTATACATTAAAACAAAAGGCAAAAAAGTTAGAAATATATGTGGAAAAAGAGGATCATATCTTTGCAATGAACAGTAATAACTGCAAGAAAGAAGTCCATCAATAGACAATGTACAGAAAAAAATTAATCGGTGACTAATAAATGTAAAACATAAAAATCCATTGTTGACCAAATACAGAAAATTAAAATAATAAGCTATTTTACTTATTAAACCAACAAGATTAGAAAATTATTACTGTTGTTAAGAGTTTGGTGAAATGGGAGTTTACATAAACCTCTGATGCGACTGTATCTTGGTACAGACTTTCTGAAAAGTAATTTGATGATCTGTATCAAGAGCTGTAAAAAGTTTATACCCTTTAGTTTGGTAATTACCTTTCTAGGAAATTGTCCAAATTATAACTGTAAATACAAAAAAAATTTTTTTGACGTGAGTATATTTATTGTCATGAAGTATTGGAAAATTGGGAACCACTTAAATATCTAGTAGTAGGTAAGTGGTTTAGTAAATCATGTTGTAATAGAATATTATATAGCCATTAAAATGGTATTTTCAGAGATTATTTTAATGGAATTGGAAGATCATCAAGGTAAGAATAGAGGGAGTTCCCTGGCAGTCCAGTGGTTAGGACTCCACGCTTTCACTGCCGTGGGCCTGAGTTCAATCCCTGGTCAAGGAACTAAGATCCTGCAAGCTGAGCACAGCAGGCCAAAAACACAAAACAAAAGATAAGGGTAGAAAGTAGAATACAAAATATTACATATGATGTCGTTTCAGTTTTTTTCCAAAGTAAGAATAGTCACCAAAAGGACTAAGAAAAGCACATAAAAATATTATTACTTGTTAATGTTATGGAATTATTTATTGTTTTTATTCAACGTTTTTTGGCCAGATCCTCTATGGTGAGCATGCATTATTTACAGTGGAAAAATTGAGTTATTAAAATATTAACAGTAGCATATTTTCATGAGTCTTTAACTTACCTGTGCCTCCTAAGTTCCAGGAGGGCAGAGCTATAGTCTGTTCTGTTCGCTGTGTATTCGCAGTGTCTAAAACAGTGCTTGCCCCATCACAGTTACTCAAAAGTGTATGTTTGTTGAATAAAGACAGTTTGGGGTGGCTGGCCCAACTAAAGATAATAGGCAAAGTGTAAATTGTTGAGTTACTGACCCAAGTTCAGAAGTCTAGAGAGGAAAGAAGTCAGATGCAAAACCTGAGTGCTGAGTTAGAAGGCAAAGTCAATTCAAATGGACAAAAAAGAAAACAACACTCAGGAGGCTTGAGAGGCAGCTCAGCAAGGGGGCTAGAATGCTTGAAGCGCCCCTCAGTGCCCAGCAGTGCCTGGGCCCGTCGGCCCAGCCTCATCTTACACAGAGACCACACATTCCTACATGAGATAATAAGATAAACAGGGATTTGTACCAGGCTACAAAGGCAGCTTCAATCACATCTAAAAATAGAGATTTTATAGGCCATATTCTCTGATCACAAAGTAATAATAAAGACTTTAAAAATTAAATATCAGTAAAAGGAAAAAAAAACTCCAATAATCATTCATAATCACTTGGAAATTTAAATAACTCCATGATTAAGAGGAAAGTTAAAAAAAAAAAAAACCTTTAGAAATGAACAATGAGAGCACTCCATGTCAAACTCTTAAGTGCTATTTATAATATAGCAAGGAAGTTTTAAAAGTAAATAAATGAAGTCCTCAATTTAAGAAGCTAGAGAAGGAATAAATACAAGATTAGAGGATGAAGAAATTGATAATGATAAAAGCAAAATTTAATAAACTAAAAAGGAAAAAGATGATAGGTAATTGGAGGGCCATATCTTTAAAAAGACGAATCAAATGGACAAGTCTATGGCAGGTTTAATTAAGAAAATTAGAAGGAAAACTTGAAACCGTAGATATGAAAAAGCAGATGTAAGTAGGTATGGAGGAAGCTAAATCAACTTCTAAAAGGATGTATATTTTCATAAAAAAATTTTTTCTGGGGCTTCCCTGGTGGTGCAGTGGTTAAGAATCTGCCTGCCAATGCAGGGGACATTGGTTCGATCCCTGGTCCTGGAAGATCCCACATGCCACGGAGCACCTAAGCCCGTGCACCACAACTACTGAGACTGTGCTCTAGAGCCCACGAGCCACAACTACTGAGCCTGCGCATCACAGCTACTGAAACCTGCGTGCCTAGAGCCTGTGCTCCGCAGCAAGAGAAGCCACTGCAGTGAGAAGTTCGTGCCCTGCAGCAGAGTAGCCCCCACTCGCTGTAACTAGAGAAAGCCCACGCACAGCAACAAAGACCCAACGCAGCCAAAAGTAAATAAATAAATTTATTAAAAAAAATTTTTTTTTTCTGTTTTAAGAGATCACTGTTTTTTTTATTATTAAAGTTTTGGACTAATATTGTTAAACCCAAAAATTCTTTTTAAAAGAAAACATTATAGAGATTTTGTGATCCAAACAATATTGATATATAATCTTTAAAATGTCTTTGAGTTTCTCAGGTGTATTCCAACATCAGTATTGCATCCAAAGTTGTAGAATTTATTTGATGAGATCTTACTGAGTCAGTTTGTGAGGGCTTAGATCCTGTAACTTCTGAGGGAAGATGTCCCAGTGTAACTGACATTGTGCAGATTTTGGTGAAGCAGTTAATTTTACTTTGAGGGTGATATAAATTCATTGTATGATATAAACCAAGTAACTTGAACTCTGAACAAAGGCTCACATTACTTCCTATTCCTCTGAAATGATTTTGTGAAGTGTGATGCACCAGTGGGTAAAAATACTTCAGGACTTGCTAATGAAAGACAGAGTATATAGAATCTGCTTTTCTAGCACATATTTTTATAGATGTTGAAAACGGTGTTGTGAAACGATATTTTAAAAGCTGTCAGGTGTGTATGTTTTTCAAATGAGTTTTAAATAATTCAGTACCATGCAGGCGGCAGAAAAATGGCCTTATAAACTTGCAGTGCTCTTTTGTACTGAATATACTAGTGGAGTCTATGAATTAGAAATGAAGACTATTCAATACATCTTTTTACTAATAACCGGTATGGTGTTGATGGAAATTCTCTGTTACTAATGTTTCTCTTTTTGTTTGTTTTTTTGTATTTTCCCATTAGAGAACTGCCTTAAAGTCGTTTCAGCACAGGTACCACATGTGTACTTATGGTAGGTTTCTAATAGGAGCCGTGTCTGGTTTATCTAACCTGATCACTGACTCATGGCAGCCTCCTCCCCTTTTCTTCCCTCTTGTGTGCTGCTGAGTGAGGGATGAGGGGAGAGTCCACGTGGAAGACAGTTCACTTTGAATAAGTGTGAGATTCCTAAGAGCTTGCCTACCCAGATAGGTGGTGGCCAAATAACCTTGTGGAATATTAAGTCTCCTCCTTAATTCAGGAGTCTAATTGGGAGTGAAAAAGTAAGGGTCATAGGTTATGATGAGTCTTCGCCACATTTCTCATTGACTCATTGCTCCTCTCGTATTTCTCCTGATCTTATCCAGGAAAACTTGTTTATGGGGAAAAGCTAAGTGGCATGTGTGGTCCTCTGTACAGTTCTTCCTCCTGACAATAAAGAATTGTGGTTTTTCTGAAAGCGGAAGAATTTTCTCCTTCATCATGGTCATTATTATGGTTCGTATTTGGTTTTGTTTACCTCAGGTATTTTACACTAATAATAGCGGTCTTAGTCATGTTCTGGAGTTATCAGATCTATAATCTGAGAATCTCAGAGTTAGGCATTAAATGGCGTTCATGGCAAAAGATTTAAGGTGTGTTTGCAGGGATTGAGAAATGGCTCAAGTCACAACCACAGTGATTGGAGGGTTATAGCTAGACACAGGAAGGTTGAAAACACCTGTCTTTAAGCTTTTTGCATTGTAGCAGTAATTTTAAAGATCTGCCCTAAGAAAGAGTAGAAGTTCATTTAAAATTCATAAATTCCACTCCCATGTCTCTCTGAGTACACCACATATGGTTGCTATCAATGTCTTGAGCATACTGATTATACACTATTTAACGCACATTGTTTGCAACGATGTTTCAAATGATACAGGATTGGCTCATTCTGAGTACCGTAGGCCCCCCTTCTCCTCCGAGGATACGTTCCAAGACCCCCAACGGATGCCTGAAATCATGGATAGTGCTGAACCCTGTATGTATGTTTTTCCTCTACATACATACCTATGATAAAGCTTAATTTATAAATTAGATACAGAAATAAATGAACAACAGCAATAATAAGATAGAACAATTATAACAATATACTGTAATAAAAGTTATGTGAATGTGGTCTCTCTCTCAAAATATCTTATTGTACAAATTTAATACCTTTTTCATCTTAACTAAGCGCTTATCATACATTATGATAGCCAAACTTTTGCAGTTTGAGGTGTGACAGCAATACTAGCACAAATTTCTTTTTCCTTCTTCACAATTTCATGGACAGAAGATTCATTCTTATCGTAGATTTTAGCAACCTCATCGTACAGTTTTTCCTCTTTATTAAGTTGAGAACTGTCACCTTTTCACTTAAAGGAAGGACTTTATGGCTTCCCTTTGACAGATCCAAATTGCCAGCATCCCTACCCTTGCACTTTGGGGCCATTATTAAGTAAAATAAGGGTGATTTGAACACAAGCCCTGTGATACCGTGACAGTCGATCTGATAACCCAGATGGCTACTCAGTGTCTAACAGGCATACATGCTGGACAAAGGGATGATTCACACCCCGGGCATGACAGAGCAGGACAGTGACAGGTTTCATCATGCTACTCAGAACAGCACACAATTTAAAACTTATGAATTGTTTATTTCTGGAATTTTCCTTTGGACCACGGTTGACCTTGGGTAACTGAAACCTTGGAATGCAAAATCATGGACCAGGGGGCACTGCTGTATTCAGTCTGAAAAGACTCATGAGAGCTGTTGTTCCCTGTCAGGTAGAGGTGGACTGCCCAACTAATGAGAGAGGTGTTCTTCCTGTGGTCCATATTTTCTAAGATCCTCCTCAGAGGTCTTCGTTTTTAATGATGGCTTGATCTGGATTTCATAGATTTTTGCATGTCAGTTTCAATTGAGTTTTCTTAAGGTTCAGCGCAGAATCGACAATAAAAAAAAAAAAGATTGGATGGGGAACAGGCGGCAGAAGTTCTTAGAAAATAGTAAAGAAGATTAAAACCACCTGGTGAAACAAATTTTTCAGTAGATTTGAAAAAGGCACACATTGTTTCTTGAAAAAGTTTGTTGAGAGGTGCAAATTAGAAATCAGAGTAGATTAATTCATTTTTTGGAAGTGTTTTGTGGGTAAAACATGATCCATTATATTGTTAGACTTGTGTTACATGAATAATTATATGGCTCCTGGTTATATATGTGGAGTCTTGTTCTCATGTTCCTCATGGCAGATTATACATCCTACTTATGCTCTCCTAGACGCACAGAAGCTGAGCAAAGGCAGGCAGAGGTGTATCCATCAGTGAGCGGTACTGGGGATGGATCCATTACTCAGTTCTCCTTTCAACACACACTTATTGAGTGCCGCTTCTACGGTTCCTCATCAGTTAAGTGGGGCCAGTAACAGTACCCATCTCATGGGTTTGTTGGGAGGACTAAAAATACAACACAGGAAGGTCCTGAAATCAGTGTCTGGCTCCTTGGAAGAGCTGCCACCACTTCAGTGCCCCTGAGCTGTCTTCTGTGGGTACGAGAAGAAGGGTTGATGAAGCTTACACACGTCTGAGCACATCAGAGTCCCTGAGAATAACACCTTACTGGATAAAAGTATCTATGGATTTCAAAGAGCTCTTGAGTAGAGATAGTAAATGAGTAATTACAAATAGTGTTTTTCAGTTTACAAAAATGAGGTGGGTGGATTTTGACTCACAATTTTGTTTAATAGCTACAATGTATTAGGCATTATATGGGACACTTTTATGTGTATTTTCTCTTTTAATTCTTGCAATTTTATTTTTATTTCTCCCACACGTGACGAATGGAGCTGTATCTAGTCCAAGGGTGTAGGTTCTGGAAATTCATAGTGACTTGAACATCTGGGTTAATATTTCTTTAGTGTGGTAACATCCTTTCTGACAGTTTTATTAGAATATTCAAGCCCTCCATTCCACCTGGAGTCTTGGCCAACACGGGAACTGAAATAGTGTAGAGCAGAATTCTCTTTGAGACTTTGAGATCTGTTGGTTCTACATTGCCTCTGTCATCTTTGGACAATTTAATTGAGGTTCTTTTAGTTACAATTTAAAGAAACCCAGCTCAAACTAACTTGATCAAAGACAAGGACCTCTGTTGGCTTACATAATTAAAATTTCCAGTGGTGCTTTTCAGGGTTTCAGAGACATCAGATGTGCTGGGATTCAACTCAAGCAATGTTGTCAGGATTCTATCTCTACCTTCTGTCTCTGTTTTTTGTTTTTTCCTGTGTTGGCTTCTGTATTAGTTATCTATTGCCATGTAACAAGTTATAGTAAACGTAGTGGCTTAAAACACACATTTATTATCTCATGGTGTGTGTGGGTCAGGAGGCTGGGCATGGCTTATCTGGGTCTTTTGCTCCAGGTTTTCTCGTGAGACTGCAACAGAGGTGTCAGTCAGCACTGAGGTCTCATCTGAAGGCTTGACTGAGGAAGGATCTGCTTCCAAGCTTATGTAGATTTTGAAAGAACTCAGTTCCTTGTGGGTTGTTGGACTGAGAGCCTTGCTGTCTGCTGTCAGCCAGAGTCTCAGTTCCTTGACACTTGAATCTCTCCATAGGGCAGCTTCCTTCATCAAAGCCAGCAAGGAAGAGTCTGCTAGCAAGGCAGAAATTACAGTCCTATGTAACATAATCATGGAAGTGGCATGCTCTGTTCTGTTGGTTAGAAGCAAGTTGTAGTCCCATCCATGCTCAGGGAGAAAGGATTTATGAAGGGCAAGAATACCAGGAATCAGGTATCACCAGGCCCATCTTAGAATTTGTACACCGCAGCTTCATTCTCAGGAAAGCTCTCTCCACATGCTGACGGAGTTGACCAACAGCTCCTGTCTTACATCAGCGTAAGGCCAGCAATTCTGGAGAAGATAGAGCCACATATCTCCTCGGCATCCATATATGTACCTGTTCCTTACCAGTCAGGATTCTTGATTGAAAACAGAAATTAACTCTGGCATATTTAACCACAAAAGACTTATTAGAAAGATACCAAGCAGCTTCTAGAATTGTTGAGAATTCTGAAGTTTTGGGCTGGAAAAAAACCTGTGAGAACTGGATGGACACTTGTGCCATTGCCACTGCTTCCTTGGACTCTCATCGCCATATTCTCAAGATTAGGAATGAGGTGTATCTCATTGGCCAAGTGTCAGTCCCACAGTTGTGCTCTAGCTGACAGGAAGGGAGATGAGGGAACACCTGCCCTGCTTGGGCCTCCATCAGAGGTGGAACTGTGTATCTTTAACTGTGACAGTGTTCCTCAGATGAGCCCACATGGGTCTCGTGGCTTCACTGGGTTACTTTGTCTGTAGATGTTCAGCCTAGCATGTTGTCTTGCATAAACAAATATGGGCGGTTTTCAGAACTTTGCAGGTGGTGGTTCTGTGCTCTTGTTCAACACTAACTGTGCCTTACAGGCATACCAGTAAAGCTGCTGCAGGAGCAGAGTGTGCTATGCATGGCATGCCCAGGTCTCTTGAGTCATATAATAGGTGGGGCATTCATAGTTACCAGATTTAACCACAAGTAGTATTTACCTTTTCTGAAATTGTAGGCTAGCTTTATGATCCAGTTTTGTTTCCCAGTCTTTCTGTTGGATTTCGGGATTGAGGGGTTACCTTAGCTCTTTACTGTCTTCATCTTTGACTGTGTGTATATGACTGTCTTGAATATGTGGGTACATTAGCTAAATTATCATGTTTTTATAAGAACAAAGAACTTGTAAATCTTTTGAAGTAAGTTCATATGTTTCCTTGCATATATTTTCAAAGCTATACCTACTTCTCTTGCAGCATTTCGGAATATATTAAGACCAACTTCCCAAGGAGGGAAACAGATGTCACTTCTGTGGGGTACTTTGTAGGGTGAAGAGTCTTGCCAATACTCAAAATGTTTTTCTTATTGGCCTATTATGCCAGCCGAAATCTCGTGAGAATTTGAATTTTGGCTTAAGATCAATGGTCCTCAACCTCAGCACATTAAAAACAACATAAATTGTTGTTATTAAAACAACATAATCAAAATTAAAATTAAATTAAAAACAACATAATCAAAAAGTAACCCAACAAACACAACAGTGTCAGGGTCCCACTCGAGAGCAATTCTGCAGAATTTCTGGGAGTGGAGTCCAGGGGACTGTAACTTTGAGAATCTCCTTAAGAGATTCTGTTTTGTAGCCAGGATTGAGAGCCAGTGGATTAAGATCACCACCTGGCAAGGGCTCCCTGTCCATTTGTGTCCTGGTGTACAAGCACAGTGTCGTAGTTACCGCCACAGTTCACAGTCGAGACTGTTCCTTGCCGTCCTCTCTTCCTTGTGTACCCCATGATGAACTCGCATTAATCAGGGTCACCTAAGCCAGTCTCTTCCTGCAACCTCAAAGAGCCCAGCTACCATAAGGCCATAGGATTTCCAGTTATGACACGGCTTCTGAAAATACCTCCAAAAGGCCGATTTGTGTCATAACAGTAGCATATGTTAAAATCAGGCTATAAACAATCCAACTTCTCTTTCATTTTACATTTACTTTCTGCAGGTGATGTGCACATAATCATTCATGTGGTATCCAGAAATATTTTCGTCTGTAGTAATAGCAGATGGCAGAGTGGTTCCATGTGCCAAGCTGCATTTATTCTGCCACAGCGCAGCGTGGAAGTGATCACGGCCTCTTCCAAACAGTCTCGCTCCCCACGTGCGTGTCAGTTGTGGTGGGAAGTTTTCTTGCGTATCAGTTCAGTATGTTGTAAATTTACTTGGAATCCTTGGAATTTGTGCATGATGTGGTCACATGAGACGTACTTCGAAAAGAAATATTTTTGAGGCCTAATGATTAAAGGTCATCAGTTCCACAAACATTTCATAAGCATTTGCTGTGTGCTAAGCTAGTGGTTTTCCACTGGGATAGGTCACATGGTCCCCAGGAAGGATCTTGGACATTTACAGGGCTGTGTATAGGTGTCATGATGATTAGTGGAGGTGCTACTGGCATTTGGCGCGTGAGGACCAGAGGTGCTGGCTGCCCTGCAGCGCGCAGGACCGTCCCCTTCAACAGCAATGTCCGGCACACCCCACACCCCAGTCTGTTGAAAGGACTTTTCTGTAGGTAAAAAACCTGTTGGTGATTATCCCAGCCTAAAACCTGATTGTGTTTTTCATATAAACGCAAAGACTTTTTTTCTTTGGCATAGATTTAATATACAGTGACTTTTCCAGGAAAATTGTAAATTGAATTGTAAATGTAACTGAAGGGAAAATTGTATTATACTTTGCTTTATTTGGAGTCAAAAGTTAGTTACCCTCACGTAAGATCACGTGACCGGCGGAACCCTGCCTGTGGTGTTTGAGTCACAGAAAGCCCATCTGTACCTCCCTGCATTTTTTAACCTCACCTTCGTGCAGATTCCGTACATAGAGGGGCAAGCAAAGGACGACTTTATATGTCTTCTGGTGGTGTTCTGCCTCAACGTTTATAATTCATAGTATTTTACTATGTGAATTAAAATTTTCTTTCTTAATTTTTACAAGTGGGGCGTTGTGTTGAGTTGAGATTGCACGTGTTTGTTGTGTCTGTGTTTTTAAAAGTATGTGTGTAGGTAAGTTATTTATACATTCCATTACAAGAAAATAGAAAGGGCATTAAAGAATATTTGGGTTTAAGGGGGCATTGGGTGTGATAGGGTTGGTAGCCAGTAGCTTAAGCAGCAGGGCAACGGCAGAAAAGTCAGCAGACAGGGAAGGTCCTTAAATGCTAGAGGAACTCAGACTGTACTGCAGGAGCCCAGAAGCAACCCCTGCCTTGTCCTGAGGGAAGGCAGACCAGGAAGGCTGTTTTGCTAGGGCTTAGCTGGGCAAAGGGAATAGTGCATACAAAGTTGAGAAGAGTGGAAGCATGGTTTTTGCAAACGGCTCAAGCTTGGGGTGGGGCAGGACTGGGCTGGGGGCAGTGCAGAGCAGATGGAGAGATTTTGGGCAATTGGAATCTACTCAGCAGTGATATGGAAAATACAGGAAAGGGGACTCTAGGAGGTGTCTAATTATGTGAAGAGTTTGGTGAGGAGAAGAGCACCGGCCTCACGTACAGAATTACACTGACTCTTTAACATCTGTCCTCCAATTAAGTGTACTGGGTTATCCCTTTATTTTGCATGTAATTTCACTTACTTGTTTCTTTCATTTAATTGGGCACAACTTCTCATTTTGCTTTGAAGGAGATTGGAATAACAACACAGTTCCTAAAGAAACTTATTAATACCACAAAGCTAGTGATCATGATTTTCATCTGGAGTTCGTTTTAGAAGCACTAGCACGTGCCACGTGGGGGAAAGCTTTCTTGACGATTTACCCCAACAGCAACGAAAATGTTTAGATTTATCCGCCACAACGATGAGAGAAATATTGTTTTTCAAATGGGAGCCTTGCTCAGTTACTGTTCCCTTTATATTTCAAAAAACAAAATAATGAAATCACTAAAACACTATTATAAGAAATTTGGAACAAAAAAGGGGGGATGTATTTTCCCCATATTATCTGTTGCTGTTTTTATGTATTTCCTTTAAGTCTTGTTTTTAGATATTATACATATAATTACGTGTGTATAATGCATTATATATCATATACTTAAAGATATAATATCATGGTCCTATTGTATACAAATGGTCTAGGAGTCAAATAAAATGAAATATGTGAGCAATATTCTGAATTATTCTTCCTCTCAGTTTCCAACTTGGTATCTAGCTACCTACTGAACACTCCCCTAGATATTGCCATTTGATTGTCCTGCAGGCATCTCGGAGTAAACAACAAAACTGAGCACTTGGGCTCTCCCCGCACCCTCCCCCTTTTCTCCCATCTTCCCCATCTCAGTAAGTGGTTCCCTCGTGCATCTCCTTGCACAAGTCAAAAGCCTAGCTTTCTCACTTTCCCTCACCCCAGACACTGAATCCGTCAACAAGTCCTTTTATCTCCGCCACCAAAACAGACCCCAGGCCATTCACTGCTGCCCACTCTTACTGCTGCCACCCTCTCCCAAGCTGCCACCGTTTCTCACCTGAGCTACATCGGCCTCCTTCCTGATCTGCTTACACTGGCCATTTTTGCCTCTCTAGAGTCTGTTCTCTCAGCAGACAGGATAGATCACTCTTAAGAATTCTCCTGTTTAAGCTTCTCCAGTGGCCTCCCAATGTACTTATAAAGCCACCCAAATTCCTCTGCATGGCACATAAGGCCTATAGGACCTGACTTTTACCTGTTTTTCTAAATTCATCGTATGCTGTACCCCATGTCCTTACACTACCCCACTGTGCTCAGCCACCTGATAGCCGCTCAGTGCTTTTAAATCACCAAGTTCTTCCCTGCCTCACAGCTCTTCCATATGTGCTTTTCCCTGCCAGAAGCAGCCGTCCTCACCTTGTGACCTGCCAGCTCCAAATCCTGCGGGTGTCACTTTAAATGCCACTTACAGAGCCATCCCAGACCACTCTAGGGAAAGGAGACTTACTTTCCTACACTTCCCACAATTTGCAGTTATCGTGTGTGTGTCTGTCTGTGTCTGTTACCCCCGCAAATCGTAAGATCTGTGAGGCAGTGACTGTGTTTGTCTTATTTATGTAGTAGTCAGTCAGTGAATATTTGATGGATGGATGGATGAATGAATGAATGCTACTTTCTTGAACCAGCTCATGGAATTCTCTTCCTGCCCGGCTGAGAGACATGGGCCTGAGAGCCAAGGAATTGCTGGGCATCGTCTATTATATTGGAAGCTCTTTTGTAAAAGAGACTTCTTCCACCTTTGTAATGCTTGTTTTTGTCCAGGTCATGTTTGTCCGGGACTGAAGTAAATGTCAGCAGTCAGCTCCCAACCCTATGTCTGAGGTTGGAGCCATGTTTATTAAACCAGCAAGAGTAGTAGAGGTCGCATTGCCTTTGCGAGGATGTAATATTGGAAGGTGACTAGTTTTTACTTCTGAAGCCAAAGGTGGCTGGGTGGGGCGGGACAGGGGCAGAATGAGGGAGGTATGGTAAGAGAAACAAAGAGGACATACAGACCGAGTCTCTCCCAGATTGCCATTGCCAAAGACACAGGCTGGTGTGGTTGAAGACAGCATCACGGATAGAAACAGATGGCTTAAGAATAGTTTATCTTGGGAAGAAGCAATACGATCAAGATTTTTTGTAGTGGCGTTCATTAAACCTGAAAAAATTCTTGCTACATCTTGTTGCTCTAATGCCAATCTGGGACCTTTTATTAAGATCCCCAAACCCCAGAGCTTCTGATCAGCTCAGTCCCTATCTGGTAATAGTAACTACTTTTACAGGAGGAAATTCTGGAACGTACAGTACAAGAGGCCACTTCTAGCTGATTGCCTTTTACCTTGCCTTATTATCTTACCTTGTCCAACCCTGTGTCTCCATCAAGTTACGCCCTTAATGAGGTCATTTGCTCTGCATACACGGGAGATTATGTCATAGAGTAATTCATTTTCTGCTTTCTGAGCTGTGCCTGAGAGGGCAGCCTCTTCAACTGTGGGAAGAAGCTGCCATTTAACAGAGGACCTGTATAGCTTATCCCAGATTTCAATCATAGCTTTAGTTTTTGAGTCTTCAGTAGTGCACATGACAGCAGGAACATTTGCATAAGCACGTAAGGTAGCTCAGCCTTACAAGTAGCCTGTTTAAGGAGTGAGGATCGGCCAATGCTGGCATCATAGGAAAGAACACTGTGTGCTGGTGTTAATAATATCCGCATATAGTTTGTGTAACTAAAGTCCACAATAATATCTTTTTTTTCAGCTTTATTGAGATATAACTGACCTGTAATCCACAAGAGTATCTTTTTTTTTTTTTTTAAACATCTTTATTGGGGTATAATTGCTTTACAATGGTGTGTTAGTTTCTGCTTTATAACAAAGTGAATCAGCTATACATATACATATGTTCCCATATGTCTTCCCTCTTGCGTCTCCCTCCCTCCCACTCTCCCCATCCCACCCTTCCAGGCTGTCACAAAGCACCGAGCTAATATCCCTGTGCCTTGCGGCTGCTTCCCCCCAGCTATCTACCTTACTACGTTTGTTAGTGTGTATATGTCCATGACTCTCTCTCGCCCTATCAAAACTCACCCCTCCCCCTCCCCATACCCTCAAGTCCGTTCTCCAGTAGGTCTGCGTCTTTATTCCTATCTTACCCCTAGGTTCTTCATGACATTTTTTTCCCTTAAATTCCATATATATGTGTTAGCATACGGTATTTGTCTTTTTCTTTCTGACTTACTTCACTCTGTATGACAGACTCTAGGTCTATCCATCTCATTACAAATAGCTCAATTTCATTTCTTTTTAAGGCTGAGTAATATTCCATTGTGTATATGTGCCACATCTTCTTTATCCATTCATCCGATGATGGGCGCTTAGGTTGTTTCCATGTCCTGGCTATTGTAAATAGAGCTGCAATGAACATTTTGGTACATGACTCTTTTTGAATTTTGGTTTTCTCAGGGTATATGCCAAGTAGTGGGATTGCTGGGTCATATGGTAATTCTATCTGTAGTTTTTTAAGGAACCTCCATACTGTTCTCCACAGTGGCTGAACCAATTCACATTCCCACCAGCAGTGCAAGAGTGTCCCCTTTTCTCCACACCCTCTCCAGCATTTATTGTTTCTAGATTTTTTGATGATGGCCATTCTGACTGGTGTGAGATGATATCTCATTGTAGTTTTGATTTGCATTTCTCTAATGATTAATGATGTTGAGCATTCTTTCATGTGTTTGTTGGCATTCTGTATATCTTCTTTGGAGAAATGTCTATTTAGGTCTTCTGCCCATTTTTGGATGGGGTTGTTTGTTTTTTTGTTATTGAGCTGCATGAGCTGCTTGTAAATTTTGGAGATTAATCCTTTGTCAGTTGCTTCATTTGCAAATGTTTTCTCCCATTCTGAGGGTTGTCTTTTGGTCTTGGTTATGGTTTCCTTTGCTGTGCAAAAGCTTTGAAGTTTCATTAGGTCCCATTTGTTTATTTTTGTTTTTATTTCCATTACTCTAGGAGGTGGGTCAGAAAGGATCTTGCTGTGATTTATGTCATAGAGTGTTCTTCCTATGTTTTCTTCTAAGAGTTTGATAGTTTCTGGCCTTACATTTAGGTCTTTAATCCATTTTGAGCTTATTTTTGTGTATGGTGTTAGGGAGTGATCTAATCTCATACTTTTACATGTACCTGTCCAGTTTTCCCAACACCATTTATTGAAGAGGCTGTCCTTTCTCCACTGTACATTCCTGCCTCCTTTATCAAAGATAAGGTGTCCATATGTGCGTGGGTTTATCTCTGGGCTTTCTATCCTGTACCACTGATCTATCTTTCTGTTTTTGTGCCAGTACCATACTGTCTTGATTACTGTTGCTTTGTAATATAGTCTGAAGTCAGGGAGCCTTATTCCTCCAGCTCCTTTTTTCGTTCTCAAGATTGCTTTGGCTATTCGGGGTCTTTTGTGTTTCCATACAAATTGCGAAATTTTTTGTTCTAGTTCTGTGAAAAATGCCAGTGGTAGTTTGATAGGGATTGCATTGAATCTGTAGATTGCTTTGGGTAGTAGAGTCATTTTCACAATGTTGATTCTTCCCATCCAAGAACATGGTATATCTCTCCATCTATTTGTATCATCTTTAATTTCTTTCATCAGTGTCTTATAATTTTCTGCATACAGGTCTTTCATATCCTTAGGTAGGTTTATTCCTAGATATTTTATTCTTTTTGTTGCAATGGTAAATGGGAGTGTTTTCTTGATTTCACTTTCAGATTTTTCATCATTAGTATATAGGAATGCCAGAGATTTCTGTGCATTAATTTTGTATCCTGCTACTTTACCAAATTCATTGATTAGCTCTAGTAGTTTTCTGGTAGCATCTTTAGGATTCTCTATGTATAGTATCATGTCATCTGCAAACAGTGACAGCTTTACTTCTTCTTTTCCGATTTGGATTCCTTTTATTTCCTTTTCTTCTCTGATTGCTGTGGCTAAAACTTCCAAAACTATGTTGAATAAGAGTGGTGAGAGTGGGCAACCTTGTCTTGTTCCTGATCTTAGTGGAAATGCTTTCAGTTTTTCACCATTGAGGATGATGTTTGCTGTGGGCTTGTCATATATGGCTTTTATTATGTTTAGGAAAGTTCCCTCTATGCCTACTTTCTGGAGGGTTTTTATCATAAATGGGTGTTGAATTTTGTCGAAAGCTTTCTCTGCATCTATTGAGATGATCATATGGTTTTTCTCCTTCAATTTGTTAATATGGTTTATCACATTGATAGATTTGCGTATATTGAAGAATCCTTGCATTCCTGGAATAAACCCCACTTGATCATGGTGTATGATCCTTTTAATGTGCTGTTGGATTCTGTTTGCTAGTATTTTGTTGAGGATTTTTGCATCTATGTTCATCAGTGATATTGGCCTGTAGTTTTCTTTCTTTGTGACATCCTTGTCTGGTTTTGGTATCAAGGTGATGGTGGCTTCGTAGAAGGAATTTGGGAGTGTTCCTCCCTCTGCTATATTTTGGAAGAGTTTGAGAAGGATAGGTGTTAGCTCTTCTCTAAACGTTTGATAGAATTCACCTGTGAAGCCATCTGGTCCTGGGCTTTTGTTTGTTGGAAGGTTTTTAATCACAGTTTCAATTTCAGTGCTTGTGATTGGTCTGTTCATATTTTCTATTTCTTCCTGATTCAGTCTTGGCAGGTTGTGCATTTCTAAGAATTTGTCCATTTCTTCCAGATTGTCCATTTTATTGGCATAGAGTTGCTTGTAGTAATCTCTCATGATTATTTTTATTTCTGCAGTGTCAGTTGTTACTTCTCCTTTTTCATTTCTAATTCTATTGATTTGAGTCTTCTCCCTTTTTTTCTTGATGAGTCTGGCTCGTGGTTTATCTATTTTGTTTATCTTCTCAAAGAACCAGCTTTTAGTTTTATTGATCTTTGCTATTGTTTCCTTCATTTCTTTTTCATTTATTTCTGATCTGATTTTTATGATTTCTTTCCTTCTGCTAGCTTTGGGGTTTTTTTGTTCTTCTTTCTCTAATTGCTTGAGGTGCAAGGTTAGGTTGTTTATTCGAGATGTTTCCTGCTTCTTAAGGTGGGCTTGTATTGCTATAAACTTCCCCCTTAGAACTGCTTTTGCTGCATCCCATAGGTTTTGGGTCGTTGTGTCTCCATTGTCATTTGTTTCTAGGTATTTTTTTATTTCCTCTTTGATTTCTTCAGTGATCACTTCATTATTAAGTAGTGTATTGTTTAGCCTCCATGTGTTTGTATTTTTTACAGATCTTTTCCTGTAATTGATATCTAGTCTCATGGCGTTGTGGTCGGAAAAGATACTTGATACAATTTCAGTTTTCTTAAATTTACCAAGGCTTGATTTGTGACCCAAGATATGATCTATCCTGGAGAATGTTCCATGAGCACTTGAGAAAAATGTGTATTCTGTTGTTTTTGGATGGAGTGTCCTATAAATATCAATTAAGTCCATCTTGTTTAATGTATCATTTAAAGCTTGTGTTTCCTTATTTATTTTCATTTTGGATGATCTGTCCATGGGTGAAAGTGGGGTGTTAAAGTCCCCTACTATGAATGTGTTACTGCTGATCTCCCCTTTTATGGTTGTTAGTATTTGCCTTATGTATTGAGGTGCTCCTATGTTGGGTGCATAAATATTTACAATTGTTATATCTTCTTGGATCGATCCCTTGATCATTATGTAGTGTCCTTCTTTGTCCCTTTTAATAGTCCTTATTTTAAAGTCTATTTTGTCTGATATGAGAATTGCTACTCCAGCTTTCTTTTGGTTTCCATTTGCATGGAATATCTTTTTCCATCCCCTTACTTTCAATCTGTATGTGTCTCTAGTTCTGAAGTGGGTCTCTTGTAGACAGCATATATAAGGGTCTTGTTTTTGTATCCATTCAGCCAATCTGTGTCTTTTGGTGGGAGCATTTAGTCCATTTACATTTAAGGTAATTATCGATATGTATGTTCCTATTTCCATTTTATATATTGTTTTGGGTTCGCTACTATAGGTCATTTCCTTCTCTTGTGTTTCGTGTCTAGAGAAGTTCCTTTAGCATTTGTTGTAAAGCTGGTTTGGTGGTGCTGAACTCTCTCAGCTTTTTCTTGTCTGTAAAGGTTTTAATTTCTCCATCAAATGTGAATGAGATCCTTGCTGGGTAGAGTAGTCTTGGTTGCAGGCTATTCTCCTTCATCACTTTCAGTATGTCCTGCCACTCCCTTCTGGCTTGTAGGGTTTCTGCTGAGAGATCAGCTGTTAACCTTATGGGGATTCCCTTGTGTGTTATTTGTTGTTTTTCCCTTGCTGCTTTTAATATGCTTTCTTTGTATTTAATTTTTGACAGTTTGATTAATATGTGTCTTGGCGTGTTTCTCCTTGTATTTATCCTGTATGGGACCCTCTGTGCTTCCTGGACTTGATTAACTATTTCCTTTCCCATATTAGGGAAGTTTTCAACTATAATCTCTTCAAATATTTTCTCAGTCCCTTTCTTTCTTTCTTCTTCTTCTGGAACCCCTATAATTCGAATGTTGGTGCGTTTCATGTTGTCCCAGAGGTCTCTGAGACTGTCCTCAGTTCTTTTCATTCTTTTTTCTTTATTCTGCTCTGCAGTAGTTATTTCCACTACTTTATCTTCCAGGTCACTTATCCGTTCTTCTGCCTCAGTTATTCTGCTATTGATCCTATCTAGAGTGATTTTAATTTCATTTATTGCATTGTTCATCGTTGCTTGTTTCATCTTTAGTTCTTGTAGGTCCTTGTTAACTGTTTCTTGCATTTTGTCCATTCTACTTCCAAGATTTCGGATCATCCTTACTATCATTATTCTGAATTCTTTTTCAGGTAGATTGCCTATTTCCTCTTCATTTGTTAGGTCTGGTGGGTTTTTATCTTGCTCCTTCATCTGCTGTGTGTTTTTCTGTCTTCTCATTTTGCTTATCTTACTGTGTTTGGGGTCTCCTTTTTGCAGGCTGCAGGTTCGTAGTTCCCGTTGTTTTTGATGTCTGTCTCCAGTGGCTAAGGTTGTTTCAGTGGGTTATGTAGGCTTCCTGGTGGAGGGGACTAGTGCCTGTGTTGTGCTGGATGAGGCTGGATCTTGTCTCTCTAGTGGGCAGGTTCACGTCTGGTGGTGTGTTTTGGGGTGTCTGTGGCCTTATTATGATTTTAGGCAGCCTCTCTGCTAATGGGTGGGGTTGTGTTCCTGTTTTGCTAGTTGTTTGGCATAGGTTGTCCAGCACTGTGGCTTGCTGGTCGTTGAGTGAAGCTGGGTGCTGGTGTTAAGATGGAGGTCTCTGGGATATTTCCACCGTTTAATATTATGTGGAGCTGGGAGGTCTCTTGTTGACCAGTGTCCTGAAGTTGGCTCTCCTACCTCAGAGGCAGAGCCCTGACTCCTGTCTGGAGCACCAAGAGCCTTTCATCCACACAGCTCAGAATAAAAGGGAGAAAAAGTAGGGAGAATTAGTAGAAGTATGAGTAAAGAAAGAAGGAAAGGAGGAAAGGAAGGAAGGAAGAAAGAAGCAAAGAAGGAAAGAAAGGAGGGAGGGAGGGAGGGAGGGAGGAAGGAAGGAAGGAGGGAAAGAAGGAAAAAAGACAGAAAGAAAGATGATACAGTAAAAATAAAATAAAGTATAATATAGTTATTGAATTAAAAAATATTTAGAAAAAAAAAAAAAGGGACGGATAGAACCTTAGGACAAATGTTGGAAGCAAAGCTATACAGAGAAAATCTTACACAGAAGCATACACATACACCTTCACAAAAAGAGGAAAAGGGAAAAAAATCATAGATCTCGCTCCTAAATTCCACCTCTTCAATTTGGGATCATTCCTTGTCTATTCAGGTATTCCACAGATGCAGGGTATATCAAGTTGATTGTGGAGCTTTAATCCGCTGCTTCTGTGGCTGCTGGGAGAGATTTCCCTTTCTCTTCTTTGTTCTCACAGCTCACAGGAGCTCAGCTTTGGATTTGGCCCTGCCTCTGCGTGTAGGTCGCTGGAGGGCGTCTGTTTTTTCGCTCAGACAGGACGGGGTTAAAGGAGCCGCTGATTCGGGGCCTCCGGCTCACTCAGGCCGGGGGTTGGGGGATGGGGGAAGGAGGGGCACTGCGTGCGGGGCCGGCCTGCGGCGGCAGAGGCAGCATGACGTTGTGGCAGAGGCCGGCGTGACGTTGCACCAGCCTGAGGCCTGCCGTGCGTTGTCCCGGGGAAGTTGTCCCTGGATCCCGGGAACCTGGCAGTGGCGGGCTGCACAGGCTCCGCGGAAGAGGGGTGTGGAGAGTGACCTGTGCTCGCACACAGGCCCCTTGGTGGCGGCAGCAGCAGCCTTAGCGTCTCCCGCCCGTCTCTGGGGTCCGCGGTTTTAGCCGCGGCTCGCGCCCGTCTCTGGGGTTTGTGCTTTCAGCCGCGGCTCGCGCCCGTCTCGGGGGCTCGCGCCCTCAGCCGCGGCTCGCGCCCGTCTCTGGAGTTCCTTTAAGCAGCGCTCTTAAACCCCTCTCCTCGCGCACCAGGAGACAAAGAGGGAAGAAAAAGTCTCTTGCCTCTTCGGCCGGTGCAGGCTTTTCCCCGAACTCCCTCCCGGCTAGTCGTGGTGCACTAACCCCTTCAGGCTATGTTCAAGCCGCCAACCCCAGTCCTCTCCCTGAGCTCCGTCCAAAACCAAAACCCGAGCCTCAGCTCGCAGCCCCGCCCACCCCGGTGGGTGAGCAGCAAGCCTCTCGGGTTGGTGAGTGCTGGTCGGCACCGATCGTCTGTGCAGGAATCTCCCCGCTTTGCCCTCCGCACCCGTCGCTGTGCACTACTCCGCGGTCCCGAAACTCCCCCCTCTGCCTCCCGCAGTCTCCGCCCGCGGAGGGGCTTCCTAGTGTGTGGAAACTTTTCCTCCTTCACAGCTCCCTCCCACTGGTGCAGGTGCCGTCCTTATTCTTTTGTCTCTGTTTTTTCTTCTGCCCTACCCAGTTACGTGGGGAGTTTCTTGCCTTTTGGGAGGTCTGAGGTCTTCTGCCAGCCTTCAGTAGGAGTTCTGTAGGAGTTGTTCCACGTGTGGATGTATTTCTGGTGTATCCGTGGGGAGGAAGGCGATCTCCGCGTCTTACTCTTCCGCCATCTTCAAGGTCCCCCCCCACAAGAGTATCTTAATCTTACTTTTGCTCCCAAATTATCTTTCCACCGTCACTGTCCCTTATAAGTAATATGTAGCAATATTGATTTGATATTTGCTTTTCATCTTTTTTTCTTTTTTTTTTATAGTTTTGTCTATAAACATGAGCTCCCACTCTGAGTCAGGAAATACACAAGTGCTGTATATCTAGAGGTCCATAGGACAAAAAACAATGACTGAAGATTTTTCAGAATTCCAGAAAGACATGAGACCTCAGATTGAAAAAACACAGCAAATCTCAAGGAGGGTAAATTAAACAAATCTACACCTGGAATGATTGTTCTATAATGATAGTAAATCCACCACAAAGGGAAAATCTCAAAGGCTGAGAGAAAAGACATTACCTGCAGAAGAATGACTGGCCAATTGACAGTGCATTTCATAGCAGCAGTAGTAGATCACTACACCTGTCAACAAAACAGGATGCAGAAATAAGGACCTTCTCGAACATACAAAGACTAGCAGAATTTTTTAGTCTCAGACTTTAACTGAAAGAATTACTGAAAGTTGGATTTTAGAAAGAAATAAATTGAACCCAGATGTAGGTTCCACCATTAGAGAGCAATGGGCCAATAAAGAAATTGGACATGTTCATAAACTTAAGTAATCTAAGTAAATGGCTGCCTCTGTGTTAGGATTTGAGTATAAACAAAATGTTTTTCCAATTGAGTATATAACTGCTTAGACTTGGTGCTGATGTTCGAAATTCTTCTGTTTGTGATGAATTGTTTTTAGGCAAGGATTTTTAGTGAGAGGTCCGTGGATAGGATGCAAGCCATCTATGAACTTCTAAAATTATAAATGACATATTTTGTGTATGTGTAGTCTTTCTGCAGACAGGATTCATGGCTTTTGTCAGATATTTAAAGGGGTTTAGAACCTGGACAAGTTTAAGAACTACTGGATTATGGTATTGTCCCCTATTAAGATAAAATTACATCAGTACTTAACTTGCTCTGACGTTGAGATAGAACGATATGAATTTGATTGCTGGATCTGTCAGTTACTTTGTGGAACTGTTGAGACCCTGGACAGATGATGTGCCTTCTCACAGTAGTGTGTGCGGTGTACGACCTGAGTAACCACACACAGCAACAGTGTATCTGGCTCTTGTGACCTCTTCGCACCATCACAGTCAGTGTTTGATTATAGCTGTTATGATTTTCTCAAGAGAGGCACTATTGAGCTATCAGAAGAAGTGAAGCTTCTCAGTGATCGATTTTAAGCTATAATAATAGGCTTAGTGCTGTTGCTCTGTTAATTGAGCACATGTTTTGTGTAATACCTTGTCCAAGTGTGCACAGGGGAGGGAGGGGAGGAGGTGTTGTGTTCAATCATTAGCTCTCCCAGTGAAATTTGGTACAAAAACAGCTATTAACTGGTGACCGGTGTGACTTGTGTTTTTAGAATACAGTTGTAATGTACATTAGATATGTGCATTTTATGTGTTATTTTAATTCCACTTCTCCACTCATTCAGTAGTTGTTTACTGAGTGTTAGTGTCAGGCCATTTACTGTACCAGGTGTGATCATGGATGCAGCATTGAATATGGTGGTTCTGTTCCTGAGGACTTACCTTAAATTAGGATGTGAGGAGGCAGGTCATCACCAAATCCTCAGTCCCAGCCTAAGACCTGCTTAGGTCAAGAATAAGCTGTTCCTAAGAGCAGGGTTTTCCCAGCCTGCCCCTTGGGGTGTCAGCCTGAAGGTATAACTAAGAACAGAGGGGAGTGCATGCCTTCCAGGAGGGCTTCTGTGGAGCCACGGGCATGCTCAGACACCACAAATGTTGAAACGTGTTTAGCATGTATAATTATGATCATAACACAGTCTGTTTCTAAAGCTGTTACATTTGAAGGTAGTTCCCAGCCACTGATCAGCACCCAGATGTGTCGTCTTCCCCCGAAGCCCAGGGCCTCCTTGTGGCCTCACAGCACCCCCTGGGGGTGGAGATAAAGCACCCTACCTAGGACTGGGGTGCCCCATCCTGCTGGGGAGAAGGTGGTTCCCAGCTCCATTTCCTGTCTGCAGGTCTGTTTCCTCTCTCAGGACATGGGTATCTCTTAGAGGGCCAAGAGAGGTAGTTGGTCACATGGTTACCTACGGCATGGAGCAAGTTAACGTACGTCTTGAAACGAGCATATGATTCCTTTTTCATTGACGGTATCCTCCCCTTTCTGTGTGTAATGTTGAGAGGTTCTCAGTTTTGACTGAATAAGCTCATTACCTCTTCTTGTTTTTTATTTTAAAAGAAGCACACTAGTATAGAGCTTGAAGAAAATGATAAGGACAGCAAGAGTGTCGAGTTGCGACTTTTGTGGAAAATGCTGAATGTTGGCAGATAATGCTGTGTGGTCTCTGGTCTGCCAGCCTCCCTTTCCTAGTTATTTGCAATTAGGTTATAACTCAGACTTCTACAAACCCATTTAGAGAGAGAAAAAATTCATTTAACTATATTAGACTCTAACTTGTAAATGAGATTCAAGGTTGATTGTTTAATAGGTTGGGATTTAAAATTGAAACTTTTCTTCCTTGTCATTTTATATCTATATGATGCACCATAAAGATTGGCTTAATAAGTTTCAAAAATATTGATGTATTTTATTCTTTTCAGTTAAATTGAGGTTACTGTTTTTAAAAAACTGATTCTGGCCTCTTCTTTGTTTCCCTCAAACTACCACTTTCTTTGCCATTCCTAGAACTAGTTGGAGAGTGTATTTAGCCTAAAAATAGAATAAAATAAGTACAATTTTGGGTTTTTTTGGAAAAGCTAAAGGAAAGCACAGTTGATACTATTCTTCCCTGAAAATGGGAAAACTGAGTATCTGATCCATGTTTTTATTATCAGGTTAAACATACTGTGAGGTAGATATATTTGATGAAAATAATAGCTGTCCTGAGGGATAATTGTGTGTGTGTGTGTGTGTGTGTGTGTGTGTGCACGCACGCACAGATGGCGTGACTTTCGGTGTGTGTAGACGTACGCAGGACCTTGTTTGGGCAATAGTGTGATCGACTTGGCTGCTGGGAACAAGAGGCAGTGCCGTCCTGTCTACAGAAAGCTTCCTTTAGTCTTTTTCTCTGACGTGTTCCCTTGCCTGTTTCTTTCCTGAGAACCAGCAAGTCTTTCCCTGGCTCTGAGCTAATGACAGTCACTTGTGGCTGCCTTGCTTGTGGCATTTAGGGCCTCTTTTCCCTGTCCTCTGTGGCCGTGGTCACAAGGTGTATTGGATTTGATTCTAGGTTTTGCGTGGGTGACAACGTCAGCACCACAGTTCGGTCACTGCCATGGCACAGCCAGTGCTCTGAGATTGAAGATGCAGAGGTTTTAACTTGCCTCCTGGTGCTTTTGGTTAAACCATCCTGGGTCACTGGAATCATGCATTCAACACATATTTGAGTGTCTGTCCTGTGCCAGGCACAGTCCTAGGTGTATGACATACATATGTGAAAACCACAGAAGTCACTGTTCCCTTGGAGTTCACATCCGGCTCCTTGGTAACTTTCAGTTGCCAGGCAGCAGAAGGAAAGAGCAACTCTTCCACTGGGATGTGATTCTTTACGAGAGGCGCGCTGTTCCTCCTAGCTTTGTGGTCACCAGTGAGCACTTGGGGGGGGGGTCTGTGGGGATGGGTTTAGCAGGTGACGGTGGAAGGAGGAGGTGGGCAGGTCCAGGCGTTGGGAGGCCTTGACTGCAGGCTAGAGCGTCCTGTCAACGGAGAAGACGGCGATCCCCACAGCATGGCAGTGACATACATGACCTCACCTCAGTTCTGGGAGAGTAACTGATGGCAGGGTATGGGCTGCATTGAGAGGAAGAGCTGGGGGGTGGCAGAGAGCCCCATTGGGTGATCTTCTTTCATTTACTCTTTTACCCATTCAGCATATACTTAGCTGAGGCTTGCCTTGTATTTATATTTAGAAATGATTGCCAATCTTAGATGCTATTTTAAGAAGAGTGGAACCAATTTAATGCTCTATCTCATCTTTCAAGCTTGAAGTTTACATTTTTGGGTTTTCTTGGCTGAGCGACTGAAAGATGCATATTTGTAGCGGGGCTAGGGGGGCCCAGTGTGGACATCTCTTCTGCCGAGTTTCTCTTGCTCTCCGCCTCACTACTCAGGGGTGGGTAAAAACGTAGCGGTCTGCTCTGTGGTGAACACAGATAGCTCCCATCCCTCACAGTGGCTAGCTAATTCAAGATTTAATTCAGAGAAAATGCGTTTCATTTATGTTTTGTGATAAGAGCTACAGAGAAAAAACTGGAAGAAGTGTAATGGGTTGTCTTAACAAAATGCTTCTGCTACTCTGAAGGAGCCAGCCCACTTTTCTCGGTCAAGGAGGGATATTGCCTTTTAAACATGTCGTTGTTATTCGTTGTACTTTTTTTTGGTAAGATAGGAAATGTTGTTCTTGGGACTAAGTTAAATGCTGCTCTGCGTGAAACACGTGATGTGGAAGAGAGCCTGCAGACTGTGACTAATCGACGCGCCCTGGGCTGATAAGACGGCTGCTAGTCCGCATCAGAGCAAACACTCACGGAGGCTTTCCTTCTCCCCTAGGACTTCCTTCGCCGGGCATCTGGCCGGGATCCTTGTTGGACTAATGTACACCTGCGGACCTCTGAAGAAGATCATGGAAACGTGCTCAGGTACAGAACAGAGCACTTCTGGCCTGACAGGTTGGAAGTTCATCTTCATTTTAACGGGAGCAGAAGCATCTTCATTTTAACGGGAATCTTCATTTAACGGGAACAGTTCCCTGTGGTTCAGCTTAGGAGCTCCCTAATAGGCTCTTTTTAAACCAAGAGATAAACCAGCTGGTGCTAGTCCTCACACTGCTCCGAAGAAGAGGCTGCAAACCCCAATTTTAAACCTGAGGCTTTCTTAGGGGACAAATAGCGTTGCACACTTATACCCACAGCATTATTGCTACTCACCAAAAACCATGATTTTCTTGAAATTTGGAGACTTAAAGCGGGTTTAAAATATGCTTTCTTCTGTAATATTCCATGAATTCAAAGTACAAGGAAAAGTTAAAAAAAGAAAGACAAATCTGTACTGAAGTGCAAGGCCAGTATTTTAAAGAATTCAGAATGACCACTAGGTCCTTGGCGGGTGAGACATATATTCATGCATGGCCAAACCAAGTCTGTTATTGCTTGAAGTGTGGCTTCTGCTTTTTAATTAAAATTTTTTTTTCATCTAATTGATGCTCAATGAAAATACTTTATTTAGAAACCTATGAATTTTTTGGATCTCTTAATTGAAAATGCTATACTGGTCTTGACTTAGAAGGAAACTATTGATATTTTGCAAACACTTGTTCTATAGACCATATGAGTTCCAATATTTCATCTTTTTTTTTTAAAATAAATAAATTTATTTATTTTTTGCTATGTTGGCTCTTTGTTGCTGCACACAGGCTTACTCTAGTTGCAGAGAGCAGGGGCTACTCTTCGTTGTGGTGCGCGGGCTTCTCATTGCGGTGGCTTCTCTTGTTTTGGAGCACAGGCTCTAGGCGCACGGGCTCGGCAGTTGTGGCATGTGGACTCTATAGAGTGCAGGTTCAGTAGTTGTGGCACGTGGGCTTCAGTAGTTGTGGCATGGAGGCTCAGTCGTTGTGGCTCGCGGGCTCTAGAGCACAGGCTCAGTAGTTGTGGTGAATAGGCTTAGTTGCTTCGCAACATGTGGGATCTTCCCGGACCAGGGCTCGAACCCATGTCCCCTGCATTGCAGGTGGATTCTTAACCACTGCGCCACCAGGGAAGTCCCCAGTATTTCATCTTTTATTCATGGGAAATCTTCTGAGACTATTTTACCTTTTCTTGAGCCATAAATAATTTATTTTCACAGTTTGTGCCAGTGACTGGTATTCTTGAGAACCATATGATATTCATGATATTAGAAAGCTTTCCAAGCACTGTGCTGTTGCTTTTATTAGCTGGTTGTATTCACTTTCTGGTGATTTTTACAGATTGTGTTGCATCTACGCAGATTTTTGTTTTCCTATGTTTGCCTATTACTGTGTTTCTAGTGTGTGTGCTTGGAAGAGGCAGCAGGAGCTTCCTTTATTGAAAATGTCCAGTTTTATTATATTTTTGATACAACTTAATTATGGAAATCTAGTAATGAGCTTTTTTGCCCAGATGCTCTCAGTGCTGGCAAGGGAAAAGAAATGATTCTCGGGAGTCTAATGTTTTGTTTCCTTTTTCTTTGTGTGTCTGAGGATTAAGTGGTTAGTAAAGCTTTCTACAGACGTATTATGAAATTTAGGCAAGTATTTTGGTTTTAAAGAGGATTTTCCCCCACAATTATAACATTTAAACTCTTAGTTTCCTTCTTAAAACCCTGTCTATTTTCTAAGGAGACTTACTTTTATATCATTCTATTTTCAGTGTAATACAGTAGAAAATTAAATGCTAAAAGTTGAAACATTCAGTGCTATTTACAAATGGCCTGCAATCTGTCCGCCGTTTTTTCCGGTGAAGTCGGAGAAAGATCTAGAGTGATCTGAGAATTGAGGTGACATGGGAGCCCTGTGGAAAATAATCAAGTACATGAAGGCTGCTGTCTGATAACTCCTGGGAGAGGAGCATCACACTGAAGGTGTCCCCTGTCACTCCTCCCTCTCTCCTTTCCTTCAGCAGTACTGAGTCATCTGTCCTACTGCTTTCTTAGGGATAAGAAATGGGAAAGTCCCTTAGGAGGGGTAAGAACGTGGCTCACCTAGCATCTTTGTTGTGGGGCAGCTTCTCTCAATAGCGAGAGCATCTCTACTTGTCAGAGCTCTCAAAGACCAAGCTTGGTCCCTTGGAAGGCAAAGTCCATTTTATGTCGTTAGGAACCTTAAGGAACTTCAGAGAGTATAAGTTAGGGTTTCATTGTCCCCACCACATTCTGTTCCCTGTAGGGCTAACCCCAAACAAAAGAGAGCTTATTTTAACAATTGTTTAGAAATCATTTATAATGGCTTTGAGCTTTGTTACAAAGAATCTCTTAATTGTTGGAAAGGTTAGTAGTTACAGCCTTATGGCTGTTGTGTTCTATCAGATGTGTCTGTTTTTATGCTACTACCATACTGTTTTGTTTACTATAGCTTTATAATATAGATGGCAATCAGGAAATGTTAAGATAGCTATTATCAAAAAGGCAAGAGATAACAAGTATTGGTGAGGATGTTGGTGGGAATGTAAATTGGTGCAGCCACTATGGAAAACAGCATGGAAGTTCCTCAAGAAATAAAAAGAACTACCATATGGTCCAGCAATCCCACTTCTGTGTGTATATCCAAAGAAAATGAAATCAGTATCTCGAAGAGATATCTGCACCCCCATATTCATTACAGCATTATTCACAATAGCCAAGATAGGGAAACAACCTAATGGATGAAGAAAATGTGGTATTGGGCTTCCCTGGTGGCACAGTGGTTGAGAATCTGCCTGCTAATGCAGGGGACATGGGTTCGAGCCCTGGTCTGGGAGGATCCCACATGCTGCGGAGCAGCTAGGCCCATGCACCACAACTACTGAGCCTGTGCGTCTGGAGCCTGTGCTCCACAACAAGAGAGGCCGCGAAAGTGAGAGGCCCGCGCACCGCAATGGAGAGTGGCCCCCTCTTGCCCTCACACAGAAACAAAGACCCAACACAGCAAAAATTAATTAATTAACTCCTACCCCCAACATCTTCCAAAAAAAAAAAAAGAAAAAGAAAATGTGGTATTTATATATATATAATGGAATATTATCAGCCATAAAAAAGAAAGAAATTCTGTTATTTTTGACAAAATGGGTGAACCTGAAGGACATTATGCTAAGTGAAATAAGCCAGAGAAAGATAAATACTGTATGATCTCACTTATTTGTGAAATCTAAAAAAGTTAAACTCATAGAACCAGAGAGTAGAACAGTGGTTTCCAGGGATTGGCGTGGGGTGGTAAATGCAGAGATGTTGATAAAAGGGTACAAACTTTAAGTTGTAAGATGAGTAAGTTCTGGGGATGTAATATACAGCATGGTGACTATTGTTAATAATACTGTATTACATACTTGAAATTTACTAAGATAATAGATCTTACGTGTTCTTACATATATACCCACACAATGGTAAGTATATAAAGTGATGAACTTGAGTTAATGAACTTGATTCTGGAAATCATTTCATAACATATATGTATATTAAATCATCACATTGTACACCTTTAAAAAAATCATGTTGCCCAACTTAAACATGTACAATTTTTATTTGTCAGTCCCACCTCAGTAAAGCTGGCAGAGGTGGCGGGAGAAGCCTACCCCTGCAATTAAAATGTTTGTTTCCTTCATATTTAGGCGTTTTTCCCTCCAACATTGATTACCCAGGACAGCAGTACTACTTTAATAGTTTAGGTAAGTACTGTGTTTCATTTAATATATTTAAACTTATATTTTCAAATGATAGTGTTTGCTACTGTAGAGCTACTTTAAAATAATACTTTATGCCTTTGGAGAGTACTTCACACATTATATACTTGTGCCTCTAACATGCACGGAAGCTAGATGGAGGGGTCACCCGGGGAGCACATGTGGGCGCGTTGTTAGGGAAGGCTAGGGAAGGAGGGAACTCTGGTGTGAAAATACTGTATGATTGGTTTGAGGTCTCTCAGACGTGGTTAGAGTCATAGTAGACCCAGATCCCTTGATTCTCAGCCTAAGAGACCATTCTGCTGGCTAAGTGTTAGAAGTTAGTTTCAGATATATATACAGTTCTCCACGGTCCACGCCACCTACATATTCAGAAAGAATCATGCTTGCCCTAAGAGGCTAATATAGGCATTCCTCTAATAGTTAATACCATGTGACTTAAAGAGGAGAATGTATTTTTTCTAGATATCTTTGTAAATAGATAGAAAGGACTTCCTGTTGAAGCATATGACGTGTTTTAGGCTAAAGTTCTTACATTCCAGCCTGGGGAAGCTGCACTGCAATATCCTGGATCAATACCAGCAGATAGGTGTCCGAGAAGCCGTAGGCTCTGGGAGCAGTGGGTGGCTTTATTGTCCTGCCCATCGAGAATTGCTGCAGCTTAAATCTGGGGTCAGCAGCCTTTCCTGTAAAGGGCCAGATAGCTACTGTTTGAGGTTCTAAAGGCTTTGTTGACCATATGGTCTCTGTCTCAACTAGTCAACCTGTGTCGTAGCATGAAAGCAACCATAGACTATTCATAAGCAAATGTGCATATTTGTGTTCCACTAAGACCTTATTTACAAAAACAAGCAGTGGGTTGTACTTGGACTATAAGTTGTAGCTTTATATACACAGTGCTTTTGCTTTATTTTCCCATACAGGTTCTTAGCCTCAGTCTGGTTTACTCAGTAGCACTTTGTAAGTGGTCCATTGTGCCCGTGTCAGACTAACCACTATGGGAGAGAAAGAAATAGCTATAGTCCCTGTCTCAGTATTTAACCAGGAGTGAGAATGTAGGTGCCATACATTTAAAAAGGTGAAACAGTAGAAATGAAAAGGACTAACTAGGATATAGAAAGTAGAATGGTGAACTGTGGAGTGGGGTGGTACACAATAAGGCAATGATAGCTAATAATGACATTTGTTGAGTTTTTACTAAAATGTCTCCTTCCAGTAACTGCCCCCTGCACTGTTCTGGTTTCATTTCTGTCACCATAGATTAATTTGCCTGAGCCTGAACTTCATATAAATCTACTCATTTACTAAGTACTCTTTTGTATCTGGCTTTTGTTATTCAACCTCATTTTTTATGATCCATATATGTTGTTGTATGTATCAGTAGTTATTCTTTTTTACTGCTGAATGGTATTTTATTGTTTCAATATGCCACAGATTTTCTGGATATCATTTTTTTAATAATTTCTAATTTATTTCTCTTGTTGTTAGGGAACACACTCAGTGTAGTTTAATCCTTTTACTTTAATGAGGCTTTCTTTTGGCCCAGTGTATGGTCTCTCCTGGTGAATGTACCATGTGCCCTTGAAAAGAATGTGTGTTCTGCCATTGTTGAAAGTAGTACTCTACACATATCAATTAAGTTAAGACGGTTTACAGTCTTGTTTATATTTTCTGGGTCTTTACTGGGTTTTGTATCTAATTTTTTATCATGTATTTTGTCTTTCACTAAATTTGGAAGGGTTTCAGATACAATTTCTATAAGTATTTTTTTCTCCACCTATCTGCTGCTCCTCTCAAGGCTTTAATGACATGAATTTTAGACATTTTAATAATGTCCCTCAAGCTCCTCAGGCTCTTAATTTATTTCTTTCGATCTTTTCCCCTCTGTTCTTCATATTGGATAGCTTTTATTGATTTATCTTCAAGTTCACTGACTCCTTTCTCTGTCATCTCCATTCTGCTATTGAACCTAGCAAACCTATCCAGTGACTTTTTTTTTAATAATGTAATTTTAGTTCTAAAATTTCCATTTGGTTCTTTTTTTAGTGTCTGTGTCTCTGATGAAAACTCTGTCTGTGCATTTCAGGAGTGCACCTTATCTTATAGAGCACAGTTATTGTATATCTTTAAAATCCGTCTAATAATCCCAACATCTGAGTCCTATTTTGTGGCTGGCACCTGCTGATTGTCTTTTTCTCCTGAGAATTGGTCACATTCTTCTGTTTTGTTTTGGTTTTGTATGCCTGGTAAATTTCTCTTCTATCTGAACGTTCTGACCTTTATTGTGAGATTTTAGATTCTGTTAAAATCCTCTGCAGAATGTTGATTTTTGTTTGTTTGACCAAGCAGTCAACCTGGTTAGGTTTAGAGCACAAATTCTGTTTTTCTTTCTGTGGGTGGTGGGTTCCAGTGTCAGTTCAGTTTTCAAATCCTTTACTGTACTATTTGGGCCTATCCCATTCATGTACCACTCATGAGATGATCTGATACTTGTGTAGTTAAGTTATGTGGTAGTTCAGTTTTCCCAGTCTTTGCTTCCTTTATTCCCTTGGGTCTGTTCACTGCATGCATAGCTCAGGGATGGGCCCAGGGCTTATTCGGTTGATCTGCAGAAATAGAAGGTTCTTCTGTGCAGATCCAAATTTCCAGGTAGTATCATTTTTCTCCTGCCTCAAGAGCTATCTTAACCATTTCCTCTAGTGCAGGTCTCTTGGTAATCAATTCTTCTAGCTTTTGTCTTACTAAAGAAAGAATATCCTCTCGCATCTGATTTTCACCTACACCAATGTTAGACTACTTCATGTTGTCCCACAAGTCTCTGAGGCTCTGTTTATGTTGTTTGATGTGTGTGGGCTTCAGTTTGGATAGTGTCTGTGGCTGTGTGTTCAAGCTCTGTGATCTTTCTTCCACAATGTCGAATTTGCTTTCAATCCCATCTAGTGAATTTTTCCTCTCAGATACTCTCTTTTTTAGTTCTGGAAGTTCCATTTAGTTCCCTTTTATATCCTCCATTTCTCTTCTCATTAAATTCATGTTTTTATTTATTTAAATCATGGGCATAGTTATAATGGCTATCCTAAAGTCCTTGACTGCTAATTCTGTCTTATCTGTATATTTTTTGCATCTGCTTCATTAGACTGATTTTTTTCCTGGTCACAATTTTTTTTTTTTTTATCTTGTGAGTTTTGATTGGATGCTAGACATTGTGTATTTTGTGGTATTGAGTGCGAGAGTCTCTTTTCTTTTAAAGAAAACTGGACTTTGTTCTGGCACACAGTTAAGTTTCCTGATGATTAGTTTGATCCTTCTGGGGCTTATTCTTTAATTCTTGAGGGTGGGTCTAAAGTAACTTTTATTCTAGGGTTAATTCTGTGCTGTGGCTGAGATGTTATTTTTGTGGGATCTCTCCTGAATGCCCTTTGTTCAGCAGGGACTCTGCTCTGGCTGGTTGGAATGCAAAGGTCTCCCAGCCCTGCCTGAGCTCTGGGAATTGTTCAGTTTATAGCTCTCAGGCATCCTTTGCCTGGTCTCATGGAATTTCACACTCATGGCTTAATATTCAACAACATCTCCAGGCGACCCCATGGAGATTTCTGGAGGTTTTGCTATGCACGTAGTTTTCTCCTTTGCCGTACTCTGCCCTGCAAATTCCAGCTCAACTCAGGGAGCCTGCTGCATCTGACTGTGTTCACGCTCCCTGCACCACCGTCTGGAAAGTGCCTCCAGGCTCATTTCCTTTATTTCCTTTCTCTCAAGATTCAAAATCTTGTACTGCCAATTGTACAATGTCTAAAAACATTTGTTTCATATATTTTCTCCAGTCTTCTACTTAAGATTAAGTAGAAGGGCTAGGCCAGTCCCAGTTACTCCTTCCTGGCAGAGGTAGAAGTTCAGTTCAGCGATATTAATGTAGTGCAGTCGGGGCTCAGCCTGGAAGGAAGGAGCAGGGCTGTAGTCACTGGAGGTTTTACCCAGAAGAAGTGGGGTGCTGTGTCTTGATGAGTAAGTAGAAGTTAAGGAAAGCCATGAAAGGAAAGGGCTCTTCAGTCCTTTATGAAAAAGCCTGTCTGGGATTATCCAGAATGTACTGGAGTGCCACTGAACAATTTATTCAGTAGAGTGACCCTGTGGGAGTTATAGTGAAGATACGTTTTTGGTGTAGTTCTAAAGGCTCGGAGCACGGTTGTCCATCCTGGCTGTTTGTATGAATCACCTGAGGCGCTTTTACAACATGTCCATGCCTTGAATTCAACCCACGCCAATTAAGTTAGAATAGGGATAGAGACAGGGACTTTGACTTTCTTTTTTAAAGCTTCCCAGGTGATTCTAACGGGTTCAGGAACGAAAACCATAGGCTTAGGTGATTGGCTTGGGGACTACCGAGATGAATGCTGTTGCTGCCCAAAGAGGCTTTACTCTGAGGCTTTCGCTGATGATGATCTGGATGCTTCAAATCCTAGAAACGTGGTCTTGGTGTAGGAGAGGAACGGTTGCTGGACAATGCAGGCTCACCTGCTTCTGTCTGTGGACTCACCCGAGGAGAGGAGGTGTGATGATTAGTTGTCAACGAAGCTGATGTAGTCGTTTGGAAGAGCATTGGGTTCTTTTGGTTGTTTGTTATGGAGGCCAGTTTACACTGACTTAAGTATAAGAAGAGGCTTCTCGGCCTATGTGACTAGGAAGAGGTGAATTGTACAGGAAGACCATTTTGGTTCTGTCTCCCATTGTGATTTCTCTCTTCCTGTTGACCTTGTTCTCTCCAGTAGGCAGAGGACATGGCTCCTAATACCTCAGAGTTGCTAGAGGAAAAGGAGCTTGTCTCCTGGTTCATTTTTTAAACCTCCAAAAGAAACAAGAATGTTCCTCTGGATGAAAAGAGTAATAATAACATACTTGTGCACAGACATGACTTGAACTATCATAGATTACCTAGTCCTAATATCTTGTGTGACAGCTGGGAACTGAGGTTTAGAAATGTTAAGTAATTTGGCTAAGGTCATATCGGTAGTTAGTTACAGAACTAGGACTAAAAATGCAAGTCACTGATTCCTAGCTGCTGCTTTTTCTATTGTACAGGGATATGAGATGGACATTCTACTGATTTAACCTTACAAATTAGGGAAGTTTCCCGTATTGACTTTTCTTTCATCTTTTTTGAACTTATTTAAAAAAAAGGAAAAAAAACCGGAAACCTGCAAAGAGCCTCCTTCATATGAAAGAGGCATAAGCACAGCAGACACATAGGCCAGAGAATTAAAGGCAAAAATAAAAGCCCCTTTCGCCTTTCTTTCTTATTCCCTGTAAGATTACCATATTTATATTTCTTCCGCTGAAGTGATTGGATTTCTTCAAAGGCAGAGCTACGTAAGGCCCGGTGGCCATGCTAATGGTCATCTAGGGAACTTTTATGAGAGCATATGTATCTCTTACAAGTAATGATTTATTCTTAATATGGCCATCCTTAGCTGGAAAAGTCTTTATAGGTCAGAGAACCTCATGAATGTTTAAAAAGCTGTTACCAATTTTTCTAATCTCGGTGGTGTTTCTTGATCTCTTCTGCTGTGAAATTCTGGTATGTGTATAAGGAACAGATGGAGTAGTTTATAGAATAATGATAACCAGAATTTCTTTTATTACGGAGCCAAAGTATATAACTACAAAAAATATTAAACTAGTATTCATTGCAGGATATAATTTAAACTTTTTTATCTTAAGTGTTTGATTGTTAGGTTTTTCCAGCCATGTTTATTACGAAGATTTAAAAACATCTGATTGGGCCAGTGGAACAGCTGTAGAAAATTTTTGGTCCTAGGAGACTTGTTCTCATTATAATAGATATTGATGGGATTTTCGGTCCTGTTGATGATTTATGACTGATGATATAGAACCTTTAACCACACTAGTCTTTTTGACTTAAGGCATTAAAACTTTCCCTTTCTCTCTCCCCATGTTTTGTCTCACAAGTACCAAATTAGATTTTATAATATTCAGATGTTTAGAGTTGTAGGCTTATATTTTGTTAAGGCACTGCTCGGTTGTATTTTAAAAGAAATACACAAAGAAAGATGTTTTTCTCTATCAAGAAAATGTTGCCTCAAATCGTAGCAAATTTACCTGTCAATTGAAACTCTATAGATGTATGTCGTATTTCCGGTATCTGCATAGATAGCTCTTCAGAGCTGTGGGGTTACTTTGGATTTTGAACGAGCTGCATATTTTTGAGGGTAGAAAGGTAGAAATGCTGCTTAGACCTTCTGTAACAAAATGACTTTGCACAGGGATTTGAAAGTGGTAATGAGCCATATGGGAAAGTGCCCAATGTGCTTTTTGTGTTGCAATAAAATAATTGGCACTCTTAGGGAATTGGGCAGTCTCTCTATTCAGGCATTGCTGAAGCATCCTGTGGTATTCAGCAACTTATCCATAAATATTCTATTATGTTTTGGAATGGTTGCCCCTTTCTTTTATTCTTTGTGAAGTAGATACATTTATTGTGTTTTGACCATTTGCCCTTATAGAAAAGGTTTTTTTGGGGGGGGGGTTATTTTTTGTTTGTTTTTTGGCTTTTTTGGTGAGAAGCATAGAAAGCAAGATTTGTAGCAGTGCCACAGTCGTCTTTATCTCAGGCTGTGAACCTTGCTGGTGGGTGTCCCCAACACAGTAGTGGGAGCTGGATTCTTCTGACTGTTCTATTGCGTAGAGACCAATTTGAGGAAGAGTGTCCTTATTAAAAATTGTGTCCAGATCCCATTTCAGTCCTAAATCCTTCAGTATACTTATATCCTTATCCTGATTCAAATATCATAATGTTTATATTCTGACATGGGAAACATGTGAGAGAGAATATGGAAGTTGCGTTATAGGAGGTATTTAGTAAATGCCCACTCATTTTTACTACATTAGAAGAAAAGATTAGCCCCCGAAATCCTGAACAATTTTATTTAATGTTTGTTTAAATCATTCATGTCTGTGACTTTCAAGGACATTAAATAAAATAGTACCAACATAGAAGATTTTGTAATAGATGATAAATAGAAGAGTATTGTAGTAATCAGTAAGAGTGAGCAAAGGCTCTGAATAGACTGTTTTCCAGAGCAGATATACAAATGGTTAATAAGCACATGAAGAGATACTCAACATCATTAGTCATCAAAAACCACAGTGAGATACCACTTCACACCCATTAGGATGGCTATAATTAAAAAGACAGATAATAACAAGTGTTGGTGAAGATGTGGAGAAATATGAACCCATATATGTTGCTTGTGTGAATATAAAATTGTGTAACTGCTTTGGAAAACATTCTGGTGGTTCCAAATGGTTAAATATAGAATTACCATATGACTCAGCAATTCCACTCTTAGGTATGTACCCAAGAGAAATGAAAACATATGTCCAAATAACAACTTGTATGCAGATGTTTATAGAAGCATTATTCACAATAGTCAAAAGGCAGAAATAACCCAAATGTCATCAGTTGATGAGTGAGTAAACAAAATGTGATATATTTCTACAATGGAGTATTACTTGGCCATGAAAAAGAATGAAATACTGATTCATGCTGCAACATGGATGAACCATGAAAACATTATGCTGAATGAAATAAGCCATACACAAAACACCACATATTATATGATTCTGTTTATAAAATTGTCCAGAATGGGCATAGCTACAGAGATAGAAAGTAGATTAGTGGTTATTTAGGGCTAGGAAGGTCAGAGGGTGATAGCTAAAAGGGTACAGATTTCTTTTGGGGGTGATAGATATGTTCTAAAATTGATTATGGTATTGATGGCACAACTCTTATGAATATACTGAAAGCCGTTGAGTTATATGCTTTAAATTGATGGATTATATAGTATGTCAGTTATATCTCATGAAAGTTGTAAAAACATACCAATAGACACAAATACTTTATATGACAAATATTTATGTAAACACATATATTATCAGCTGAAACTAGTGTGTTTTATTGTCATTTCACTTTTTATTTGAAAATAAAGACTTTTAGAGTGCCTGAAAGCTTTTTATGGGAAATTAACAGTTTTCATTTTAATCTCATATATTAGGAAAGCATTTTTTTCATAACCAACACAAAAGTAAATTTTAAAATAGCCTCAAGACCAATTATCAAAAATTCTGAATATGAAATTTCAATTAACCAGGTTCTACCCTACAGTGTTCCCCTTGTTGGCTTGATTTTTTTTTTCTTTAGTCTTTTTAAAGCAATAAGAAGCTTAAACTCAGGCATGTGCTATGGTGGGTGATATGGAGACATATGACACAAGACTTGTGAAGGGTAGAAATTTTCATCAATAATAAGAAGCACATTAATTAAACATTTGAAACATCATCTTCAAAGGGTGTGATCATGGAAGGAGAGAAGGGAAAAAAATCAAACATACTTCTCTCTCATTATACCAAAATTAGATTGGTAATCGTCTGTGGGGAAAAATAATATCTTCCAAACAAATTCCATGAAAGTGGTGATTAAAGAAAAATGTAAGGAATAAACTCAAACGGACTTGAAAAGGTCGATGGAAGTACCTTGCAAAAGTCAACTTTGCCCTTTATTAATGGTATGTCGAAGTTTGATTCTTAAAGCATTATTTAATGACCAGGTTGTCTCTTCTCTCATTTAATCTTGCAACCAGTTTCTCGGAAGTGCTAGTAATAGAAACTATGATCTCTGACTTAGGATTCTAATTAGAGAGACACTGGCTTGTATTTCTCAATGTAGTTATCAGCATCTGAAGTATCATACCTAGCACAGAAGCCCGGCAGAATGTGTGTTAAATATTGGTCTGCCTCTCATTGTTTGGAGCCACCAGACAGTGAGGCTTTATCAGCTATCAGTTCAACCATTCCCTTGACTCCAGCCAGGACTTCACTGAAAATACTCCAAGTATTCAGTAGCTGTAAACTGAAAGAATCCACTCCATATGTCAATAGCCCATTCCAGTCCCCTCTCCAGTACTGCTCATGTCTTCAAACTATCTTCTTATATAAAATAAGTAACTAATAAGAACCTACTGTACAGCACAGGGAACTCTACTCAATACTCTGTAATAACCTAATGGAAAAAGAATCTAAAAAAGAGTGGATATGTGTATATGTATAACTGATTCACTTTGCTGTGCACCTGAAACTGACACAACATTGTAAATCAACTAGACTCCAGTAAAAATTGATTTAAAAAAATAAACATCTTCTTCGTCTTCAGCACATAAGGACTCATTCATATCCAGTCCCGTGTTCGGCCTTGTGGCTACAACAGTGACGGGACAGTCATCGCCCGCCTTCGTGGAGGCATTCTCCATCCATTGGTCATCTTTTCTTATTTTGAGGATTATCACTGTAGTCAAAAGAATGACATAAATTATTTTATTGTCTTTGCTAACAAAATAGGAAGTATGAAAAGAATAGTCCATGGCAACATTCCATAACTTTTTCATTGTGCCTGTAGGCTACTCTGGATATCAGGATTATTACCCACGTGGCAGGCCAGGTCACCCTGAAGAAGTACCCAGGAACTTTGACGCGTATACAGCGGGACTGAGTGAAGAGGAGCAGCTGGAGAGAGCGCTAAGAGCCAGCCTCCGGGACCAAGGTAGGAGTTTGGCGCCCTTCACTTTATTTTAAAGTACATACCTTACGTGGTGAGATGTCTGAAAAAGGACTATTTGTAGCAAATTAAACTTTAAATAGTTTATAAAAGGGATATGTAGATGAAAAAATGTGTGCAGCTCGTGATTACAAAGAATGGGGTGTGATGCCGTATTCCTAGCAGCTTAAGCTAATAAGGTGCCAGACTATGTATGTATTGTTAAAGTGGTTCTCTTTATAGGTCTGCTGCACTCAGTGCTTTGTCATTAAAGTCAAGGAACTTAAAAAAAAAATTCTTAGGTGCATGAAAGAAGGGGTTTACTTTGAAATTCATATCTGTAAAGTAGGCTATATATCGCTGTGTATCAAATTGTTGGCCACAAGCCTTCCTCAAAATCACATGAACAGCTTGATAAGAATTCAAACTCGGGGTTCCACCGCAGGCCTGCTGAACCAGTCTTCCTGTGGGCAGAGACTAGGCATTTGTATTCTTAACCAACTTTCCAGAAGATCCTTTTACAAACTGATATATGAAAACCGCTGTATTTATTTTGCCATATTCCGGGGTTTGGCTTATGAGTTTGGGTATTACCGTTTTTAAAGAGCAGTAAAAATCATCTATTCATTCAATAGACATTTATTAAGGTCTTACTGTGTTTCATGTACTGTGATAAAGAATACAGGAAGGTTAAAAAATGGAATCTCCCCCCACCACCCAAGGTTCACAATCTCTGGTAGGGGAAATGCATGCTAGATGCCATAAGTAACCATAATGTCAGGTACCTAGGAGAGGCTTAGGCCAATTGCTAGAGGCAATTGCTAGAGGCAGTGCCGCCTCACAGAGAGGCGGCATTCGAGTTGGGCCTTCAAGAATGTGTAGGGTTTGCAGAGATGCGGAAGGTCCTTCCGGGCAGGAATCGGTATGTGCTCAGACACAAGCAAGCGGGGTGGTCATCCCACCTCCACTTTCGAGTGGAGCATTAAGAGAAGAAGGGGAAGAAGAGTGAGCAGCTAGGCTGGGGCCTGATCACAGAGGTCCTAGCATTAAATAGGCCACGTGGAAAATGGATCTGCTATATGATGTGAATGCCAGTAAGGGTTCTGCACAGGGGAGCCATGAGATCAGACCTGTGTATGTGAATCGGCAGCAGTCATTTCACGAACAAGAATTGAGCACCTCCGGCGGGGGGGTACCAGGCATCACACCAGATGATGGGAATACATAAGTTGTGACTACTTGGTGTCTGAATTGAGGGAATACGGTCTTAGCAGCAGCAGTGTGCGTGGAGGGGGTGACCTAGGAAACGGGGAGGAAGAGAGAAATTAGTACTTGTCAGGTGAAGAGTATCAGAACTGTGGTCTATCAGTTGTCTGTTACTGGTTAAAATCACCCTGCCACCCATGGCTTAGAACAATACACATTTCTTCTTGCTCCTGTGCGTACGGGTCCACTGGGCCAGGCTTCCGTGACCTCGGCTGGTGTGCTGAGGTGTCTGCAGTGGTCATCTGAGGCTGGCTGCTCTAGGGTGACCTCCTTCACGTGCCTGACTGACTGTTGTCTGATGCGATGGTGGAGACTGGGCCGTACATGACTTATCCTCCAGCAGGCCAGCCCAGGCTCATTCACAAGGCCTCAGCACGAGGGTTCCAAGGGAGAGTGTGGAAACAAGTGAGACTTAGGCTGATGCCTTGTCGGTTCCGCTGTATTTTGTTACTGAAGCAAAGTCATGAGACCAGACAGGATTCATGGGATAGGGAAATAGCCTCCATCTCTTCATGGGAGGAGCTGCAGAGTCACGTGGCTGCACAGAAGGAGAGGTGGATAACTGGGGCCATTCTTGGAATCACTAGATTCAGTGGACTACTGGTATTACAATCACTGCAAGCATGCCTTAGCCTTGGAATCCTGACCTCCGGGGGCAGGGCCCCAGAGGCTGTACTTTAACCAATTCTCAAGGTTAGTCCTGTAAGCACAGCTGCTTAATCACGCCCAGGTGAGACATGAAATATTACTGGAGGTTAGGATATTATGTATTTAATTTAATTTGGAACAAGCCATAATCTTAACAGAACTGTGGTCTGATTTGTTATCTTGGATTGTCCATTGCACGTAAATACGATATGCTCTCTTGGATGTAAATCTTAGAAATACAGTAGGAATGTTATCATTGATAAATATATTAATCCCAGTCTACCACACACAAAAAAAAGTTAAGTAAGTCAGGGCAAACCTACTAATCATGGACTTTGTACAAAACTTTATTTAGTACCACAAAGGGACAACAGGAGGGAATTTTTTGGAGTGATGGAATTATTCTGTATCTTGGTTGTTGTGATGGATACACAACTCTGCATTTGTCAAAACTCACCTAACTATATCCCACAAAGGGTACATTTTCCTAAAAAGGAATTTTAAAAGAAGTAAATAAAAATTAACAAGAAACCAATGAAATAACTGGTAGCCTTGCAAAGATCATCAAGCACCGTAAACCACTAGTTAAAAGGTTGTTTAGAAACCGGACGTTGTATAACTGATTCACTTTGCTGTACACCTGAAGCTAACACAACATTGTAAATCAGCTATACTCCAATACAAATTTAAAAAAGAAACGGGACATTCACATGATGATAAAGTATCACCTCATAGAGGACATGCTAATAGGAGCGGGAAACAGAGATTTGACAATCACCACCTGAATCCAGCGATCAAACGTGGCGGCATTGTTGGTGGGAGGGCCTGATACTGTGTGTCTCCTGATATGACGCCATGTGAGGAACACAGCACCGTCTATGACATATTCTTACTAAAAATGTTTAGCCTGACTCTAATTAAGTCTTCCAATGTAAGGGGTCCATATATAGGAAATACATGGAATAGAGGAATAAGTTGAGAAATCAGATAAAACGTGAGGTTTCTACAATTCAGTGAGACTGGTCTCCTGCGGGGGCGGGGGGGAAGAGTATCATAAAAAAAGCAGGATGTGATTTTATATTAAAAAGAAATAACAAGCAAATATAACATGAGAACCTTGAAAAACTGGTTCTTATAAAAGAAAAATTTTGAGGAAATAGGAGAATTTTGTATTTGTACTAGATATTAGATGTTATTTGGGAAATTAACTTTCTTTGGTATTATGGATAAGTAGCAGAAGGTCCCTGATTCTTGGGAGATACACACTGAAGTATTTAGAAGCAAAATAATATGTCTGCAACTTTCAATTTTTAGCCGAAACAACTCTCTCTGCTCTCTCCTTTCCTGTCTCTCTCATTCTTTCACTCACTCACTTCCCCCCTTCATAAGTTCTACATTCAAATAAGTTTGGGAAACTGCAAACTATACCCCCTTGAAGATCCAGAATGGTACTATTATACTGACGATTCTAATTAGTTCTACAATTAAGAAACCAATTTATTAAATTAATGTTTTCCAAACTTATTTGACCACAGAATTTCATTTTCAGTGGATGTTTTTAAGAGCATATGGAACTAGTTCCAATGAAACTGATCTGAAGAGACTCCTTGAAGTGCATTATACAGTAACAGGTGACAGCAAAGGAAATAGCTTTGCAAATTGTTTATATTAATTTCAATTTTATTTTCCTTAAAACACTTCATGACTGTCTTATTAAGAGTGAGAAACCAAGGAGACATTTTTTTAAATGGCCTTTATTACTTTTTAGCCTTTTTTTCTGGTGGAAAAATATTTGGTTTGAGTTTATTTTATAAAAGTTGGCCATATGATATGTACTATTTTGAACCTTACTTTTTTTTCATTCAGTATTATGTTGTAATCATTTTTTCACACCACTAAAATTTTTTGAACATACAATTCCTCCATATATTTATATATTTTCTTAAACTTATACCTAAGTCTTTCTTTCTTTCTTTCTTTCTTTCTTTCTTTCTTTCTTTCTTTTTTTCTTTCTTTCTGCAGGGAGAGGTATGCTATTAAAAATAGTATTTTTTATTCTATATTTGTAGAGATTATTATATACTTTTTCTTCTTTAGTCTATTGACATACTAAATTATTTTGATTTTCAAACTTGAAGCAGGTTTGTATTCTCAGGATAAGCCTCACCTGGTTTTGATATTTTATGGACCATCCTGGTGAAAATGCCACGTGCACCTGAAAAGAATGTGTGTTCTGCTCTAGTTGGGTGGAGTGTTTTACAAACGTTAGTTAGATTAATTGAGTTGATGGTGTTGCCCAGATCTTCTGGTCCCTGTGGGTTATCTGTCTACTTGTTCTACTGAGTACTGTGAGTATTGTGAATTATATAGAATTACTGTGAGTAATACTGAGTAGGTACTGTATGGTCCCCTCAGTGCAGCAAAGACTGCGAATTCCTCTAATGTTACCTTGTTTTTAGGGTGGGGGCTGATTTGCCAGAGTGCCTCTCAATGTCCGCTTGAACTTCAGTTGTAAGTCTTTGTGCTGCAGCTGGGATAGGTACTCCATCCCCTCCGTCGCCCCTCCCCCGGTGGCACACTGCTATTACTTGTTAACCTGTGTTTTTTAGTTTGGTGGTGGAGACCAGTGCCTGGGGGTGCCCTGATTAAGCCTTAGTCCACGCAGTCACTGTGTCCCTCGGTTTGGAGGTGTGGCCTTCTCAGTATCCCTGCCCCTCTCCCCCAGTTTAGACGTTTTTTTTTTTTTTTTCCTCCTCTTCCCTTCTCTAAGCTGCAGGAGGTTTTCACCATTTCCTTAAGGGAAACTTGGCTTTCGCCTTTCTCCCAGGCATTTAAGTCTTTTGTTCCTTAGGGACGATAGGGAAGAAGGATCTAGGCAGCCTTTCATGCAGACCTTTCCTGCAGTGGCTGCTGTTCTTTCCCTCAGGACTGTGCCAGGAATGACAGAGGACAAAGGACACTTTCTCTGGGCTCACATATGCCTTTTGCAAGGGCCACATGAGGTCCTGAGAAGAGCCTGAAAGTGGGTGTGAATTCCTTTGTACTGCATCTCCCAATATGTTCCGTGTTATATATTCTATGAATAGAATCTTGCTAGCTCACACTCAGCCTTTAGCAGTTTAACAGTTTTGGCTGGATTCTTTTTATTAGTGTCCAGCAGAGCCTGTCCTAGGTAAGCAAGTGTTCCTATGCTGTTTTAGACTTCTGTCTAGTTGGCTGCCCTACTGCCTCAGCTTTCTGTTGGGTTCAGGAAAAGGTATTGATTTGCAGATTGTCCAGCATTCATGTTTATTATAAGGATAGTAGTGATGCTTTTTCCTGTTTTCTACATCCTCAGTTTGAATCTGTCATTTACTAGACATAATCTGTCTAGTAATTTATTTATTGGTTTTTTAAAAAAAATGTGATCATTCCCTCATGAAGTAGGTAGAATCTATAGTCCTTTTCTAAAAGGCTAGGTAAATGCTTAATTCTTTCTCTTTGATTCCCAGTTTTCAGAGTAAGAAGTTAGTGTAATAGTCATCAATAATACTGAGATTTGAAAGAGCCAACTAATAGAAGTTCATTTGGTAGAATGCCAGTCCAGCAAGAGACATCCAGCACCAATTAGTTTCTTTAGTTCAATATATTGGAAGAGTAAATTAGAGAATCAAGGTAACAACTTTTTTAACCTCAGAATTTGCTGTGGTCATATTTCTTAATAGTACCTGGCCATAACTATAAGTCCTAAAGCTCATGCCAGGAATAATAATACCAAAGTAGCCTTTGTAGAAGAAATATCGAAATTCCTATTATTTCAAGAAGCTTGCACATTTACTACCATTAACAGAAATCTTGTCTTGTTCTGTTGGCAGTCTCAGTTCTTATAAACGAATCCAAGAGGCAGCTGATACCACAATAATAGAAAAATTTTGGACGAGAGCCATCTCCTTTCTTTGAGTCAAAAGGCAGATGCCAGCTAGGAACATTAGCTCATTGCATTTTCCTCTCCCCTCTCCCCCACGTCCTTCCATGTATAATTTGTGCCCTTTATTATTATTTTTTTTAAATAGCCTGCCACCAAGTTCAGCAGGTGGCTGGGTACAAAGCTGTGTCCTTTTCAACTTCTATCTGCCAGTCTGGAGCATGTGTACTGGTTAAAACTGGAAATCCTCGTGACATGTGGAGTAATGTGTGCTTCTTTTCTTAGACTCTTCTGAAAGGCAAATGGCCACAATCACACTTTGGCTCTCTTGTGAAAATCAAGCAAAGTTGTCACCCACTCCCCACATTGTACAGTTGGGGTTGCTGGCTAGCCATATGTGAAGCTGTGGTGGGACATACGACAAAGGTCTTGGCTTCAGAATGAAACTGGTTGCTGCTTTGTCTCTAAGTCTTTACATGTAAAATTACCAGGAGAGCCATATTGGAAAAGAGTATCTGGGTTCCGAATTAATATCTAGGGCTTTTATTATTAAAAGATCACTTGACAACATCTTTGAATCCTGTTTATAGGCATATATGTTCATAGGGGCCAATTCAGATACGTTTGAAATAAAAAGCAGAAAGAGAATTTATTTTAACTGTGTTGTATATTTTGCTTTTTATTGAGGCTACACCAAGGTAAATAAAAATGACATCTGTCTTGTTTCTTTATTGTTGTATGAAAAATTTTGAAAAAAATGGATACATGTTCTTTTAATCTTTCATCGTGTGGTACAAAGAGAAAAGGATGGGAATTCAGTGGTCTGAGCTTCAGTCCTGGAATATCAGTGCACTAACTTTACTTGAGGTGTGAGTCACTGAATCTGATCAGACCTTTGTTTTATTATTATTTTTTATAATAAGAGAGTTGAACTGGGTCCTCTTCAAAGCTTCTTCCTCTTCCATTCTGAGGTAATGGACTGAGCAGGACGGGCGTAGCTAGAAAGACATGCGGATATTGAGAAATGTCAGGAATATTGGCGAGTGTTTGTCATCTAGGTCTCAGGGCTGACGGATGAAAGATCATTTCTGGAAGATAAATTCACACAACTGTCTAAGGCAGATCTAAATTGATAAATACATGCATTTGATGGTGGTATCTGCGTCAGTTGCATGATTATTTGAGCCTTCACTGGCCCAGTGCAGGCATAATGCAGTTGGCGATTTTTAACATATGCAAATGATCACGGCCGGCCTGCTTGGCTTTGCAGGCGTGTTGCAGGCCAGGACAGAGAGGTACAGCTCATTCCATGTGACCACTTCTTTTTTTTTAAGTAATTTGGTGTGTTTTCCCCCAGGAAAACGTTCTCTGTAATGAAAAAGCGCCATCTGCCAGATTCCCTAAAAGCAGTTTCATTGCAGAACACTTCCTTTGGATTATAGGTTCTTACTCCCTTCTCTCTACATTGGAGATATTCATTTCAGTGAGTAAAGTTTGATATTTGAGACTGTATCTAGATGTGAAATTGTGCATGTAAAGAAATGTAAATACATGATGTTTCAAACCTGCAAAAGAACATGTGAATATATCCCAGTCAGGAAAAGAAATAATAAAATAAGTGGACCAGAGTTCTGTTTAGGTCCCTATGGGGAAGGAGCAGGCTTCTGTGGAGGTTTTATACCTAAAAAGATTAACTGTAGCTCAGCCGCTGCTAAAATAATAAAGATAATGATACATGAAATTGAAACATATTTGAGAAATTAACATTAATAGTTCTATGTGAATTTATAATTTTTCCTCCGGCTACCTAACCCCACAATCACCATTTCTTGAAAGGGATCATTCAGATGCTAATGAGTAGATTTAGCAATGAAAGTATACACAAACCTCTAATGAATTAATTCCACCTACCCACGTCCCCTTCATCTTCCCCCACACGTGGACCCTGTTTCGTGGGCTACCAAGTCTTGATGGTTTTGGAAATACTACCTTGCACGCTCATCATGTTGCTCTGGATCATTATTCATTCTGTTCCTCAGGAAATCCCAGTTGGAGCCCCTTGTTTGTATACGGTATTGTTAAGCACTGCAGGTACGGAAATGAGTCAATCTTGTTCTTTGCTGTCAAACCAAAAACATTGTTCTTTCTGCTGAACGACAGGAGATTTTAGTGACTGACTGACTTCGCTTCAGCTACCCAATATATTAGATTTAGGAAAGAGATACAGTAACTTTTGAAATGAGCTGATCACTTTATTTACCCATCTATGAAATTCTCTGCTTCAGCAACTATGATTCCCTAAGTTATGTAAGAATTTTAGAGAATATCAAGTTTACTAATATGATGATTTGGGTACTCAGGTCATCTATACAATTTTTAATCTTGAAGTTATTGAGGTGTATATTCAGTGTTTCATAAGATCAAACTTAATAGGAAGAGAGATGTCAAATAGTGCGTTAAAATTATAGTGGATTTTACATTCTTATTAATCAAACAATTGAGGGTGTGAAGAAGGTTCTAATTCTCTGTGTCTGTACTAAAATATGAAACCAAACAAAACAGTATCTATTTTTTTTTTGAGCTGAAGGCCCAGACTTTGAGACTTTATTTCATAGACTCAGTAGTTGAATAAAATTTTATTCTTTTTTATTTGAACCTTTCTAATTCCTTTCTAAGCGTGGTAAGTACAGATAACATATACCACCTAACTTTAGCATATAATTTTAAGCACATAACTGCAGTCTTGGGGAGGGACCTATTGTTTTGATCCTTCGCTTAATTTACTTAAATTACTTTTTAAAGTAGATAATGTAGAATGAGACAAGGCTGGACCATTATCAAACATAACTGGCACTGAGAGTGACCTTAGAGGTCAGCATATCTGACACCTGATCTTACTCAATGAGGAAGCAGACTCGGAGAAGTCAAGAGACTTAATATCCCATCATTTATATCTATGGCCCAATTATTGTGGACGGTGTCCTGCCCTGGGGATGCTGTTGTGATGTAGGTTGGGTTCCCCGGGCATGAAGAGCCTGGGGGTCAGGACCTTCCTGGAAGGTGCTAGATTGGATCCACATTTCCTTGGGCTCCTGTGTGTCCACCCTAGAGCAGAGCTGAACCCTGAATTAGCTTCCACATCCGCCTTCCAGTCTGGCTGCAAATGGACTCTCAGCTTTCTCCTACCGCAGGGACAGAGTCCTCTGGCCTTCAGAAGGAAGGGAGGCAGGTGATGACGCGTGTGAGACTGCTCTGATGTGTGTGTGCTAACACCTGTTAGATGCGTGCTGTGATTGCCGTGCGATTCTGCTTTTGTTTTGCCATGGGAATAGGCAGCACTCAGCTCCTTTTCTGGAAGTCCTCCCTGAATTCCAGATGTCCCGGGGTGGACGGTGCTGAGGGCCTGAGACAGGTGATGATGGGTCCCTGAACTCGGTTATTATGGTCTTTTAGAATTTGGACAAGCATTTGTCCTGCTGGTTATAAAAGCAGAACATATTCACGGTGGAAAATAATCAATACAAATCACCAAAAAGAAGACAAAAAGTGATCCATAACCCCACCACCCGGAGAAAAGCCACATCACATTTGAGGTGTATCCTTGCAGCTACCCATAACACAGGCACCCAGAAGAAACCACGTAAATGTTTTGGTGAATTCTTTCCAGGTCAACAAGCAGTACCTCTTCCCTCGTGGTTACTGTGCTAGGAAGGTTCACATCCCCACACAGAACCCTACAAAATAAGCATTTGTAATTATAGCCATTGTTTTAGATTGGGAAATAGAAGCACAGAGAAATGAAATGGCTGGCCCGGGGTCACATTCTGAGTGGTAAACACCAGGCAAGAAGGCCAGACTTCTCTGTTCCTAGTCGGGGCCTCTTCAGAAAAAGCGCTTCTAGGCTGTCGTGAATTGTCAGTTATGGAAGAGACCAGCATGATCCTGTCTGTAGCCTTCCACATAGTCAGCCCGCGTGGCCGAGCTGGAGTTATGTTTGTGTTTTGGGAGGTGGATTGGCCATTACGATCATCCTGAAATCAGAACACTGAAAACGCTTTGGTAGGTGTGGTCACTATAGAACAGTCTTAGCTACGTTTAAAAAGACAGTATTACTTGTAGAATGACAATGACATTTCTCTTACTGTTGTCCTCACATGATTGGCTAAGTTCTTTTGTTTGGTTGGGTTGTCTTTTTCTTTAAGCAAAAATTCCTGACATTAATTAAAAATTGTGAAGTAAATAGTTTGTTTACGGAAAGAATGCCCTTCTTACACAAGAAACTGGCATCTCAGGTACCTAATAGAACACACACCAAAAAAATGCTTCCTATAGACAATCATAAATAATCTGCTGGGCAGTGATTTGTTTCTACCAAAAATCATAGCGTATGAGTGTGAAAATACTGTTTTTACTCTGGACAATTAGTGACATTTGAATTAAGGATATTTGCGATGTTCATTTAAATAGGACTCAGTTTTTCTTCCGTGGCTTTCTTTTTAGAAAAGAAAAGATTCATAACAAAAAAGAATAAATGGGCTTGCACTAAGTGTGCTTCAAGGCAGAATTTTATGTTGAGCCACCTATCAATGTTACACGTGAATCATTCACGTGAGAATTTTCACTGTCGTTTACTTAGCCTCTTGAATCTCACTCAGAGGTGCACGTGTTCATCCGTTTTGTTGTGTTGTTTTGCTAGTGAGAAAAATCAAGTCATGTGTTGGTTTCCATTTATTATAGAATCACAAATAGCTTTCAAAGTGGTCTAGTTTCATCACATGGCAGTTCTCCAAGAATTCAAAACTATTTATAATTCTGTTGAACTTCGTTATGGAGAGCCAGATGTGAGAGTCATGCATAATATATATTTATATATCTTCAAGCATCTCAATTAGGGACCAGCAATCTTCCTGTGTCACATCTGTGTTTTTTAAATCTACTTTTGTTGCAAGACAGGACCAAAATTGCACAGCGTTATTAAGATTACTATAAATATTAAGCTGATTAAAATTACATTGTAATCATCTGCTTTGGAAAACTCGCAAATGGCCTAATCATGCCCCAATAGGAAGTAGGTGAAATAAATCATGATCTAGAATAATACTTAGCCGCTAAAAATAGAAGCAGGTTCACAGTGAGTCAAATGAGCAGGATATAGCAGTAGTCTTAGTAGAAACTCATTTATTTTTGTAAGACCTAGTAAATGTACTATAAAAAAGATTGGAATAATATTTAGCAAAATGCCACTCATCCTTATTTCTCAGAAATAAGATTATGGTGACTTAACTTTCTTGTTTTGGCTTGACTCCATTTTCTAAAATGTCTGCAAAATCACGGAGAACCTTTATTAAGAAAAAATATGAAAACCTATGCATTGCTAAAAATATTTAATATTGACCTTCCTCTTCTTTTTTTTTTTTATTTTTTATTTTTTATGCTGTATGTGGGCCTCTCACTGTTGTGGCCTCTCCCTTTGCGGAGCACAGGCTCCGGACGCGAAGGCTCAGCGGCCATGGCTCACGGGCCCAGCCGCTCCGCGGCACGTGGGATCTTCCCGGACCGGGGCACGAACCCGTGTCCCCTGCATCGGCAGGCGGACTCTCAACCACTGTGCCACCAGGGAAGCCCTGACCTTCCTCTTCTTTGATATTCTCCACAGTGCCATCCCATTAAAGGCATCAGGTCATTTTTTGTAGAGAAATGCAGAGAAAACTGCACCTCATCCCTTCACCTCCAGCTTCTGTGGGCTACTTATGGTCTGTCAGTGTGTTGAGGGAGATTGCGCAGAGCCGAGCATCCAGACTAGGACCTCGACGTCCTGTCTCCACTTTTCCTGTTTGCTCATTGCCTTCTTTCCCTTCTCATCTCTACTCCAACCTTCCAGGCTAAAGGTATCCATACACTTTGGGCAAGAAGACCAGTGGTTCCTATTACTGGTAGCTAGCTCTCCCCTGGCTGCTACAATGATTTCTTTCTTAAGGGTTCCAGAACACACTGGATCCTGTCTCAGTTTGAGGCTGCTTTAGTGCCATGGCACTAGGCATTTCCATTTGACTTTACAGTTTACAAAAGTTAAAGCAGCATACATTTTATCGAGTGCAGTCCTTTCAGACCTGTTCTGCTTCGTCTCACTGGAAGGTGTGAGGTGATTGACACTCAGAGGTTTGGGTCGCCAAGGAAAGGGGGAGTCTGGCATCCTTTCTGGGGAGTCTGGCATTGCTTTCATTGTCACCAGAAAGCAATAGGAGTTGACTCTGGAATCATTGTGTTCAGGATTCCCTGCAAATCAACCAAAACAACCCAAAACCCAGTCGTTTTTAATTTTCAGCTCAGTGAGACTAAAGGGAAACAGTTTGCTTTTGGCTCGGGTGACGCTGAAATAAAATGCAGCTGAGCCCACCGAGGTTAAGGGAGAATAAAGTGTTTCGCATAGGTGTCTTCTAAAAGAAGAGACATCTGTATGGAACACCTGCTGTCTTCATTATAACTTTAAATAAGCTGCGTCTCTGGGGGTTAGAAGGGCCCTTCTTTTGGCACACTGTGCTGTGACAAAGATAAACTTTAAGCCCCAAGTAGTTTACCATTGTGTAGAGGATGCTTTTTGGCGAGACGCATGGGGGTGAGGAGGGAAATGAGCCCCTGGCTTAGATAACTCAGGGCCAGCGAGGCCCGTTTTGAGCAGAGCTTTTGACACTATGACACTTGTCAGGTTGTGACAGTGTTTCCTTACCCCTTGGCAGCCCTAATTATTTGCTAATTATTATCGTCTTAATGTTTTATACATCAGGGAAGCATAGAGACAGTGCTTCTTGCCAAGTGGGCATAGCTGTTTCCTGGACTTCTGGGTTTCTTTGTATGCTTTGAGGAAGGGATCTGAACAGTCACTGTGCAGGCCTGTGTTGATGGCTTGTGTCTCTTATGATTTTGCTTATTATCACAGGACCAGATGGTCTTGCACATAGGCACAAGGGTGGGTAGAGGGAAAGAGCACCAAGGAATGCCTTTCTCGGAGAGCCTTTCAAACCAGTTGGCATTTGGGCAGTTTCCAGTCCAACCAAGAATGATTTCCATAAGCGGTAGCCGTGAAAACAACCTTGTGGCCCCAGAAGATAATATTTAATCAGCGATGTGGTTCATCTTATTAGCCTGAGGGGGAAATAACTCACCACCAAATTCTACCATATAATAGATGGGATTGTTTGAAACCCATATCAGAACGTCTGCTGTTTTCTAACTGTGCAAACCTAATGCTTTGTCCCCCTAAAGCAGCAGCAGTTGTACAGCTGCTGTGTACCCTGTCTCTCTTAGACCTTGACACCAGACAAGGGGACATCTTCAGAGTTAATGAGCAATTAGGATGTTCTTTCCTGTCAACTAACTGGCAGAATAATGAGATCAAATGAGCCCTGTCCTTAAAAACACCCAGACTTGTGTTTTCCAAAAAGGGTGTCTTTCTCTGCTGTTTTAGTTACATGAATAGACAAACAACTATTTAACATGGAAATAAATTAAATATCGCACCTACAGCAAACAGAAGAGAGAGGTATACAGACCGGATACTATTTATTCTAAACTCAGAATTCACAGGTTTTCCTCTTGAGTGACTGTAATGACGTCATAACATCTGCTATCACCTTAATTATCTTAAAGATTGGCAGGCAAATATTTAGGGAGTGAGCATCCTTTCTCATATGAATGAATGTATCATATCTAAGTTTGGGGCAATCGAGGTACTGATTCTAAATTTGAATTAGTGGGCTCCAGACCATGCGCCATCTAAGGATTTTGGTCTTTCCCTGAATGTGATGAGAAGTTAGTGAAGGGTGTGAACAAAGGGGCAAGGGAAGCAGAGAAAATGGGCAAAGGCCCTGAGATGAGAGGGTGGCCCATTGTAGGTACTGCGATAGTTGTGGCTGCAATATATTTTTCATTGTCGGACCAGAGTGGCAAGATGGGTGGGAATCAGGTTGTGAAAGGCCCGGAATGTTGTGTTTAAGGGTTTTGTACTTGACCCTGGAAACAGGGGAAACCATTGAGACTTTTAAGTAGGGAGGGCAATAAGATGAAATCTGGATTTTAAGCTCACTCTGCTATGTGCGGGGACTGGGTTGCAGGGAGAGAGATGGAATTTGAGTGAGTTCCAGCACACCAGGCACCATTATAAGTGACATGTATGCATGTTTAGTGTGTGTGCATGTGTATGCACTTGAGTGTGTGTGTGCGTGTGTGTTCACTCAATCCAACAACCACCAATGCAGTGTTACTGTTTACCCATTTCAGAGAAGAGACTAAACCGAAGGAAGGCAAACTGAGGTCCCATAGCTAATAAGTGACAGGGCTGAGATTTGAGCACAAGGAGTCTTGGTTCCAGAGTCTGTATACTTATTACCCATGACGTCATTTTGCCTTTCATATTGTATTGGTATGGTCATCATCATAGTAATTTAATTAATAATTGATATAATTAATAATCTAATTGCTACTAGTACTTTACTAGCTTAGTGAACTTTTTTCTGTATTCATACTCATTCCTGTTGGAATGAAATTAGAAGTTTTAGTGAGTTAGAGTTTTCTGTAAAATATTCATCAAAAAGTTTCAAATTAAGTTTTTCAAATAGAGGTTATTAATGTCTTCTTGGTCAACTTTAAATTTCCTATGGGAGTTTCTACTGCAGATTTCATGGTTGAGTGTTTTCGGGGCCTTCAGTGGAGACCTGTGAAAGTCTAGGGAACATGAAATCCCCAGCTGTTTTCTAGCCCACAGGTAACACTCAGCTAACTATAGATAGAATACTCCCAATTCAATGGAAAGTTAGAAAAGACCATATTAAATGAAGGAGAATGGACATTTATGAAAGCTACAGCTCACTGACATCAAGGAGAATTAAATTTATTCGAGCAGTGACCTCACTTGATTTCTGAAAAAAGAATAACCATTGATGTGCAATGTGTTTCAGTAAATGAATGGTGGGTGCATTCAAGGCTTGTAAGACAATGAAAGGCCAAGCATATAGTTAACTAGCATTTGTTAAGTAACTAGAGGAGGGGTTTCAGAGATTTTGGTAGTTCTCAATCCTGGCTTCCTGTTACAGTCACCTGAGGAGCTTTTAAAAATGATCAGTGCCGGGACTTCCCTGGTGGCGCCGTGGTTGAGAGTCCACCTGCTGATGCAGGGGACGCGGGTTCGTGCCGCGGTCCGGGAGAATCCCACATTACGCGGAGCGGCTGGGCCCGTGAGCCATGGCCGCTGAGCCTGCGCGTCCGGAGCCTGTGCTCCGCAACGGGAGAGGCCACAACAGTGAGAGGCCCGCGTACCGCAAAAAAAAAAAAAAATTATCAGTGCCGCTTTTTCCCTTCGAGAAGGCGGCGGAGGCTGACTCTACAGTCATGGCCAAGATTAAGGCTCGAGACCTTCGCGGCAAGAAGAAGGAGCTGCTGAAACAGCTGGAGGACCTGAAAGTGGAGCTGTCCCAGCTACGCGTGGCAAAAGTACCAGGCGGCGCGGCTTCCAAACTCTCCAGGATCCGAGTTGTTTGCAAATCCATCACCCGTGTACTCACCATCATTAACCAGACTCAGAAGGAGAACCTCAGGAAATTCTATAAGGGCAAGAAGTACAAGCCTCTGCATCTGTGGCCCAAGAAAACGCGTGCCACGCGCCGCCGGCTCAACAAACACGAAGAGAACCTGAAGACCAAGAGGCAGCAGCGGAATGAGCGGCTGTACCCGCTCCAGAAGTACGCAGTCAAGGCCCGAGCAGCCAGGTGTCAATAAAACAAACAAACTGGCAAAAAAAAAAAAAAAAAAAAAATTGTCAGTGCCTTGGCCCCCAATAAATCAGAATATACAGCTGGTGGGGCAGGGGTGAGGGCAGGTGAACAAAGACGGCAGCGTGGGCCCAGGTACTGGGACTGCTTCATAAGTTCCCCTGGTGATTCTCGCAGGGCTTTAGGTCTTTAGGTGGGGAGTTCCTTGAGGGCCACGGAGAGAGGTTCCCATTTCTCTCTGCGTCGCTCTTAGCAAGCTCTAGCAGAAGACAATGGGTACTTTTTTTTTAATTGAAGGTACAGATAGTACCATCCATTTTAGTAGTTACCTAGATTTCTAAATTCTTTCTATGTAATTTTTAGAATATTTGGAAAACCCATATTGTGCCACGTATGAGCAAGGTAGCCATCTCTCTTCCCCCCAGATGAAGATAAACAAAACCCAGATTCTCTGCCTTCAGGGAACTTAGTCAAGTGGAAGAGAGAGTGAGGAAAGGTGGAGGGAGGGAACTAGGAAGGCATCAACAAAAATAGCTATTATCTGGGTGAAACTGTTGCTAATCAAAGAGAAGGGTGACTGATGGTTGGGAATATTTAGGAATGGGACGGATGGATGGAAAGAAGGAAGGAAAAGCTGTGGATGGTTTCCTAATATGTTTCGATGACAAGAAAAGAAACCATTAAGACCGACTTATTTCACATACGAATTCTTATTGGAAATCATGCTATTAAGAAATCGTAAAATAGCATGTTTTTTTGTTTGTTTGTTTTTTGTCTTTTCTGTTCTCTAGGCTTGTTTTCACCGATGAGGAATGTTAACATAAACATAAAGCAGTGAGTTTTTTTGGTTTTTTGCGGTACGCTGGCCTCTCACTGTTGCGGCCTCTCCCGTTGCGGAGCACAGGCTCCGGACGCGCAGGCTCAGCGGCCATGGCTTACGGGCCCAGCCGCTCCGCGGCACGTGGGATCCTCCCGGACCGGGGCAGGAACCCGTGTCCCCTGCATCGGCAGGCGGACTCTTAACCACTGCGCCACCAGGGAAGCCCAAGCAGTGAGTTTTAATGATTATTGCTCATAGTGTGCTTTCTTTTTTAATTATTTTGCCTTTTAACATGTTTCTTATTACAGAGGAATGGGATTCTTTTTCAGGCCTTCTAGTGGTTAGGAAGTTTGCAATTCACGAAAGCACCAATTACAGACGATTATAACCTGACAGCACAACTGCCATTTGAGGAGAGCTCAGTTGACACTTTCAGCAACTGTGCAAAAAAACCTTAGCCTAAGAGCCCTGTGGCGGCGGTTTGGCCTTATAAGAATTACACAGAGTTCTTGTTAATATAGTTATTCTTAGATTATAACTCTGTAAGAGCCTTAGAAACGGCCTGGTCCTAACCACCTTGGCACACTGCACCCTAGAAAGAGAGGGTGTTGGCTAGAGCCGCACGGCTTAACCGTCCCTTAGCTAGTGCTGGAGCCTGCATCATCGCACTCCCCGTCCGGAGTTTTCACCACATCCCCCAAGTCCACTTTTAAGCATAACATGCAGTCAAAACAACGAACGGGGTTATTCGCAGAGTAATGATGCACATTCTGACCATTACTGCTCCATATCCCCCACTACCTGTCAGCAAGATCCTTTGGTACCTGCATTTGCTTCGAGAACTGTCTAGTGAGCAACTAGAGTAGAGGGGGGAAGCTCTACCCTTTAAAGTAAGCTTTAAGGGGTTCCAGGGAGCAGCTGGGAGCAGCTTGCTGTCTAACATGACATCGGGAACTCGAGCAGATTTACCAGCGTCTTGCATTTAACCGAGCTTTCTTGTGAGTGGATCCAGAACATCCTACAACTAGGTTTTCTTTTTATGCACTGATTATTTGACGCTGTGGAGTTTTGGCCAGATTGATCTTTAAGGCATCACATAATTTTTAAGACAAAATTAGGAGTCATCAACTTACATTTTATTAGTCTAGTTTTATAACATTGGTACAGAAATGGGTTTTTAATTGAAGTCAAGTTTAGCATCGACATCTTGCTGCATGCAGAAGCATTAGCTTTTTGCATTGGGAGGGACCCTGGGAGATGCTTCTCATTCATGCCCCAGATGCTCCCTGCAGCCTCCATGAGTCGGGCCATCTTCACACTGTCAGAAATGTGTGTCTCTGGAAGACAAAGCATAAAACGAGAATAATTCTCTCTTTTGTGGACCGTTGCCAAGTTGGCACTTAACGGGATTAAAAAATTGATTAACCGGCCTTAATTTAAAATTGTCTTACGGTAGTTATTTTATGGTAGTTATCAGGTAAAGTTTACCTAGCCAGCCGGAACAAGCTTTGCCTATCAAGAATTTGATGACTGTGTTTTTAAATATATGTAAAGGTGGGGGGAAGGAAAAAAAGTAGGAAGAGCTTAGAGTCTGTTTCCCCCACAGTCTGTGATGAAGCCCTTTGCAGCCTGGCTTTCACGCCTTGACACAGTGTGGGCTTCGCAGCCATTCAGGCCCCAGTTGGAATCCCAGCTGTCTTTCCTTCACCAGTGAACAAGGTAATTAGGGGATTTATGGGGATTCTGTGGCTGGGGAGTTAAACCCTCCTCTTGGGGCTGTGGTGACGGCCGGTTGAGACAGGGGATGAGGGCACCCTTCCCAGAGAAGGCCCTCGATAGATCCTCTTCATTTCCCTTCCTCCTCTTTCACATGTGCTCTCTCCACTCACCTTAGGTCACTTACTAAAATTTTTCTTTTGGCATTTATTTCCATGTCTCAGAGATTCCTCCAAAAAGATAATAATGGTAACGAATGCTTGAGCACTAATATTTAGCAAGCCTCTTTTAGGTACCAGGCACAGCAAGTGCCTTTCATGCATTTTTTTAAATTTACTTTTTACAAGGACTCATGAGGCAGGGCACAATTGAAGCTTAAAAATTAAATGTAACAGGCCTGGATTCATACCTCGACTCTATCTGACTCCAAAGCACTGCATCCTGCTCCAAGGATCTCGTTCTTGGAGCTCGAAATTCTGTTTCTGCTGCCATCCCAGGTGATGATTATGAAAACAGTAACAGCCAGCACGTAGCTTGTGCTGGGCACCGCTCTAAGCCCTTTATATATGTTGACATTTAAGGCTCACCACAGCCCTCTACAAGTTCTTTTGCTGTCCCCATTTTTCAGATGAGCAAACCAAGGCACAGAGAGGCTTAGTAACTTGTCCACTTACCCAAGGTCACACAGAGTTAAAACTGGGTCTCAAACTCTAGTTTTTAATCCCCCAGCTGTCCTTCCCGTTTCACTTAAGCAGTTCTCAAAACTTGTTTTACACTAGATCTCAGACTAATCAAAGATGAGACAGGAACTCTCTCTTGCTCAACTTAACCATCCCTGCTACTCTACTTTTCCAGTATCTTGCAGAATTTTTTCCTTATTCTTGCTACAGTCCTTGTAAAGTAGTGATACATTGAATATTTCGTCCAAACGCTAAACCAAGAATAATGCCTAAGCAAGGAAGAACAAATTCATTAACTAGGAATCCATTTACAGTCAATCCCCAGGGCTCATTGTGCAGTCAGTGCTTCTGCATCATTTAGAGTTGCTAATAAATGAAGGTCTTTGCATCTTTCCAAGTGTCTTCATATTTACCAGTCTCGTATTTTACCATAGGAAGCGGCTTCAACAAGCATATTCATGTGTTGACAGTTCTAATTAATACAAGTAATTAGTCCTGACAGTAGAACTGTGAAAAGAAGACCCATTCATAAATTTGCTAATTATGTCACTCTGCTCAGAATTTAATCGCAGTCTAGTCTTTAATCATTTCTGTATATGGGCAAAAGGCCAGCTCACTAAATTCTTCAGACTTTCACATTTACTTCTGATAAAGGAATTTTATCAAAGTTAATTTATCTTTGGAACTTAATATTCCAGTGTGCAGGAATTGGTGAAGAACAGAGCTCCTTCTGGAGAGAAATAAACAGGAGAATGGGAAAAACCAGGCAAGGAAGGAAGGAGGTAGGAAGAAGTCATCGAGGGCATCCATATGCTTTCTTACATATCTAAGTCTACAAGGTTTTGTGCACTCATATATTGATGTTTTTCTAAAAACTAAGGTAGTTTTATTTAGGCTGTTGGTATATTTGTGGTACAGAAAATTTGAAGACAGTTTGTTACTTGGATCCCAAGTTGAGCCCTCCTCTCTCTGATGTAAATAGTGTACATTTGCAGGCATGTTTGTTCTGGAGCAGGGTTTTTCAACCTGAGCACTATTGACATTTGGGGCTGAATAATTCCTTGTTGGGGTGGAGCTGTCCTGTGCATTGCGGGATGTTGAATAGCGTCCGGCATCTACCCACCAGATGCTCGTGCACCCTTCCTCCCAGTTGTGACGGCCAAAAGTATCTACAGACATTGCCAGTTCTCCCTTAGGGGGCAAAATCTGTTGAGAACCACCACACCAGAGGGTAAGTTTAGATGATAAAGAATCAGGTAAACTTGTGTGTAGGACACTTACATAGAATCAGTTATAGCAAAATCAATAAAATCAAGCACATCGCTTGGAAGTGATTTAGTGGCAGGAAATCCAGATTTGGAATGATATTCCTTGAATTTCAGTACCTCCTTCTTACCTTTTCAATGTAAAGGTCCCTCTGGTTCTCTTTGATAGCAAGTAGGGTGGCACTTGGTACCCTGGTAGTAGAGTGGTTGTATCTAAAACTCCTTTGCTTCTTGTGTTAAATACACTGGGCTCTTAGCTTTCATGGACTTAGTATGTAGTGTTTCGACCACTTTTAGGTGACCTTAAAGTTCTGGGTACTCAGCTGCAGGTGTTCTTTGTTCCCCTTTCCAGTCCATTAATTCCTTCCCTTCTTGTCTTACTTGCCTCCATCCAGTGCTTAGATTTCCAGTCCTTTGTTTCAGTTACTCTCTTACAGATACCTTCCGTGCCCTTGTTGCTCAGTCCTTCGTCCACCTATATGGAAAAATTCCACAGACTTAGATGAGCCCAGCCACTAGGCTTCTCGGACCCTGCACCTGGCAGCGGAGCCCAATTGGAGACTGTGCCCAACAGAGTAAACTGAGTCTATTATAAATGATATCAACATCTCACCTGTCCTCGACTTCCCCCCAAAAATAGAATCCACCTGTAGGTAATGCCCTCAGCGTCCCACGATGAAAACTACAAACTTACCTGTATCCACCCCCATACTGAACTTGTCCCTCCTAATAGCTGGGCAGGGAAGTCTCTTTCCTCTTACCGCAAGCTAATCCTTTCCCTGTCCTAACTTCTCAGGAAAAGCTCTTGTTACTGATTATCCCCCTTTCCCTCTGTCTTCAGCTTCTGAGTGTTTACCAGATCCTTCCTGTCAATATTGAAACCTACTCGAGTCTCTTTCCACCCTCATCCCCAAAGAGAGAGAGACCAACAGCACAACTGCCTTTCATTCACCACCTTTCCTTTCCACTTACGGTCTGCAGAGTCTCCACTTCTTCAGTCGTGCTGCTGCCCCCCTTTACGCTCATGAAACCGTTCTAGCCAAGTTCCCCAGCGGCCTCAATGTTGCTAAGGCCCGGAGACACTTCTCTTCCCCAGGTTTACTTAACATGACTATCCACTCCTTGAAACCCTCCTTTTTTCTACCCTCCTGGCTTTCCCACTACTGCTCTGACCTCTTTCCTTGGTCTCCTTTGCAGGCTCACCCGCCTCTACTCTACCTTGGAATATCAGTTTTCCTAATGACTTCATTCTTGGACCTCTTTTCTCAAGGCTTTAGTTACGATTTATACTTCAAATTTATCTTCCCAGCCCAGATCTCTTTCTGAAATTATATCAATATATAAATGAACTCAAGGACATCTCAAATGCAACATGTACTTACCTTTTCCACCTCCCCAACTTGTTCCTCGTCAGGTGTTACCTCCTGGGTGTTGTCAGTAACCAGGTGATCTTGATGCTAAGTCAAAACATGTCTCAAATCCACATCCGCTAGTCTGGGCCACTGTTATGACTGGACGGTGGGAGGTGAGGACAGAGAGGTTTAAGAGCCAGATCACACAGGGCCTTTTAGGCCGGCAGAAGGACTTTGGTTTTTCTCTAAGTGAGATGGGAGCCTTTAGAGGGTTTTGAGCACAGAGTATCATAATTTAACTTAATTTCTTAAAGGCTCACTGGGGCTACTGTGTTGAGAATAGTCTGTGGGGCAGCATAGTGGGGTGAATGCTGACCTCCAAAAGAGCTGTGCCCCCAGAGCCTTAGAATGCAACTGTATTTGGAGTAAGAGTCTTTGCAGATGTAATGAAAATGACACTGGCAAGGTGAGATCATCCTGACGAGGGTAGGCCCTAAACCCAATGACAGGTGTGCTGATGAGAGAGGGCAAAGGGGAAGATGGACACAGAGGGATAGGCCATGTGAAGACAGAGGCGGAGGGTAGCAGCAGGAGGACCAGTTAGGAGCCTGTTGCAGTACCCCAGGCAAGGGAGGACCACAGCTCCCACCCGGACGGCAGCCGTGGAGGAGGTGCATGGCGGTTAGCTTCTGGGTACATTTCAGAGGTAGAGCAGAAGGATTCTTTGACAGAATGGTGAGGATTGTGAGAGAAAGAGAAGTGAAGGGGGAGTAAAGTTTTGGGCTGAGGGCACTGGAAAGTTGGAGTTTCCATTAACCTGAACATGCAGGTAGAGCAGGTTTGCAGGGAAAAAACTGGAGTTCAGTCTTGGACCTGGAGAGAGTGACAAGTTTATGAGAGTTCCATGTGGGGATGGAGTAGGTAGTTCTGTATGAGAGCAGATGACAGGTATGGTCTGGAAATAAAAATCTGGTAGTCATCGGCATGCTATAAATGGTATTTAAATTCATGAAAGTGGGTGGAATCGCCAAGGGAGTGAGTAAAGATGGAGAAGAGGGTCAAAGCCTGAGCACTGGGGTCTTCCAACATAGAGAGGTCAGAGAGAAAAAGAGGTACCAGCAAAGGAGAGGGAGAAGGAGGAACCAGTGAAGCAGAGTGGAAAACCGGAGAAAAAGAGAGCAGGTGGTCCTAGAAGACAAGAATCTTTTTCTAGGAGGAAAGAGTGTCCATCTGTGCCCAATGCCCCAGTGGACCCAGGCAGATGAGGACTTGAGAAATGATCCGTGGATTTAGCAACACGGAGGTCAGCAGTAGCCTTGCCAGGAGCTGTTTCAGGAAGTGAACAGTTGATGGCGCAATATAGACCCTACTTTTGTCCTTTGTTCCACCAGAGTTAAAACAGAGGCCCTGAGCTTCTAAAGGCTTTGAGCTTCTTAATCCCCACCCCCATCCCTGTGAAAGAATAAAAAGAAGGATTCTGGGCTTCCCTGGTGGCGCAGTGGTTGAGAGTCCGCCTGCCAATGCGGGGGACACAGGTTCGTGCCCCGGTCCGGGAAGATCCCACGTGCCGAGGAGCGGCTGGGCCCGTGAGCCACGGCCGCTGAGCCTGCGCGTCCGGAGCCTGTGCTCCGCAACGGGAGAGGCCCGCGTACCGCAATAAAAAAAAAAAAAAAAAAAAAGGATTCTGATGACTCACGTAGCCTGCGCTACTGCTGCTGGGTTCCCCAGCCTTAGTTTAACTAGTGTTAAATGCATAAGTCCCTGATGCTACTCTTCCTAAGCTACAGAGAATCGCCCACGTGAGAAGCAACGTAACCACAAAGGAACATTTGCCTTTGATTTGGACCACCTGGCCTTGTGCTTTTTCAGCGTAAGGCTAATAATGGAAATTATTTTCCCTGCCTGTAGTACCTGACGTGTGTTGGAGGGGTTTCTCCCAGGGGTCCCTCTCAGTGGCTCCAGAGCATCACTGTCCTATAGAACTTTCTGCAGTGATGGGCATGGTCTTTATCTTCAGTGTCCGACATGGTAGCCACTAGCCACATGTGCTAAGCACTTGGAATGTAGTTAGTACAACTGAGGCACTGCTTTTTAAAATTCATTTACATGTAAATAGCTATGTGTCCTGGGTGAGACCCAACAGTCTTTAGTTCAACGAGCTCTGCAGGTGATTCTCTTACACACTAAACAGAATGGTTTCCTGTGTTTAGAGCTGGGCCCCACCCCCAGAGTTCCTGACTTAATGGGTTTGGGGATGGGGTGTGAGAACTTGACTGGTTAACAGGCTCCCAGGTGACGCTCTGATGCTGGTCTGGGAATCACTTTGAGAACCTGATGTAGAAAATGGACCACCTCTTTGTGAGGCGACCCCAGATCCCCAAGAGTGAATTCCATAAATGCCACAGGACAGATATTTTAAGTCAGGATATCCCAAATGTGCCCTATGAACTTCATGAAAATCTTGCTGTTTTCTCATGATCCAGTAACAAGCAGTGCCTGACTCATTGAGGAGCTCACAACTGTGGGAGCTGAACCAGCAAGTCTGAAGTCTGTAGGGCAGGCCTCCGGGAAGGGTTGGCTGGAACTCTGGGACATGTGCTGAAGTTGCAGTTCATCAGTGGAATTTCTTCTTTGTTGAGGAAGCTTCAGCTTTGCTCTTAGGGGGTTTTCCAGCTAATTAATTAATTAATTAATTTCAGCTAATTAATTAATTTCAGCTACCTAGATTAACTAGGATAATCTCCCTTGAAGTCAACTGATTAGATACTCAATCACATCTACCACATACTTTCAGAGCAACACCCCAATTAGTGTTTGACTGAATAATTGGTAACTGTAGCCTAGCCCAATTGATACATAAGAAAGACCATCCTGCTTGGAGATTTAGTGTTCAGGGATCACATCTTGAAAGGTGTGGTATATGTTCTGGTCCTTGAAGAATGGGAGATTCTGGTCAGTGGGGATAAAGGGAATAGGTATTCTAGAGAACATGACTATTAAAAATTATCAAAATAAACAATAAAAGATGCCGAGACAGGAAAGTACAATTGGTATTTGAAGAATGGCTAGTTGTTGCTATATGACCTTTCTCCGAATCTCAGTTTCCTCATCTAAAAATGGGTTAAATACTTGTCATGACTATCCCCCAGAATGGAATGAGGTGATGTTTGAGGGTGCATTTTGGAAACAGTAAACCCTGTGAATGCTAAGGTTATTTTATAGCAATGTTGGTGGTGGTAGTATTCGTGTGTGAACTTTGTGTGGTGAAAGAAACCACAAAGTTTGGGCAGGTAAAACAGAGCCTGATTGTTGTGGGCTCTGTCTAAAATGTGTGTCTTTAATTTTGGGCGAAAAAGTATTTCGTTTCAAATGGATTAATAGGAAATAAAAGCATCCCTATATATGCAGTCATACCTGATTGCCGCAAAGATGCGGTAGCCATTTGCTCTCTGCCTAAGATGGCTCAACGTTTTTTACAGAAGTGGACCTTAGACCACGATTTTTGATGCTTGAGATAGTCGAGGTGAAGGAGAGTCATTTATTATTATAAAGTTATTGAATACTTTGCCTAAATAGGGAAAGAGAGTTAAACGATTTCCAAGAAAGTTGTTCCTAGGCAATGGCCACTGTAGCCAGTTGACTTGGTCATCAAAGAAAGCACCAGAGAAGGGATGCCAAAGCGAGTGCCGTCTGACAAACTTCTTTTCTTTTTTTTCCCAGAGCTCTGCTCTACAAACTAATTTTGCCAAGCAAGTTTCTGCTTGATTTTTAAAGCCCTGTGCGTTCTGAAGGAAATTTAATCCATATGCTCCTGAGTCACTTAGGCCCAAGTCATGAAAATGTTATTTGTAAATGTGATTTCATGTTTGAAGCCATTGTAAAGTATTTTTAGTAGATTTTCCTTCTTCATCATGCAGAATTTTTCTTGGTTTGTTTTCTTGTTTTATTTAAACACGTTGTACATCATCCTAACACACATCCCGTGGTGAGACACAAAGGAAATCTTGAAGCCAGAAGGAGGGTCTAGTCGTACACATTTGAAGCGGCCAGGTTCTATTTGCAGAAGCTTATAACTGCTATCCCTCTTTCGTTTATGATGTTGTGTCCTGGGCTGCTTTTAACCTGGTCATACCCTGCCCCAGCCCCATCCCAGCCGGCTGCCTAAAAGGGAGCCCATGAAGAAGAATAGGAAAAAGGACAAATAATAGAACCAGACTGCCTCCTAGGATATATTTCTGTGTTATACCACATGATCCTTTCTTTCCAAAACTGAGTTCATTTTCCTCTTTTACCTACTAATGTTTCCTGCTGGGAAGATTAAGGTATTTCATGAAATGTCTACAAAAGAGAGAAGTAAAATTGACTTTAGGAGCAGTCCACAGCTTTTCATTCTTAGGGCAAAATAGATGATGGTGTCTGCTTAGGGCTGAGCTAATTGAAAAATGGTTTCATTTTTACCAGCGTAAGTGGGGGGGGCGGTTTTTTGATTTTTTGTTTTTCTTTTTTTTTTTAACCTCTGTCTCTTTGGAATCTCACGATACAGGCCAAGTTTTATCTTTACATGAAGCGTCCTGGTTTACGTGTGTCTGTCCATCAGAGACATCTGTGGGCTGCAGAAGGGCACCAGAGCAGCCTTATGTTTAGGGTGTGGTAGAGATTTGTCTCTGGTCTGAGCACCAGTTCCCAGGTAGGCGGCAGGTGTAGCATCCGACATGGTAAGAGGCATTTACTACCAGGAAGGGCAAAGACCAAAGGGGTTAAAAGTTTACTTCTCATCACTCTGAACTTATGAAGTACTTTCCCATCTTTTTTTATTTTTAACTTGGACCTCAGAACTGCCCCAAAGGCCATGGTTTCTGGTTTTCAGTAGGTTATTTTTTCATGAAGAAAATGAGGCTCAGAGGGGTACTTTCTTAGATATTTCACAAGGTGATTGTGGCTACTGGCGTGTGCCTCTGTCTCCACTACACTATAAACTCCGGGAGAGCACAGATGTCCTGTCCATCCTGTGGGGACTTTTGAGGACTTATGTGGGCTTTTATTTTTAGAAACCCCGCCCCGACCCTGTGTCATTTCACGTGTTGAAACATGTGACAGCCCATCCGTAGTATATAAATATATATTTAAGTAAACGACTATAAATATATATGTCATATTTATGAGTTGAGATATAAATGATTGATATGGTACGTTTCATAGGCATTTAATCAAATACTTATTACTTTTCAGTTTTATAGATTTTTTTTTTCACTGAGGGAGCCATTTAATTACTTTGAGATCTCAGACGTTTTCACAGGCTTCGTCCCTGAGCACTGTTTCTACAGTGGATAAAGCCATGCCCCTGCTCTTATTCACTCCTGTGCACCCCACACCTATCACAGACCCCCCGGGAAAGTGCTTAATAAATGTCTGTTGGATGAATGATCACCTAATAAGAGAAAGAGTGAAAGAATGAACAAACGAATGAATAATAAGTGGTGAAGTCTGGCATTATATTAAAGCCCATGTCAGCCCTGGATGGCTTATTTCTTTTACACGGCCGTCATGGTGGACGTCCCCCAAACAGTGCATTCAAAACGTAGTCCTTGTCTTTCTGTCGTTGTTCTTTTCCAAGCCAGTTTTCTCCTTTGTTACAGCTAAGGCACAAGAAAGAACAGGCTATAAGTTATTTGCATTTTGGTAGCTCTTAGGAAGGAGTAGCTACTTTAGGGTGTTAATTCTTTTCTCTGTTTAATTGCTATAGTTTATTTGCTTTGCCTTACAAGTGTGGGATAAATGTGGTTATTATTAATATTCAAATAAGTTTCTTGACAAAACCAAAGAAGTGCCTGTCTTTTTTGTTTTGTTTTGTTTCGAATTCTAAGTGTTTTCTCTTAGGTATTTCTCATTGTGATATCTGTGTTTTCACGAGATGTGACTTTTTTTAAATCCAAGGGTGAATCTTCGTGGTCTGTCTTCAGAGTTCTTGGATTTGGTAGCTATTGAACATGTTGGAAAGCTAGAGAGCCCCCTTCTTGTGAAAGAAAGAAATACAAAGGGACTACATGAGAGGGGAGAGAGAGATGAAGATTGTGTAAGAGCCATCCTTTTCTGCCTCAGCCCTGATCTCACCCCTAGAAAAGTGGATCCTCATTTTTCTTATGTAAATGGACACCAGGAGCAATTTCTCCTGTCAGCTCATCTGGATCCCCAGGGTCTCTAGTTGGATCTCACTGGATGGCTCCAGGGCAGACTAGGGCTAAACCAAAAACCTGCAGCGCCCCTGGATGGCTGAGTTTGTGGGTCAAGGCAGGAGCTGGAAATGGTGGAACTTAACCCTCCATCCATGAAAACTCTTTGGGGTTCATTCAACAAATTCTGATTGGCCACCTGCCTTGGGAATACCACCATGACCAGGCAGACTTGTCTCTGGAGTCCAGACGCTCCATCAAGTTCTTGCTTGAGGTATATTTGAAATGGCTTTGGTTTTTATTTCTCTTTTTTTGGTTGGATTTGGTTGTGTGTGCACAAGTGTCCTTGTGTATTCAAAAGACTGAAGCCTTCAGTTTATAAACTGAAGTTAGAGGGGGGAAGGAAGCCTATAACATAAAAATTGGAAATGTAAAACTTCAGTTTCTCCACTGCTATATTCTTTTTATGTATTTCTTTTAAGATCTCTTGATGGACCTGGACTTCAAAATAGAGGGATGCAGAACCCTTCTTGAGTTTCTGCTGTCTCCCTGGCACTATCCTTCCTCATGGGGTTCCTACCTGGACCTCCAACCTAGGCACTCTCGTTCACGTTTGTTATTTTCTTTTTCCAGTGTGTGTGTGTGTGTGTGTGTGTGTGTGTGTGTGTGTGTGTATAATTTTTTTGATTGTCCTTAAATGATCTTTCTCTAAACTCATCTAGACCATTTAACTTGTGGCAGGAATCCCAAATATATTCTCCCCAGAGAAAGAACAAGATTTTCCTGGCATCAATTTAGGGAAATAATTACTCAAGAAAATTGTGTGAGATGTTTTCTTGCACTGGAGATGCTCGTGACTACGAAGTGGTTGCCTGACGGGGGGGACCTCAGGCCTAGTTTTGTCTAAAGAAGTTGGGAAAGTGGTGTTTTCTTTTTTTTTAAATTGAAGTATAGTTGATTTACAATGTTGTGTTAATTACTGCTGTACAGCAAAGTGATTCAGTTATACATAGATATAGATATATATATATGCATTTTTAATATTCTTTCCCATTGTGGTTTATCACAGGATATTGGATATAGTCCTCTGTGCTACACAGTAGGACCTTGTTGTTTATCCATTCTACATATAATAGCTTACATCTGCTGACCCCAGCCTCCCACTCCATCCCTCCCCCAACCCCCTCCCCCTTGGCAACCACCAGTCTGTTCTCTGTGTCCGTGATTCTGTTTCAAAGATAGGTTCATTTGTGTCATATTTTAGATTCCACGTCTAAGTGATATCATATGGTATTTGTTGGGAAGGTAGTATTTTCATATTCCCTTTGCTACTCAGCTTCCTCATGCTTTGCCATTTACCCAAAACTATCCCCCTTTGAAGATTGGTATTTCTTTATTTAGAGCAAAGTCCATTGCCTTGGGAGTGTTTCCAAAAACAATTCCTAGATATGGCCTCTCACTTTCCCTGCCCAGTCCCTGCATTTTTTTTTTTTTCCCGGCCGCGCCGCATGGCTTGTGGGATCTTAGTTCCTTGACCAGGGATCGAACCCAGGCCCTCAGCAGTGAGAGTGCAGAATCCTAACCACTGGACCGCCAGGGAATTCCCTATTATTGGCTCTTAAGGAATGATAGCCAGAGAAAAACCTTGATGTGCTTCATTCACTGACAAAATCACAGCTGATCGTATCTCCCTGGTAACATGTCTGTGAGCCTTAGCATAACTCTAGGGCCAATAAATAAGAGTATTCTGTCCTAAAACTGTAATCCTGACTGTTGCCCCCCTAGCTGCCCACTCCGGAGCGTCCCCTTTTGTTCACGTGAACTAGTTGGTAGCAGAATGGCTACGTCGCCCACAGTAGACGTGAGGGTTTGGGGGAGGAGGCCCACACTGCCTCACAGGCTTTCCACAATCTTGACAGATGGACAGCCGGTGTGTTTCTCATCCAGGATGCCTTTTATGCAGCGCTGGGTGTCATAATTTAAGTAAATAGTTAGAATTCTGACCCTCCTATGCCAAACGCTCAAAGTTCTAAGCATACTTCGTTGTCAAATTTAAGTCTTAAATTCGGTTTGCAATTGACTGGGCCATTTGCTTGCTGTTGAACCAGGTGGGAGGAGAAGTCGGTCGAGGGACACAGAATTCTTTGGCAGGAGGTTAACAGCCTACCAACTGCACGTTGGACTGTCTGTGGCCTGGCTTCAAAGAGAAGCCACGGTTCTAACACAGTCCAGTTATGTGTTACCTGTGTGGCCGGCTGAGCTGCCAGGTGACCCCTCGTGCTTGAAATCTTGCTGGAGCACCTCTGGCTCCTCTAGGACATTCATTTCCCTGAATTCATATATCAGGCTGCTGTCCCGGGGCAGGGAGAGGGGAGAAGGGAGGGTTAAGAGGGCACCCCCTGGTGCCTTGGCGTTGCTTCCAGATCTGCAGCAGGTCCTGTGGCCGCGGCCTGCTGTGGGCATCTAGAGTGATCACTGTACTGTTCGTTTGATTTTTTTTTTTGCACTTGATCATATTGCACATACAAAACTTGTGCTTTATTTATTCTGCCCCTTGCCCTTTCAAGAGGCATCATCTTTTTCTAAGAGGCCCCAAACCAACAGGGCAGTGGTGAGAAGCTGTGTGTTTGGTACAAGACACAGGTTTCTAGTGCTGACAAATCAGTCTTGGAAAACAGGTCACTGCCCCCCTGAGGCTCCTATCTTCACGGAAAAGGGACCTTTGTGGTCATTTTGTTCTGTGCCTTTGTTTTCAAAAGGAGGAACTTGAGGCCCAGGGAGACGAAGGGCCATCACTAGACCTTGCCTCTTTGATTTCCCAGTTTGGACTTTTGTCTGCCCTTCAGCTCCTACTCCGTTTTGTTTTGCATTCCCTATGGCCTTGCCTTCGTGACTGCCTCCTCTTTTTCTCTGTAAACATTCATGTGAAGTACATTTGATTTGCTTTTCAGCCTCACCCGCCCTGTGTGTGTCCAAAATAGCCACCGGAATTCATGAGAACGTTGTGTCTTCAGATGTTTATAATCCAAAAGAATCCCTTACGGTTTTTTATAATAAAACTACTTGGATGTCGGTATTTTATGTTGGGGAGGCGAGCCAAGTTCACAATGCAGCAATTACAACGCAATGCATTATGTATAATTTGTCGTGCGCCCCAGGAGCAATGGTAAACCGTGAAATGCCGTCCCGGCTCCACGGCACAATTAGCAGGATCAAACGCTGCCCAGGGAGGAGCACAATAGTTGTCATCCGAGGTCAATAAAAGTAAGGAAAAGTTCCGATAAAAGCGGTACACCCCAAATTGTATAAAAAGCAGCCCCTATACCAGGCTGCAAATATGTCAAAACCTTCATTGCTAATTGAGGAAACCTTTTGAGGTTTAACAGCTCATAAATTTGCGCTGGGAATGCCCCCATTGTTCTGAGGTTATAAGTCTTGTCTTTGAAATTTAGCAGTTGTACTTTTATATTATTCCTCCAAGAGTACCATTGTAAACATGAAGGGTTTGCATTTTAACATAAATTTGAACAATGTGGTTTGAAAAGAGCTCGCCACATTAAAGGGAGACTGTTTGGGCATGTTTCATAAATTCTTTTTTCTATAGTATTTAAAGCTACAAATGACTCATGGAAGTGTGTTCCATTTAGATCAGTCATACTGGTGTAGCAACCTTGCTGGGGCTTTTACCGCTCTTGTTTTTCCTTCCCTAAGAGTACCTGTGTCGGAAAACAGGTCTAAGCCTTTGGCCAAGTCACTTGCCCTTAATCTAGAATCTTCAGATCCATAGAGACAATTCTGGAAATGTTGTTCCATTTGGTCTAAATGGCAACAAATCTTGTAGCTTTGGATGGTCTTTTTTTTTTTAAACTCAAAATCTCCCCGTTATTAACTTGCAATTTCTTCCTTTTTCCATGTGACAATTATAGTCCCCGCCCCCCATGCCCTCAGAGCCTCCTATTTTTTTTTTTTTTTTTAAAGAACCCACTAATTTTTTGCTGAGCCACTGGCTACTGTGAAGAAAGGTTGGATGGTAAAGGAGAAATGTGGGAGCTGGTTTCTGAAGCGGCGTGGTGGGCGGTGTGTGAGGACCACTGCGCTTCCATCCAGTTCCTGGGGGCTCTGACCTCGGGAAGTCACACGCCTTCCTCGAGCCTCAGTCTGGCCATCTGTAAAATGAGGACAGTAGTTACTCCTCTACATCTCCCTCCTGCCCATTCCTGCTGCTTTGTTCATTTATTCATCCCTGGGGAGAAGGTGAACACAAACCCGCCGTGTTCTCACCCCACAGAGCTCACCACCTAACGAGGATGCACTTGACTGGGATCATCAGAGTCCCACGTAACTACTAACTGTGGCATCGTGTGCTTGGGAGAAAGGGGACATGATCCTGGGAGAACTTAGGGCAAAGGGGGATACGGCCACTCTCCTGAGAGCTTGGGGAGGCGGGGAGGGGTCCCTGGGAGTTGGAGCTGTGGGAGGGCAGGCTTTCTGGGCTGCGTACGAAGTTTGATATTTGTCCTTGAATGAAAGGAAACTCCTGGAGGGCTTTAGGCAGAGGATGAAGTGGATGAGATGCGTGTTCTGGCAAAGCTGTCCAGCTCCCCTTTGGAGGGTGGCTGGTTGGAAGACCAGAGCAAGGGCAGGACATCATCTAGGGGCTCAGGCACCAGTGTAGGCTCACGAAGCAGGTGGCTCAGACAGGGCTGGTGACATGGCAGGTGCAGGGAAGGGGGGACGAGTTAGGGGAAGGTTCAGGTTACAATGACAGGATTTGGTGGCGGGTTGAAGGTGGCACATGAGGAAGGGGAAGCTGTCTAGGATGACTGGGATCTGGGTGTGTGTGACTAGCTGGATGGATGGTGGGGACATTCCCGGGGTGGGGAAACCTGGAAGGGGTTTTTAGCATAATAGCAGGAACCACTGACCCTCGATTGCTTTGAGCCAGGTGCTGGCGTCCTTTAGTTCCTTCCATTCAGAGCAATCCAGGGGTAGGTTCCTGCATCCACACAGATAAGAAAAGAGAGGGTTGGTGAGGAAAGTGACTTGTCCAGGAGCACAGAGGAAGGGGCAGAGCCCGTGTACAAGCTCAGCTCTGTCTGGCACCAGAGCCCATTCCCTTCCCGTGCTGCCCACAGAGCCGGGTAGCAGAAGGCACTTGTATAAAACACCAATGTCCACTCCGGACTTGAAAGGGAGGTTTGGATTCTTCAGGATGAAATGGCTAAAAGGGAAAACAATGAAGTCTGGTGACATGACCAGAGCACTGAGAGACCTGGGTTCTGATTCTGCCCCCATTAGCTGTGCAAAATGGGAGACCCGTTTACCCTCTCTGGGCTTCCGTTTCTGGGCTCTGAACTGAACAGATTGGATTCCATCATCCCAAGTCCTCCCCCACCCCGCTCTGAAAATCCACGATTTTTTTTTTTTGGCTGCGCCGTGAGGCATGTGGAACTTCCCTGATCAGGGATCGAACCCACGCCTCCTGCAGTGGAAGCACAGCATCTTAACCACTGGACTGAGTATGTGTGTTACAGACACGCCTTGTGACTGAAACTTCTCCCATAAACAAGCCCTCCCAGCCTCAGGAAGAGCCGGGGGCTTTCTCAGACCGCTGGCACACAGTCTTGTGTGTGCCAGGGAAGTCCTGAAAATCCTTGATTTTAAGATGCGCTGGATGCATCTCACACAGAATCTCCTTTCCACACTTGCCATGGTGTCTTTAAAGCTTCTTTCTTAAAACTACAGGTAGGCCTAGGATGGACATATGTACGCTACCTTGCATCAAATAGCTAGCTAGTGGGAACATGCTGTAAAGCACAGGAAGCTCAGCTCAGTGCTCTGTGACCACCTAGATGGGTGGGATGGGGGGCTGGGAGGGAGACCTAAGAGGGAGGGGATATATGTATACATATAGCTGATTCACTTCGTTGTACGGCAGAAACTAACACAACACTGTAGAGCAATTATACTCCAATAAAGAAAAAAAAAACTGTAGGTAGGCCTTGTAGTACTCGCTTTTTCTCTGGCTACAGCAAACACTTAGATGAAACATCTGTTTCCAAAGATGCTCAGAGAACAACATATTCCTCCCCACTTATCTAAATCATCAGTTATCCAAGGTAAGCCTCGCTCTAGATTCCTAACTTGGAATTGAAAGTTCAAAAAATTTCATTCTGTGGTCTCCCTTTCTGTTCATAAAATAAGTTTTGTTGTACTAGAAATTATTTAACAGACATGTAAGAATAAGCCATTTTTGTTACTGAGTCTCTCTCCCTAGCACAGCCCACTTTAGAATCATTTTTTAGCCATTCTAGGTTAGTTAGAGGCGGGCTGTTTCAAGACTGTGTGCCAGTGGTCTGAGAAAGCCCCCGGCTCTTCCTGAGGCTGGGAGGGCTTGTTTATGGGAGAAGTTTCAGTCACAAGGCGTGTCTGTAACACACATACTCGAGACCACACACAAGGGTGCATGTACACACACAAACACACATACGGTCTCTCACTAGTGGATCAGAACTTGGTGTGGGTGGAAGTGGGTTAATCAGACCTAAAAGAACAAAAAGTGGCAGTTCAGCTCAGGGTTACGTTACATACCATCAGAGCAATATATATATATATATATATATATATTTTTTTTTTTTTTTTTTTTTTGCTGTACACGGGCCTCTCACTGTTGTGGCCTCTCCCGCTGCGGAGCACAGGCTCCGGACGCGCAGGCTCAATGGCCATGGCTCACGGGCCCAGCCGCTCCGCGGCATGTGGGATCTTCCCGGACCGGGGCACAAACCTGAGTCCCCTGCATCGGCAGGCGGACTCCCAACCACCGCACCACCAGGGAAGCCCCAGAGCAATATTTTTTTGTGCTTTTTTTTTTTTTTGGTTTAGTTTAGTTTTGTTTTCTGGGCCGCTCCACAGGGCTTGTGGGATCTTAGTTCCGTGACCAGGGATCGAACCCAGGCCCTTGGCAGTGAAAGCGTGGAATCCTAACCACTGGACCGCCAGGTAACTGGTTAAATACCACCAAATACAAAAAGAAGCGTGTTTTTAAGATGACCGTCCTACTTCCGGGATAGTTTATCGCATCCCAGAACTTCACAGCCATCCCACTTCTAGGCCAACTCTGACCCACAGGAAGCATTTCTCAGCTTCTGGTGCAGAGAGCAAGGCTCCTGCCTGTTGGCGTTCTGTGCAGATGCTCTCACCCTGCCGCTTATCTCATTCAGAGCTGGTCCGCTCTGAAGGGATACGCTTGTGTCGTCCTTACCTCCCAGCTTATCTAGGCCTTTGCCGAGGAGCCCACCCTGGTTTTCTAAACCACCAACCATTCAAAACTCGTGGGGCTCGGGCCGCTGACAAGGATGTCATTCTTCTTCCAGTTACCTTCCCTCTTGGCTCTCCCGCCCCCTCCCTCTCCTGCCTTTTTTTTTTTTTTTTTTTAACCCAGCAAGTGCATCTGCCGAGCCCCTTGCGTTGCTGTTTCCTTGTGGGGTTGAGCCGGTGGTTCTCGGGGTGCCCGCCCCACCTTCACCCTGACATGCATGCACCTTTGAGACCAGCTGTGACGCACGCTCACTGCAGGCTTTTCCCAGAATAGTTCATCTTCCTCTGTCTCCACCTGAGAGAGGAGCATGCCGGCAGCTTCTAGCTTTTGTGAGAGCTTCGAACCATGGTGTTCTCCTTGGCGTCTCAACATCTCAGGGACAGTTTCCTAGGTCAGGGATTGTTTTCATAATTATGCGTTGATATCGGTATCTCTTGATGTGTACTTATGCACCAGTCAGGCTTATGATATCTGAAAAATAGAAATAATTTGAATGTTTACAGCATTCAACATGGATGTACGTAGTACATCTCATATCTTGGCCTACTTCTGGATACTGAAGTTCTCTAATGTAACGGAACCCCAGAGCCCAGACCAACTTCATGCACTTGTTAGAGGAAACAAATAGACTGAATTGTATTCTGTCGCCTGTTCTCACCCACTCATGTCTCAGGGTTTGAAAGCTGGTTGTTGGCTGAGGCCAGGAACCAAGACTCTTGGGCCTTGAAATTCCCTACCTGCCAGCATTTACCCACATCTCTCTCACGGTCCTCTAGCCCCGTTGGCCTGGCCTGGGCCCCTGGTTCCCGGCCCCCTCTCTGCTCAGCCCCGATAGCGTATTAGTTGGTTTTCTGTTCATTCACCAAACATTTATGACGTGCCCACCAGGTCCCAGGCACCTGGGATCCAGAGGTGAGTGGCTTTGCTCCTACGGCTGGGTGAGTGGCCAGTTTCGTCCACTCTCATGTTATAACTAATAGAATCTTTAGGAGAGCTGGGTTGCGTTGGTGTCTTACTTTTAAAATTCACGTCTTCCAGGATTGAGCACGGCACAACCTGGGAAACCACCAGAGCTTCTGGCTCAGGGAAGATGTAACAAAAGACCTGTGTGTACAAAACCAGATGCCGTGTTGGTGCTGATCGTTAGTTACAACCAAACAAAACCCCAGAATGTAGTACGGCATCCCTCGGATCCCGGTTTCTCAGAGTGGGGCTGGTAGCATCAGACTCACACGAGGTGCTTCTGAAAAATGCAGATTCCTGGGTCTCACCACAGCCGTTGATCTGGGATCTCCCAAGTTAGAACCTAGAATCTGCCTCTTACCGTGCTCACCCACATGAAAGTTTGGAAATTACTCTTCTAGATCCAGTATCTAGTCTCTAGAGCTTTGACGTGCTGCTGCGTGTTTCACAGGACTGTGACATGAGAGCAGTGGGAAGGTGTAGGGCCTGTCATGTGGCTCATTTTATTTGCTGCCAGTCAGTCCGGCCACCAAGCCTAGGGTCAGCTGTCCCTAACCCCTTCCCTCCCAGGCTCCACATCCTTGTTTCTCCTGACAAACAGTCACTGGCGACAGTTGTCCAGTGTGACCTGGACGTTACCCCTCAGTGGGTGGTCTTGGCAGAAGTTCCCGATCTAAGTTTCTTTGTCCCTTTCCAGAGTTCTCCTCTTGACTCTCCATCTTTTCTCTTTCTTATTCTTTGATTTCTTGGGATGATATTTACTTATATTTTTCTATGCCCAAAGGTTAAAAGGTATTTTCAGAAGATTGAGGTTTCTGTGGGAAATATGGGCTAATTCCAAATGGGCTATGATTTTAAAAGTCAATGAAAACATTACCTTGGGCTGTTGCTTAAAAAGCTGGCCATTGGGCTGTCTCTGATTTGAAACTCAAGTTGAAGGGAGTGAGAAAAAAAATGAAACAGGTCTAAATGTCATCAACAGTGCTTCTCTCTGCCTCCGTCTGAGAATCTGGGCAAAGAGCAAGCACATTGGGGATTTTGTTGTTTCTGAGAGGGGGACCTGCCCCTGTTCGTGAAAGGGGGGGCACCATCAACTGACGTTTTATCCCTTGGAGGGAGGGAGCCGCTGTGCCAGGCAGTTACGAACCCACTGCTTACAGCAGGGCCTTATCCACCAGGAAGCACATCTGTGCGCCCCTCAGGTGACTGAGGGTCTCTCCAGCACAGAGACAGCAGAACCTGCTGAACCACCCGTCCCCAAGCTGCCAACCTCAGAGACGCCTTCACGGCCTCTCTGATCCCGGGCTGACCAGCACAGCAGCAGCTGAGTGCCTGGGATCACAGGCTAAGGAACTGAAAACATTCTCTACGGAGGAACCGTTGACGCTTGGAGGCTGTTGTAGATTTCCAGGACTCACAGAATACTCCATTTGTAAGCCCTGGTCCTGCCCACTGTGGACCAGTGCATCAGGCACAGTCAAGTGCATGCTAGCTGGCCTTCCTTGCCCTTGCTTCCTCCCTGCTAAAGCCAGCTGGGGTAGCACAGGAGAGGGGCAGAAGGAAAGAGGATGGGGCCAAGTGTAAGTGGGCGTGTGGGTAAAAATGTAAACCAGGAAACAGACCACTTTGATTAGGCTTAAAGTAAAGCAGTTTTAGAATTATTGCATCCGGGATTTGTTGTCTTATCATCACAGATTGTATCTATTTGGATATGTGTGTATCCAAATGTATCTATTGTATCTACTCTTCTGATGTGGCGTTAGAGGGATCCTGATCGTTCCAGGAAGATGCAGTCAGCTATGCAAGGCGGTATGCACCAAAGCAGGAGTAAATCCTGAGTTCAGAGCTGGTTAAAATACCTGTGTCCACATCCATATCCATAACCACATCTGTCTCCCAGGGTCTTGTCAGTCTCCTCTGCTCTGGAAGAAACCTGATATGACACAGAAACTGCTAGATGCTGGAGAATAGTCCCCGGGTTTCAGACCATCTAGACAATGAACAACTGCGTAATACTCAGTGCGACGGCTTCTGTAGAGCCCATCTGTTTCAGAATAACCCTAATTCTGCTTGCAGTGCGGAATGCTTTGTTGCCTGGAATTTGTCCTAGTTTTCTTCAGCAGATTGAGTCATGAGCCTCTGGCTCCACCTGCCGGCAAGTGTAAATACTGGCGTGAAACCCAGGGTGGATATTTTCAGTTGAAAAAAAAAAAATCTCAGCTGATTCTAAAAAGCTAGTGTAGCTCCGAATCACCTGGGAACTCATTAAAATACGGTAGCCTGGGCTCCATGCCAAGCCTGCCAGATCGGAAACTCTCAAAGCGCTCTCCTGGTGATTCATGCACTCACCTCTGTGTTGGAGAACCTGAATTCGGTGAAGGTCAGGGATGACCCCACTGTACCCTGCTCATCCTCAAGCAGGGAGAGTGACAGAGGCTGCTTGAGGTACCCACTTCTACCTATTCCAGTTTATCCAGCTAACTCTTGGTGATGAGAGTTAAAGCTTCATTGCCTTGGAGCTCACCAAAAAGTTTTAAAAGGGGAAGAACCTGGCAAACACTCCTTAACCCAGTGCTCAAGGTTACATCACCAGTGATAAGTCATATGATCGGATGGCAAGGGCACTTCTCCTCTGCGGTCTTCTTCCCAAAACCCTAACCCCAGAGTAATGATGAGGAAAAGCATCAGACAAAGCAAACTGAGGGACGTTCTGCAGTAGGCTGGTGCTGCACAGGACTGTCAAGGTCACAGGAAGTAAGAAAAGACTGAGACGGTACCACAGACCTGAAGAGACTAAGGAGACCTGACAACTAAATGGACTGCTGGCTTTAGTTGGGAAATTAGTGGCAAAACTGGTGAAACAGAGAAGGGAACAGAGAAGGGAAATTAGTGGAAAAACGGGTGAAATACAAGTGGAGTCTGGAATTTCATTAATAGTAGCGCACCCATCTCTGTAAGTGGTTGATTTTGACAACTAGGTCATGATAATGTAAGATGTTTGGCTGTATTGCCTTTGTAACTTTCTTTAAATCTAAAATTATTCCAAAATAAAGAGTTTAGGGCTTCCCTGGTGGCGCAGTGGTTGAGAGTCCGCCTGCCGATGGAGGGGACACGGGTTCGTGCCCCGGTCCGGGAAGATCCCACATGCCACGGAGCGGCTGGGCCCGTGAGCCATGGCCTCTGAGCCTGCGCGTCCGGAGCCTGTGCTCCGCAACGGGAGAGGTCACAACAGCGAGAGGCCCACGTACCGCAAAAAAAAAAAACCCAAAAACAAAACAAAAGTTTATTAAAAATTAAAACGTTGGGGCATGGGGAGGGACACTGAATTTAGACCAAATTAGTTGGAGGAAGTTGCCAAGAAGCACAGCATGGCCAGTTCTTGGCCCAGCTGTCAGAAGTCACGGCCAGGCTGGCTGACGGGGCAGGCGGAGTAGCTGCCCGGACTGCAGGCAGTGGAGGACGCAGGTTGCTGGTGTGGCCCATCTGCACCCGGCCTTCTTAGGCCAGCCAACCCTGATGGCTCACTGAGAAACGAACAGCCGCGGATGTTGCGCCTCTGTGCGGAGGTCTAAAATGTCCAATCCAGCACCCATCGTTGCACAGATGAGGAGCCCGAGGCCCAGGGAGAAGTGCCTCGTCCAGGGTCCTTGTGGAGCCAGATGCAGACCCACATCCAGCGAAGTGTGTTCTTTTCCCCCAGTGATTCTCAGTGAGCTGGTACACCGTCTGCAGCAGAAACGCCGCCAGGGTGGGTTTTCATTAAAATGCACCTTCTTGCTCTCCAACCAGTTGATGCATAAGAATCTCTGGCTGTAGGGTCTAGTAAATCTGCGTTTTTAACAAGTTCTCCATTATGGTGCACATGAAAGTTTAGGAATCACAGCAGCAAACCAGACAGCTGTCCCGTTCATAGAGTCTCCAAGACTGCCTGGCTTTGCCCAAACCTCTTGCATTTGAGCTACTGAAAACTGGGAGCCTAGCTCTGACTCCTGCCTTCACCGGCCAGTTGGTTGCTGTTCTATGGAAACTATGCTCATGGGACGGGGCTGCTAAAGGCCAGCAAGGGGAGAATTCAGCCGCAGCCAGTCTTTTACGATGATGCCATAGCAAGTGGCAGGCAGCAGGGCTGGAACCCAGTGGGTCTTGGGAAGACGCAATTTTACATCTCTTTGAGCTCAATTTATTATAGTTTAAATAATCTCTTACCCGCTTCCCTCTCCTAAAAAAAAAAAATTAAAACTTACTCAAAGATAATTAAATTTAGAAAATACTTAAATTAAAACTTACTCAAAGATAACCCCATGATCAAGAAGCAAGAGGAGGGGTGGTATCCAGGCTCTGAGGAAAAGGCTAGAAGTTCCATCCTGCTTGTCCTTCCCCTGCCCCCGCCACTGTGGCCCCATCTTAACATCATCAGGAAATCCGGCCATAAAAAGGCAGTGGAAGGCCTCCTCTGTCTAAGAGATGACGATCAGAGGGTCAGAGCTGATAGAGGGCCAGGAGCCGGAGGGGTCAGAGATTTGAGCAGGTAGCCATTGGACCTCGGAATCCTTAAGGTTGGAGGGTCCAAGTCCAACAAAGATGCAGGCCAGGCGGGAGGTACAGGGCAGCGGCCCTCTCTGGGGGGTTCCTGCTAGGGCCCTGTTTGCGGGCAGGTATGGGATCTCTATCAGAAACATCAGGAGAGGCCCCAGGCCGCAGCTGCCTGTCCTGGGCAAGTCAGGCACATTGGCCCTGGAGCTTCAGAGAGGAGTGTGGGATTTTAATAGTCCAAAGGGTCTTCATCTTTTTTCTAGCTTTGTCTGTACTTATGTGTGTGTTTGTGTGTGTGTGTGTGTGTATATATATATATATATATTTTTTTTTTTTTCCATCAGAACTCCCTGCCCACAAAAGACTTCCTCATTCTACTTTCAGTTTTCTCTTTTTTGTTGTAAAATATGTTCTCAAATCTCTCCCTCCAGGCAGGGCCCTTGTCTGGTTTCTCTCTGCTGTCCGAGCCAGGCACGTAGGCCCTCGTGGGTACTAGGCAATGAGAATATGGAAGCAAAGGGAGCCCCGCATCTAGTTTCCAAGAATTTTCTTATATCTGTCCCGTAGATATCAGTAGGTGATTTTGAATTTAAAGAAAAAAAAAAGGTACAGCCCCAAATTATATGGAACTGGGAAGGCTGTTCCTCCAGAGGAGACAGTCAACCTCTTCTCAGTTTCCAGAATCAGCTGATGTGATTGGGTAAACTCCATCTGAGGTACCTTCAGATTGCTGGCCAAAAGGCATGCTGTTTTACATCAAAGAAAATTTGAAACATCCTAAAGCCATTAGATATATATAAAAGGTGCTTGAAAATCATTCCTAATCTCATTTAAATCCCTCTTGATAAAGTGTTAAGGTGGTGACAGAATTGTGAAAGGATTTAAGACAGATTGATTTTTAAAAATGGAAAATCCCTTTAGTATTAAAATTTGCATCCGGGCTTCCCTGATGGCTCAGTGGTTAAGAATCCACCTGCCAGTGCAGGGGACACGGGTTCCATCCCTGCTCGGGAAGATCCCACATGCCGTGGAGCAACTAAGCCTGTGCGCCACAACTACTGAGCCCACGTGCTGCAACTACTAAAGCCTGTGCACCTAGTGCCTGTGGTCTGCAACCAGAGAAGCCACCACAAAGAGAAGCCCACACGCAGCAACAAAGACCCAACACAGCCATAGATAGATAGAGAAAATCTGCATTCATCTGTTTAAAGAAATATGTGCTTCATGTTACAGTGGTTCCTAATGGGAGACCCTCTTCTCCTCAGCCTCTCTTTTTGCTGCCCCTCCAGCCCATCGAGAGTTATTTCTGTAAGAATTTATAAGCTGTTCTCTGTTTAGAAAATACATGATATAGTTAATCACCAAGGCTGACTTTTGCAACTGGGCCTCTTGCTAAAACCTTGTCAAGGGAGATCCTAGATACTTTGTTATCCAGAAGATCTTACTGTTTGCAGTGAACTTTATCTAAAGCAGAAGGTAAAATTTCCTGCTGCTTTTTAAACAGATCCTGCTTCCAAATCAAGTTGAAAGGAATAGTATTGTTCGGGTTTACAGATTCTGGTTTTGGGGTTAAGAAAGACAACTAACACACCTCATGTCTGGAGCAGAGTAGAAAGGGATCTAGGTGTGACTCTTGCCTCAGTCCCTGAGCAGCTGTGTGGCCTTGGTAAGTTCCTTGAAATCTTTAAGCCTCCATTCTTCTTTCTATAAAACAGATGAGGAAATTCTACTCAGAAGGATAAGTAGAATAGAAAACACATACAGCAGTATGGTGAGTCTCACAAACATAATGTAAAATGAACCCACAAAAGGTACATATTATGTGAATCCGTTTATGGACAAAAATAGACAAAATGAATCTCTGCTGTAAGAAGTCAGTGGACCGCTTCTGGAAGGGAGCCCATGGAGGCTTGGGAGTGCTGGAAATACCGTATTTTGGTCTGGATGTTGGTCCCATACGTTCAGTGCATGGGAATCAATAAAGTTGTACACTTTTTAAAAGGAAGGGAGAGTAAAGTAGAGGGAGCATGTAGCAATTGCCCAGCAAACATTTATTGTCTCCTCCCGGACTTCCTCTTTTTGTTCTAGAGGTCATACCATGTGTTCTCTATATTGCAAAAAAACCTCTAGATCTGACAGAGTGGACCCAATATTTTAGGTTACTCAAATTGCTAACTGGATTATTAAGTTGATTATAATTATCAACTTAACTTGATTATGAAGCCTGTTGATTTGAAGTCAGTTGTGTCCATTAACGGTCCCCCAAATTAACCAACTAGAACAGAGAGAAAAGTACAACAGGGAAAGTAGCAACTGAGTTGATTTCCATTCAGAGCTTCTCATTTTGGGATTCAAGATACTGTTTCAGAACTAAGGAATCCCACCACTGTTGATTTGATCAGTTGAGGAGTGGAAATGTGAATTTTTCTCTCTCAAATCACATCTAAATGTTACCTTTATTGTAAACCATAATGAAACGTCCACCTGTATGAAAGTTATGAGATTTTTAGGTGAATTTCAAACTCTTTTTTTTTTTTTTTTTTTGCGGTACGTGGGCCTCTCACTGCTGTGGCCTCTCCCATTGCGGAGCACAGGCTCCGGACGCGCAGGCTCAGAGGCCATGGCTCACGGGCCCAGCTGCTCTGCGGCATGTGGGATCTTCCCGGACCGGGGCACGAACCCGTGTCCCCCGCATCGGCAGGCGGACTCTCAACCACTGCGCCACCAGGGAAGCCCTCAAACTCTTTTTAAAGCGATGGATGGATGGATAGATAGATCATTATAATTAGTGCCTCAAAAAGGAAAGTGCTCGTATTGTCCTCGGGCACCTCCTACTTTAAAAGAATATCTTGCTAATTGTTGGACTTGGGGTTCCTTCCAGGCCTTTTTGGTCATAGTAAATGACTTAGCAACTGTCCTGTCAAAAGACATTTTGGAAGCTTTAGAATTCATGGAATTCTAATAAAGTAACATTTTTGAAAGAGAGAATATGGGTCCCATGCTGTTGCCCTCATTTGACAGAAGCAATCCCAGAGAGTACAGGAATATTTAGAGGTTTCTTGGTTTAAAAAAAAAATTTTTTTAAGTGATTGCCTCCATAGGTCCCCAATTTAGGGGAAAGACAAGCCATCTTGAGGCTTCACTTTAGTATAATTTCACTGAATGGCATAGAGGGCTCGTCAGATCATGGGCAGGATCTATGAATACAGCAAATTAAACATCTCTATTTACAGGGATGGCGAACAGTAGGGAAAATGGCCATCAACTCATGGCATTCTTTTTAGCAATTCTTATGTGGATGAAATTGCTTCTCCTCCCTTAGATGTAAAATGCAGAGGTTACTGCATTATACATAAGGGTAGAGAACTGAAAATTTTTCCATCAGGAACCACAAATCAATAAATCTTATGATCTCACTACTGGTGCTATAATTGAGCTAAATCTTCTTAAACTGGGCACTGCTCCTGAGGTCCTTTGAAGCATGCTCACTGTTTCTTTGAGTAAAATTGAGGGCTGACCTCCATTTACAGGACCATAGAAGCAAGGCTCATAAATACTAATGTTCTGTACCAAGTTCATCAGAGCAAGGCTGTTTCACCCAGACCTGTAAATGTTCAATGCATGATTTAACTCAGTGGAGAAAAGAGGTCTCAGCTGGGCTCTCCAGTTTTCGCAGTGGCCGAAAGTCACAAAAGTGTGCTGGCATGTGGAGGTTGTGAATTACCTTTTTCGTATCTGTCTCTTAGAGGACAAGTATTTAGTAAGTAGTGACTCCACACTTTGTACAAAACACTGCCGGCTGGTCCTCAAACAGAATTGGGCTCTATCTTTTAAGAAGTCTTTGGTCATTTGTTTGGTATCTGTCTTTTAGCCAGTGATATTAACAGGTAGACATTTAACCCATATGATTCTCAGTGATGTTCGAGGTTAGGAGTCCTGACATCCAGTGCTCGTCAGGCATTAACTGCACTGCTAGCACTCAGCTAAGCATTTTATATGCATCCTCTCTTATTCTCTCAACAGTCCAGCAAAGGAGCTACTGTTACTATTTGCATTTTATAGGTAAGGAAACTAAGGCCGCGTGAAGGTAACGTACTTGCTCAAGGATGTGTAGCTGTAAGTGGAAGAGTCAGGATTTTATCCCAGTCATCAGACTCCAGAGTCACGGCAAGGACCCTGGCAGCCACCTTGTTCTGCACCCTCTCCCCTGACAAGTGAACCAACCAGAGCCTGCCGAAATGAAGACTTGCCTGGGGTGTCCTCTCTAGTTCCAGGCAGGGCCGGAAGCATCTCCCATTTTCCTAGCAACACTTTTTCCAGTATACCCACGGGGACCTCTTCTACTTTTGCCGTCTAGCTGAGGCCCGTCCAGATCCTTTTCTGTGTGCTTAATAAATATAGGTAGATATGGAAAGTGCATTTCTTAGACCCTTTGAGAAATGCCTGCAGAGGGTCCTGGAGACTAAGGAGAGAAATAATAGGTCATGTGACACAAGCGGAAAATATAGAAATGGTTTAAAAATAAATGACAAGGTGGAGAATTGGAAGACAGAGCTTAGCTGAGACGGAGGGGAGCAGCTGGAGGCCTGGTCCCCAGTGTGGCACTGACCCAGAGCACAGATGTGACGAACAGGTCTGGGGGGTTGGCTGACTGACATCAAATACATAACTGCCTTCAACATATCACAGGTTAATTTAGTCTTGAAAACTTTCCAAGAAAACTAACTACCAGCAAGAAGAATGCAGTTCAAAGCCTGAAATGAAGCAGTTGAATCATTCTGCAGTCGGGTGGCTTTGATGTTAACAGAAACACTGAGTTTGAAGGATTTAAAATACCCATAAAACATCCACATCAGGCATTGTCATTATTGTTGTTTTGTTGCTATACACAAGGCCTTTCCAGGGGTCCTAAAAACCCAAACCACTCTAGTAGTCAGTAGAATTTAAGGGGACCCAGTGCGGGAACTTTGTAGTCACATCTGTGATGACAGCACAGCCCAGTCGATTTGAGAGCTTAGGCTGGATCTTCTTCTTTTTCTATTTTCAGATAACAGTGAGCTCCCTGCATATCCATGAAGGAAAGGGACTCTCTGGGTTCTGGCAGGAGGATAAGGCATAGCGAAGGGATTTGATAACATACTCGGTGTGTTAGTAGGATCGGCAGTGTGGGGCTGTGGAAGAGGAGGAGAGCTAGAACTGCAGCCGGAAGACCGATAGGTGCAAGTTTTTGCTTGCCTTCACGCTAGCTTTGTGACCTTAGGTGTGTCCCTAACACTCCCTGAGCCTCAGTTTTTTTCATCTGTAAAATTGGCATCATGAAATTGGGAGTAAAAGCTAATTCAAATTGGGTACCTTAAAAGGCTCTCGTGGGGCTTCCCTGGTGGCGCGGTGGTTGGGAGTCTGCCTGCCGATGCAGGGGACTCGGGTTCGTGCCACGGTCCGGGAAGATCCCACATGCCGTGGAGCGGCTGGGCCCGTGAGCCGTGGCCGCTGAGCCTGCGCGTCCGGAGCCTGTGCTCCGTGACGGGAGAGGCCACAACAGTGAGAGGCCCGCGTACCGCAAAAAAAAAAAAAAAAAAAGAAAAAGAAAGGCTCTTGTGAAAGAGTGATTATTGTTCCTCTCTTGATGTGAGTTTTCTACTTCAGCACGTGGCATTTCTTCTGTTGGCTCAGCCGTGGTTCTCCTTAAATGCCCCGAGCATGGGTCCAGAGAGCATTTGTGCCGGCTGGCCATTTTGAGAGCTGAACCCCCAGAACCTTCACAGTCTGCCCCCTCTGATTCCTCCCTGCATTTCCCTTCATGGAACAGGCTTTTCCTCTTGGACACTGTGATTCCCTTTGGGAGTCTGAGCATCTTTCAGCATCTATGGGCTCGTGCCCTGTGGCCTGGAGTCAAGATGCCACGTTGAGCTTGCTTCTAACTCCGCCCACAGCCAGGCCTCCCGGTTCCCTGCCCAGCTGGAATGGGCTGTCACACACTGGCCCGCACTCATAAGTGCAATTAAGAATGGACTTGTTAAAAACAACCGTTAAAAGGAATGCAGGAATTGGAGCTCATTGTATAAAGCACTTTTAAGCAATAAACTAATGGTAATTGGATTCATGAGTTTCTCTGTAATTTCAAAGTGTTTACCACTTTGAACAGAGAGAAATTCCTTTACAAATGTATGTGGTGAAAACGATATCCAGTAAAACTTTGAATCTTATAGTATTCATAAAATCTTTATGGTAAAAGTCTTACACGTTTGAACAGCATCTTTAGTGAAAGTTGGTAAAATGACATATACTTCACTTATCAAAAAACCTCGAAGTGGAGTTTACCCAGCGCGAGTGAGTGCCGGGCTTGGCCCACCTGGATCACTTCTGGGTGGACTAGTCAGGAAATGTTACAAGGGGTCCAGCAGGGGTAATTCCCTCACGTCTCAAAAGGAAAGGACAATCAGACATGGGTAAGTGTTGGGGTCTCTATCACTGTGGGGGAAAAAAATGTAAAAAGGGGTTGCTTTTGACTGCCTTTTTAGAAAGTTCTCATTGTCTGACAACTGAAATTCTAGTGGTGGCTTAGCAAACTGACTCTTAGTTTCACACTGCTTTCTCTAACATCTTTTCATCATTGTCTTAACAACCACCATGTCAATATATTACCTGTCAGCGTCTCCGACAAGGTACCACGCTTGGAGCGAGAGCGGGAGGGGTCAAACCGTTCATTTGTTTTCCCTCCTGGCTCTGACCCTCTTGCCCATCCACCCTTCCCAGCTAGGCCAGGGCTTCCAGACTCAGTTGTGTCAGAACCTCAGAGGGCAACGTTGAATGTGGTGGTCTGGCCGTAACATATACCTTTGGAAGTCATAGGCATGTGCCGCTGAGTCAGGCCCATATCTTTCTTGAACAGCTTCTGTGTGTGCGGGGCTGTACCGGGCACTGGGGAGCAGAGAGAAGCGTCAGAAATGTTCCCAGCCATTGAAGAGCTTATGCTTCCAGTAGGAGAGGGCAGCGGTATGCACAGGGGCTGCCCTGTCTGCTGGGATGTGGTGACTGTTGCATGCGGACCACTGAGAGGAAGGTGCTGGAAGCTGAGGAACTTGAATTGGGAGAGAGCTCTTCCTTTGGGGGTGGCCAGAGGGCAGTGCGATTTGGATGGGGCGTTGGAAAACGTAGTTAGGACTTTTGCATGGAGGGAGGTGATGGGAGTGGGCCTTTCAGAGTGAGTTTACAGGGTTAGCAGAGGCTCAGAAGGGGAAAGGTGCGATCTTTCTGGTCCGCACGCTTAGACGTGAACCTACTGTTTGCGTGTATCCATCAGTGACGCCCTGCATGGCTGCCTTATGGAGGATATTGAAGCTCTTTCATTAGATTTAGGTTTCTGGGTCCTTGAGGTCAAGGACTGTCTATTGTTATTCCTTTATTATCCCCCTACAGTGCCTGGAAGAGTGTTTTTTTTAATGCAGTGATTGAAATGCTTATATCACTGCAAATTATATGTTCTGTTTGTAGCCCCGAGAAACCCTTTTCAGTGATGATTTCCATGGCCCACATGATCTTCAGATATTATGCCTGCATTTTTGTCTGCCTGCCCAGATATTGGTCATTATGGTAACACAGCCCCTGCTCTATGGGCCATGATGCCCTGTGGGGGCTTGTGAGTTTCAGGCAGGCGTGATTCCCACCAGCTGGGGAAGTACAGGAGGCAGCAGGTTAGAGGGAGGAAAAGGGCCCAACAGGAGAACCCTACGAGCACACTGGGTGAGGATGTTATGGACAGTGACAGTTATTTCTGGGCATTAAAAGAAATAAAGTAAGCCCTTGAGACATTTTGGAAATTAAATGATGCAAATTGTGGAACATGATGGAAAAGAACATAGAAATGGGAGTATTGTCAAGAAGTTTCAAAGTGAGTCAAATTAGTTTCATGGACTGGACCTCGCTGAAAATGTTTACTTTACGTTGAAATGTAGTATTGACCTCTGAAGTTGAAATATGTTTGTTACATTTCTGTTTCATGCTAATATAAAGATGACACCCAAGCCATCTTTCTTTTCCCCCTTGGGAATCCTAGGATGCAGTGCCCTGTAAATGTCAGGACAGTGGGTGGGCAGCGCTTGAGTCTCCCTTGTGCTTTCTCTCTACAGGAGATCGCAGAAATAGCCCCCCGGCCTATGGGTTCCAGCTCACACCAGAAGAAGAAATGAGGAGAAAGCGGCTTCACAGATTCGACGGCCAGTGAGGTGACGCAGCCATGTGAACAAGTGTGATCCAGCTGTGTTACCATTGTCTCCAAGCCCCCACTTAGTTTTGAACAAAAGCAGAAGGCACTATGACCGTCCCAGTTGCTCACATCTGCCGTGGCCCTTCGTCCTATGGCCTCTGTGAGTCTAATTTGCAAGCAGATTGACATCTTGAGACCAGGCTTGTTGGATGCAGCTCACAGCTCTCTGGGAGTGGCCCACCTCCTGGCCTTGTCTTCTTGCAGACAGAAAGTCAGCGTCTCCACCTAGGGACCAGTTTCCACACTCGTTTCTCTCACTGCTGACTCAGCCTTGTTTTGTCTTTGAAGACCGTGACCTTCGCCAGGAGGTTTGTGTTCACCAGCCCAGAAGATCAGGCCCTCATTCTGCTCAGTGCTCGACTTGGAAGGAAGCAGGGAGCCATCCCTCATCCTCCTGGCATGTTTCCATGGTGACTTTCCAGGAACAGGACGTGGCTACCATCGCAGGCTGTCGTTCCGGTCTCCCTTGCCCAAGCGCCTTGGCTCCTTGGGCCCCCCATATCTGGATGGTGGTTGCAGTGAACCTGCTTTGCTATGCTATCACTCTGCCTTCACGGGATGTGTAACTGGAAAAGCTTAAGTAAGACCTCAGATGGGAAACCACTTACACACTCCATGACACAGCAGGCGGCATCCACAGTTGGGCTCCCAGCAGCCTCTCCAGTGGCGATGTACCATCCCGGAGATGCAACTTGTATTGAACTAACCAGCAAAGCAGCCAGATTAGTGACCAGTGGGTTGGTCACTGCGAAATCCCTCGTGGCGAAGTATTTTTTTCTCATAAAAGTGCCTTTTAATTGACCACTGTTAACAGCCGCTTGTCCTACTCACCCGTCCAAGACACTCCCCAAACCCACAGACTGCAAGTCACTTAAGGTGTTTCCTGGTGCTTGTGTTCCATGAATAAAAGGAAAAAGTCACATATCACTGATGTCTTATTTCACTGAGATATTTATGTTTAAAGGGAGTTAGAAGCAGAAAAGGATCTTCCTGTTTTGCTTTATCTGGCATTTATATAGTTTTCTGATTATGAAAGTAATATATATACCTTGTATATGCATAAAGCGAACATCTGGCAGGAAATGTACCCACATGTTAACAGAGGTTATTTTGGAAGGTGGAGTGCATAGGAGTTTGCTCTCTGTTTTTTACGATTTTGTATTGCTGTCTTTTAAAAATGTGTGTATACGTATGTTATGTGTACTACTTTTGCGGTAGGAAAACTGATTTATATGACAATAAATCAAGAAATATATAATCAGGAAAATGGACTCAATAATAAGTATTGTGTATCCATTGATAAAATTTACAATATAAACAGAAATACAAAAAAATACATGTGCGATTTAAAAAATCACCTGTATCCCCACCACTCAGAGGTACCCAGGGTTAACATTTTGGGGATATTGCTTTCTCAGTCTTTGTATACATTTGACAGATTTGGAGCATACCAACTATGCAGTTTTGTATCCGGTTCCTAATCTGAATTGACCTGGGAGAGGCTTTGCCACTTGCATGTACATGAGCTAAGAAAATCACCACGTGGGACCTGGGAGCACCTTGACCTGCCAGCTGGCACGTGTTACCTGAGCTCCTTGGGTTAATTTTTGATTGATATAAACCTACGAACAGCATGTTTAGAGTATGAATTGTATCTCTGAGTCTCGTAGCTTCAAACATTTTAAAATTTAAACGTTCAAGCTAAATGTCATTCCTCTTTTCTCCCAAGCTCTTCGAATTTGTTTCCCGTGACCTCTGTTGGGAGTAAGCGCATTCTTTTTTTTTTTTTTTTTGCCGTACGCGGGCCTCTCACTGCTGTGGCCTCTCCCGTCGCGGAGCACAGCCTCCGGACGCGCAGGCTCAGCGGCCACGGCTCACGGGCCCAGCCGCTCCGCGGCACGTGGGATCCTCCCGGACCGGGGCACGCACCCGCGTCCCCTGCATCGGCAGGCGGACTCCCAACCGCTGCGCCACCAGGGAAGCCCGGAGTAAGCTCATTCTTAACATGCCGTCTTCTCATAGCACATTGTAAAGGTAATTCTGTTATAACACTTACATCTTTTGCCCTATGACTTTTTGTGCACGACTGTAGAAAGACGTGCCTTCCGCGTGGGAGCGCGGGTTATGAATGGCTCTGGGATGAGGCCTGTGTCTTGTTAACTCTTCACTTCCGCCTCAACCCTGCCACCCAAAGGCTGGCCTCTGGCTCCCAGTAGGGGCTTATTAAATGTTAGCTTCCCCAAAGTGTTTTCTCAATGCATTAGAAGTCCAACCACTATATATGGAAGTATATATATATATACATGTTTTTACTGCTGTTGAGTCCAATGATAGTAGCCCCTTGCTCTGTTTCACTTGTCAGATATAAAGACACCAGAACTGAATTTCAGATGTGTACCTGTAATATGCACGCCGTCTTTATTTATGGAGTGGAACATCACTAAACTTGACAGATGTGGGAAAGGTCACTTTAGGTACAAATATAAACCAGTTATCTTAGCACAACAGTAAAGGCGTTTTGGAAACTACTATAATTACTTTGTTCAGTTAATAGGCTTACTTGTAACCGGTGCTTATTATTTTCAACATCCGTCTTATTTTTTTTTCCTACAAGAAGGAATCTCCAAAGTTATGCCAAAAAACTGGAATTGGATTGAGAAAGACAAAAGCCAGTGCATTCGACTGTCTCTAATAGGAAATAAGCATTTAGAGCTGGTTTTAAATTTGGTTTCTTTGCTTTAATAGTAATTTCCTGCTTGTTAAACATCCCCACACTTTGGTTTTGGTTAGTCAACTTATGAGACCTCTTAATTCAGAATCTTTCCTTGGTTCTCAAGATGAGGGAGCAGTTAAATTGCTTCCTCTTTGTGACCTTGGAAGTATTTAGTGCCGGTGATTCCAAAGTTGTACATGATTGTTCAAGGCTCCTCTGTGCTTTTAAGCTGTCTGTTTTTGAGGCCCAGACAGTAAATGGCTGGTTTTTGTAGAATCGGGGCCAGTCTACATATTGGTCACACATTCCGCCGCTTGGGGAGTAAGTTAAAGGGCTGAGACCCACCACCAAACAAGGACAGTAAAACAGAGAGGGTGTGGCCCACTTGGCCACCGACTTCCCAAGTCCTAGTTCATCTTGGGAGATTCAATCAAATAGTCATTAAAACAAAACAAAACAAAACAAACCTATCATCTCTTCCTTTCCCTTCCCATGGATTATTGCAGTCATTTCCCTTTTTTTGCCCCTAGTCTCTCATTTTAGAGTCACAGACTCCCTGCTTAGAAGGACCTTAAAATCTCTCAGTACATTGCTCAATACTTAAGATACCTCTTCACTCAGTTCTACACAGCGCTGCCAGTTATCTTCCAAAACCTACTTTTGCGACGCCGCTCACCATCTCAGTGCCTTCTATTGTCTCTCTGTTGCCAAAGGATAAAGGTCAAACTCATCTGCCTCAACCATGGGGCTCCAGCCAGCCCTTCAGCCTCATCCCCCCGTACCCATAACAGAGTCTGTGCTGCTAACTGGTCTCGCCGTCTAAGCTGTGAGCTTTCCTGACCCTGTGACTTAACTGAAGCAACCTTTTCCTCTCCCTCTGCCCATCCAGATTCTCCCCGTCCTGCCATCAGACACCACAACCCAGAATGTTCTGCTCATATAGGGTGTTCATCACAGTTACCACAGACCACTTAGAACTAATTGCTAGTTATCCTTCAGTGAGAGGACTTTCTCTCTAGATTGTAAACCTCACAAGGGCAGGAACCCTGAATGTGTTACTGTGTCTCTCTTCACAGTACCTGAAACAGTGCTTTGTCTGGAATGTCAAAACCAATAAACGTTTGTGGATTGAAACACGCTCATTTATACCATCGCCAGCGGCACACACGAAGAGGTGCCTGTGGCTGCTTGATGCCGTTGAGGGTTTGTGTGTGTGTGTGTGTGTGTGTGTGTGTGTGTGTGTTTTCTTGAATCACAGGAAAGAATCACTTGAAAGAAAGCTTTTGTCCATAGAAACAGAAAACTCCAGGCCTTTCCCAACACTTCATAAGACAGCATGCTCACCAGATGGTGGGGAGAGGTCTCCATCCTCCCTGTGTCAGTCTGAGGCATGCCCCACGTCACGAATGCTGCGACCTAGTGCACAAAACTCAAGATTCCAGGACATTCAAAGAGTATCACCAGGGAGCCCCTACGGGTACCGCCAGATCTGGCCACCGTACTTCTGCAGGTGTGTTTGATGTGTCTGTGCTAACCCTTTTTTTTTTTTTTTTCCCTTCTTTAGGGGCAAGGAGAGAGTGATCTTGACATCTTGTTTAGATCTTCAGATGAACTGGCAGATTGGAACATACGATTTATACTTTATCGAGGAAAACTGAAACATTGCTAGTAGAAATCATTGAATTTGGAGGTAATACATATTGCTGCTTGGGAAGAGAATTATGTAATGAAATCAATAGTATGGGAGGCGATGGTGTGGGTAAAATACAATCTTTAGCGACTGATGGACCAGGGTTCAAGTTCTACTGGGTGCTGACTGTGTGACCCTGAGCGAGTTATTCATTCTCTCCAAACCTCAGTTTCCTCGTCTGTAAAATAGGACAGTTGAGAGGTTGAGGGGAGCACCTATAACCGGGTTCATACAGTTTCTGTCACATAGTAGGTGCTCAAGAAATGTTAACAGCACTATTTTTCTGTTGAGAAGTTGGACCAAATACCACTCAAGTTCCCTCCTACTTAAAAAGAGCTAAATATAATCATCACAAACCCCTAACTGTCAGTTACTCTGGTCATCAGTAACAGTACCTTACGTTTTATATCTCTTTGTAATTCTCTCTCTTACTCTTAACCCTCACAGCAACCTTGTGAAACAGGTGGTTCAACTAATGGGACAGCTGAGACCCGCGGGGTCTCTGCCCCATGCTGGAGAGTGCGTGCAGCTCAGCAGAGGCTGCTGCAGGACGCCCCGGGCCCTGAGGCCTGATTTCATGTCTACCCCACCCCATCACTGTGTACGGGACAGCGCTTCCAGGAGCTTCAGAATCCCACGCTTTCCCAAGCCAAGGGGGTCACTTTCCACACTCTGCTCACATGCTCTTCCCATCTGCAGATCGCACCTCTACCACGTGTAACCTTTCCTGTTTTCCCTACTGAGCCAGACCCAAGGTAGGCTGTATTACAAGGTAGGTTAGGTAGTAAACTCACTTCGGCTTGAAAGAAAATTAATGCACCAGATAAAACACAGTTGTTTTTGGAGGTCATTGCAGAAATTTTATACGTAATAAGTGATATTATAAATTGTAATACAAGATTTCAATGTCAATAGCAGGTCAGGCATCTTGCAAAGTTTACATGTTGAAAGTCTTTAACTTTACAGCCCTAGGTTAGAAAAGGGATGCAACTTATCAGACACATTTCACATTTTTTCCTATGAATCATTAAATATTTAAGCACCATAAAATTCAAGCATTTCACACAGATGTGGCAGCCAGCCTTGGTGCTCGAAAATGCACTATGCAGAGTCTCTGGCAGATAGTAACAGCGACAATTGCAGAGTACTGACTTTTTAATGTCAATTGTTTTGTTCCCTGCAGAACTTCCTGATAATGACCCTGCAGGAAATTGTGAGTTTTGTGTGTGTGGTACAATAACTTTGAGACTTGAAATAAAATAGCATTCCCAAAGACATTAAGAATTGGCCAGGTATAAATAATTCTAATCAGTAATTTATATGCCCTGTGAGAATCCTTATGTTAATTCTACTATGTAAAGAATCCCAAGAAATATTTTTCATATTAAACAGCTTGTTTTAAACAGAAGATGTGACCATAATAAATATACAAGGTCTGCTATCTGCTGGACATAGAATCTAACTTAATTTTCAACGCAGGAGTAGGTGTTACGTCCCATTTTGTAAATGTGGAAAATGAGGCTCAGGGAGTTGGTATAACTCCCCCAGGCAGGGTAACACCTCTGGAGAGTGACAGAGCTGGATTGAAGCTTGGACTCAGCCAACCCTAAGGGCACATCTTTCCGCTGTTCTTGCAGCCACACCAAATAAAAGTAACTATTGTCATATTAGTCTTGTGAGCCGATAGGAGCACAAATGTCATTTCCTGGAAAACAGACTGATTTGCTTTATTATCATCTCTAAGAGGCTCAAAATAAAACCCTTGATAAAATCCAGTTTTAGTGGACCATTCTGTTCCTCTTTTCCCAAGCACCAATAACAGGTACACAAACTCTGTAGAGGTGATTCTATAGTAGAACGCTTTGACGATCATGAGGGAGTACAGACTACAGCATGAGTTAAGTCATACCACATTTCCATGAAGAGTCTTCTCTCATTGTCACATCTCTCAAATCTTATTTCTGAAATTTCAGTTCATGGAAAAGTAAGCTATTTTTCAGGAGGGGGCTGACTCACTGTGGAGGACTCACTCACTGTGCAGGAACGTGCCCACTTAATTCGGGCTGTTTTTTCAAAATTTATTTGACCAGCTTATTAAGATAATTCTAATACCAAAGTTAAGGTGTTTAAAATAGCAAGCAAGATATGTTTCCTATGGCCCATCGATCACCCTTACCTCTTCCCAGAAAGTGTTCTCGGACCCATTTCATGAATGAACATGGTGAAATTTTAGAAGGCTTGAATTTTGGTAATATATGATAAAACTTTTGGCAACAAAATTGTTAATTATAAACAAGGTTGAAGTTGGGTTCAATATCAAATATTTAGCATGCCATAGGAGAGTTTCAAAAAATTAATAAATGGGTCAAATGAATTAGGAAATATTCTGGTACATCAAGACAATATTTCCTCTTAAAATGTATATTTTTTCTTCTTACCAGGAAGTAGCCTTAAAATAAATTGTCCCCCCATCCGGGGGACACCCCAGAGCAAAATTCATTTGAAATATATTCTGCATGTAAGTGCACACTCCCAGTCAATGTTTGCCAAGGAAAGCATTTCTTATAAACAAAGTTTTAACTGAGTTTTTCTTAATTATTAAGTGCATTGAAAATAAGCACTGAAATGAATGTCACTTTCTCATGAGAAATTTCTTTAGTTTTCTCTAGAATAACATTTATTTAAATAAGGAAGGCAAGTTTCCTAGAAATCTTTTCCAATAAGCCTTCTAACTTTTAGGATTAGACCACTGAATTCCCAGCAAAATAGAAAACCTATCCTTTGCTATACAGAAAATTACTCACTATAAAGTGACATATCTTCTAAGCTTTTACAGAAGATATTAATGCCAATATCAAACCGCTGCTTTGCTCTAGTACTGACTGATATAAAATATAAGAATGTTTTTAAGATTAGAAAAGCAGGATGCGCCTGTAAAAACCAATAACAGGAACAGAAAATTCAACTTGTAGGTTATCTTTGTTTCATTTAAAAGAGTGCTAGGTCTTTTGGGGGCATGGGGTGATGATGACTTAAAATGAATCTTCTTACCTAAGTTTAATTAAGTCGGCCCTTAATTTTCTCCCAAGTGCATAATGATAGCTCTGTCACTTCCCCGTATGAGATGCCATTATGTGGCTGGAGGGAAAGTGTCCGTGGCAGGCCCTCTCTGTGAGGCAGCTCTGCAGGCGCCCCCAGGGAGGGGAACAGGATGCTTTATGTGAACATGGCCCCATGTGGCTCCAGTCCCATTAGCACGCACACTGGAAGACAAGCCAGACCCCGACTGGGCAAAAGCGGTCTGTTTGGAAGTTGACGGCAGTGGGGAGTCAATTCTTGTGAATCGCTGCCTTAATATTCAATAATGGCTTTTCGACTCTTAATCCCTCACTGGACGTATATTTTTCCATAATTGCTACTTTTCCAAAGGGTTGCCAAAGCGGGCATTTCTGTTCTCTGAAAAATGCAGACGAGAACATAATGTTTTATGTTCATCTGTGATGTGTTTTATGCTAATGTCGCATCTCTGGAATACAGCGGCCGTGGTCCTTCCTGGCATAATGATTCATTCTGCTTTGAAATGAACTCTTCAGGCTGGCTGTGTGGATTTTTGTTTAATCTCCGTGGGTCATAGTTTTACAATTAAAGTGCATGGAAAAACAGATTACAGAGGAAATCATTTTGAAACGTAGGAAATCTCTACTTTCTAGTTTCATTTGTTGGCCTATTTATTTTTTCCTGTAAAATCCATCCAGAAGCCCACTGTGTTACAGAGTAATTGACTTCAATTGTTTGAGTTGCTATTAACCAATGAATGACGTTTTCAGTAATGTAATTTGTATCATCTATTTGCCTTCCCCTGAATTAGCATACTTTTAAATAAAGCCAGCTAAGAATATCCGGGTTTCATGTAGGTTGGTAGGTCCAAACAAATCCATACATGTAGCGTTTGCTTAATCTGTCCCAAACGGAGGAAGGGATTACAGTACTGTGGGAACAACCACATCGAAACAGAAGGAACAGCTAAACCAGGAGTCTAAGATGAGCACCACTGAATCTCTTAGCACAGCCTAGGATGCCTTCGCCTCCTAGCAAATTTCTCTTGGTGACCTGATGACAAGCGGTGGGTTCTCTAGCTATGCTTCACACAGACCTGGCACCTGCTAATTTTCTGGCGCTGGGCTTGGCTTTCTTTCAAGGTGTCCGGTGAGGGTGCTGAGGAAAACTGCAAGTCAGGTCTCACAGTTGTCAGCCAGAAGCTATACTCATTTGCAAAAAAGTGGCAAGTTCCCTGACGTCCTTGGCATTCAAGGAACGGTGCAGCTCTGAAATCCTCCAGGCAGCTGCCGGGTGACATGAGGGCCTGGCCGCCTCCTTGGTCCCCAGCGCCTGTGTGCTACCCGGACAACAAGAGAGAATTAGGGCTCAGACATCTGCAGACAACCCCCTTACCCATCCAGTGACACACCGAGGTCTGGGCCTGATTTACATTTTCCCTGAAAGTCATCCCAGGAGGGAGAAACTACAATCTGCTGAGGAAGGGAGGCGCGGGAGACGTGAGGGGTGTGCATGCAACAATAAACCACTTTCGCTGAGGGCTGATGCAAACCCATCTTCCAAATTCTACCAAAGTTAAGTTTAAAAAAAAAAAAAAAATCATGGACAATAAGAAAAAAAGAGTGGCCCTGCATCTCCACAGGCTATAGTCTGTGGTGGCCTTCGTGACCCCGTGTCCTACTGCCATCCGGTCTGCACAGCACTCTCAGAATTACAGTCCAGTCCGGACGGAAGGGGGCTTAGGGACGGCGGGCGTGCAGGGGCTCACCATCAGGAAAGAGTACCCAATCCAGAGGCTCCTCCAGGTCCGCGGACACGGCGGGACAGACTGGTCCTGACTGTGCACAGCCACGGCTTGCGCGGGGGCCTCGCACACGGCGCAGCGGCTGATGTACGGGCGGATCTCCTCCTCCGAGAGCGGCGTCATAGGCAACGGTGCGGCGCTCGCCAGCCAATAGGACCTGTCGTTCCTCCGGGCATACTGGCACACTTGGTGGATGTTGCAGTGGGCGAAGGGCAGCGTGCTGAACATGGGGAGGCAGGAGCCCGCCAGACCTTGGGAGGGAAGGCAGCAACATGGTGTGCGGGGTGCAGAAGCGGCCTCCCCGACGTGGCCCATCTGTGCGCACACGGTCTGGCATCTGGAGGCTCTGGCCAAAGCCTGCTGCTAAGGCGGCGAGAGCACGGTGTGCCCCTGACCACTTGGGCCGCCTCCGCGGTCTCAGGGGCCAGCCCGCGTTCCCTCGGCCACCTGTCACTTTCTCATGAGCCGAGCAGCAGGCCGGGTGCTAGAGGGGGAGGGGAGCACGGCTCTTCCCCGAGAACTTCGAGAAGCTCCTAGCCCGGCCTGATGGGGAACGGGAGGCGCAGACGGGCCCTGGGAACACAGCAGCACAAGCCCTGAGAAGTGGAGGCACTGGGGCTCACAAGAAGGATGGCTGGGAAAAGTGACTCTACGCTAGGACCTGAATTATGAGAAAGATCTGGCCGGGTCTGGAGATGGTGGTGACCATTCAAAGGAAAGGCCTATTTATACAGCAGTAAAGAGGGCCAGGGGTAGTAAGGGGGCATGGAGCTCAAAGAACTCAAAGAAATTCATTGGGGGGAAGGTGGGGAGAGCAGGTCTGGGTCTGTCTCAAGGGCATCCCAAGGTAAATCAGACCAGAGGATGCGGGCTCTGTCCACCTTGTTAAGGAGTTTGGATTTTATTCCCAAAGCTCTGCAGAGCGAGGCCATGGTGGCTCTGGCTAGACCAGGGCCGAAAGGTGACCCGTGGTACACATGTAAGTAGCTGCCCCTCTAGGCCTGCACCCTTTCACCACCCTTATGGACTGGGGGGGTGGGTCACAGCCCAATGAGAGCCGTGACGAGACTCATCTTAACACCAGCTGTCCCTGTGGGCACAGCCCTCCTGCACCCACCACTCCAGCCACCACTATCTCGGGGAGACCACGAGTGCCAGCACCCAGGGGGCGGGGGGACTCAACCCTCGGCTTAAAAATCACTTCCTGCGGCTCACAAAGGCACTATTGCAAACTGACAGGTAGTGCCAAGGATAACTCCCTGAATAAAGTTCTGATGTTGCTTAAGGGTACAAATTTGCAACTAGTAGATAAATAAGTCCTAGTGAACATAGACAACAACGTTGTATCCTAATCATCAGATTCACTAAGGATTAGATCTTCATTATTCCCACCACAAAAAAGAAGTGATAGTTATGTGATACGAGGGAGGTGCCAACTATCGATCCAATGGAATCATCTTATGATATATCGGATCAACACTTCTGTACACCTTAAACTTACATCGTGTTGTATGTCAAATGTATTTCAATTTTAAAAATTGGCGTAGGTTGAGGAGTTGATGCTGGCTAATGCCACACCATATAACCATCTAAACTCAGGAACCAACCATATCCTGATCAAATCATTTACATTGAGAAATAAAAATTGCACTTTATATCAGAGTTACCCTTAAGAATTATTTTTTTTAACTAATAGTAAGTAGTCAGATAATAATAACTATAGCCAGAATGAGCTTCTTTGGCACCTCTCAGGATCATAGGTTTAACAGAATTAGTTGAGAATTAGCATGGTAGTTGAAAAAGAAAAAAAAAATCCCATAGATGACTGATCGTTTAAGATGTTGATGAATCCGTAAAACTAACCCCAAAGTTTTGCTCTTAAGCAATGAATCTGGGTGACCGCGTGCCAGCTACGTACCAAGGTCTTGATTGTGAGCTCTCTCCTGTCCTTCCAGGTATAACAGACTATACCCGGTCCAGAGCCTGGGCATGCCCGCGGGGCAGGTGGGTTCTCCATCTGTTTGACTGTGGAGAACCAGGAGGAAGCCACTGGGGTATACAGGGCCGAACCCTTCGGGCCCAGGATCCCCCACGGGCCCAGGAGGGCCTGGAGGAATAAAGAAACACAAATAAATAAAGGCCATTTAGCGAGTTCAGTTTAACAAGCATTCTTAGCACCACCCCGTCTGCTGCTGTGCTAAGTACTCAGGGAGCAGAGAGGAATGTCCCCCTCACACAACTGCAATGTACACCAACAACTCATCCAGCAAGGACCTGTTCCAAGCAACTTCTAGCTGCTTGTCTTACATTAGCATAAAAACAGATGAAAATCCCTGGCCTCCTAGAGCTTACGTTTTACTCAAAGAAGAGAAAAGACAATAAGCATAATCGAAAGGTAAATTGTGAAATACTTAATAAATGCTAAGTGCTGAGAAGAAAAGAGCTAGAATGACACACCCCATGTAGGATCTCCCAGACCCCTCCGACTAGACCGGGAACCTGCTCTCTGAAAAGGCGAATCTCAAAGTTAGTCTTTCTGACACCTCCCAGACCTGTCCCGTTGTTCTGCCATATCGTCAGTTCCATTCTAAGGACAAGGGCTTGGAATCCACATGTTTGGCTTTGTAGCTCTTCTTTTATAAGGGAGGGAGGCGGAAGGAGGGCCGAATTCTAGAACTCTTTAAGTGGCTGGTGGGAAATGAACGGTTGTACAGAATGTGGGCAGGAGCCTCTCCTTTGGCATCTCTAAAGGGCTGACCCACGGCAGAAGGCCCGTGGCTACTTCTAATTGCCAAAAGCAAAAGGTGAGGTTAGACTCTGAAATCAAACGGTGTTTTTAAACTGTGTTGTTTCTGGAAGACTGGCAGCTCTTCTCATCTATAAACCAGAAGTTACAAAGTGGTAGCTCGCGGACTGCATCGTGCTCACGTGTTTTGTTTGACTTACCAAGATTTGATGAGTTAAGATTTCCGGCTAGAAAAGCAGAGTGTAGGGAACGTTGAGCCCGCATTTCTACAGGGCAACAATTTCTACAGAGCAGAAGCTGAGCTGCTGCTTTTGGACTGCAGCTTCCATTTTCTTGCAGTGCCCCGTCCTCAGTCCCTCTCCCACCCCTTCACCTGCTTCTCATTAGTAACCCGGTACTGCCAGACAGATACTCTCTAAGGATGAGAGGGTATCTGGGAGTCTTTGGGCCCTAACGTATTGCCTAGTGTGTTATAGTTCAAATTTATATTCTGTAGAGTCTTTTCTCATCCAAGGCCCACTCTCAAATATTTTTCTTAAGGAACAGCCTTGTATTCTCTATAAGTTGATTGATGGCTGTATGCCAAGATGAGTGAACTCAGAAAACCAGAGGCCAAGTGATTCAGTCAGTTGCAGAGGTGAGACCACCCCCGCTGTCCCCAAGATCTTCAGCACGGCCTCTCAGCGGCAGTCACACAGCCCATGCCAGGCTCACCTGGGGAAATGGCAGAGCCTTTTAGGTTAATGTACAGTGTTTTGGGAAAATAATGGACACAGGGCCTTGACCTGTTTTTATGATGGTCGAGTATCAGTTAAAATGTGGAGGACACATCCTGTTCTGTTCTTGTTGCTTTGTCTCCCTAAAGCCTGGTGAGTGGATGTCTAAGGCACATGCTTAAGAGGCAGGGGATCTTGTAAACAGTCTTAGATCCACTGTGCCAGGGAAAAGAAGAGAAACAGAAACTCCTTACCCGGTACTCCTGGGCAGCCCGCTTCTCCCATGTCACCTTTGTGTCCCGGAGGCCCAGGGGACCCTGGAAGGCCATCCTCGCCTCTCCTGCCATCCAGCCCGGGCTCTCCTTTGCACCCTGCAGGGAAGTTCACAATGGTGGTGATGACAGCAACGTGACACCCACTAGGCTAGCATTTACTGCATGGATTCCTCGTGTCAGCCCTGGGCCTCCCATTTGGACCAACCTGCACTGGCTCATTTCATCCCTGCAGCTACCTGAAGTTGAGGTTATACTGTCTCCACTTGGCAGTGGGGGTAATTGAGGCTCTAAGAGATCAAGTAACTTGATCAATTAAGGCCAATGAATCATGAATGGGCAGAGTCAGGGTCTGAAGCCAGAGCAGCGAGGTGTTGAGTGAGACATTTTCACATTTTCTTCATAGTCTTGTATATTTGACCTGGTTGGGTTTTTTTGGTTTGTTTTTTGTTGTTGTTGTTTTTAACATTGAACACATCTGGCTTTTGTAGTTAAATATTTTCCTTAAGAATAATTTTTTGGAAGCCTGAATGGAGGAATGAATACAACTTAATAGCATTTAGTTGAGAGTCAGGTTAAATTTAAAGCAAGGGCAGCAATTTTTTTTTTTTTTTTGCGGTACGCGGGCCTCTCACTGTTGTGGCCTCTCCCGCTGCGGGGCACAGGCTCCGGATGCGCAGGCTCAGCGGCCATGGCTCACAGGCCCAGCCGCTCCGCAGCATGTGGGATCTTCCCGGACCGGGGCACGAACCCGCGTCCCCTGCATCGGCAGGCGGACTCTCACGCACCGCGCCACCAGGGAAGCCCTGAGCAGCAATTTTTAACAACAGTTCCTTGTTGAGGGTTACAAGGTGCTACCCCTTTATGTAAATTATCCAGTTCAGTCTTCACAGGAGCCACGTGACGAGGTGCTCCCACATGCCAGGCTACCAGTGGGGAGACGCAGGCTAAGAAAGGCCATGGTGCTGACCACGTGTAGTGAGGAAACAGGCCTGGCAGGCCAAGGGCAGAGGCTGTGCCATCCATCTCCAGACCCTGCTTGGTGACCAGGGCTCAGGCGTGTTCCCTGGGGCCTCGGCGGCCGGCCGTCACACTGAGACTCGAGCGGTTCTTTAAGTGTTTGGCTCCTTTTGGCCCACGACATAAGTTCATTAGCCACGATCTCCTTTGGTCTGGGTAGCGGATTTGGTCCCTGCCTGAGGGGGACTTTGCAGCCCTTCCCCTAATTACCTGAATCACTAGTCCCTCAAGGTTTCCGTTCTCTACCTCTATTCTCTCTCCCTCTCTCCCTTTCTGGATCAGTCTTCTCTGTCCAATCCCTCTCTCTGCCACAAATTAGCCTAAAACCAACCATTAAGTCCAAGAGGGCTCACTTCAGTAGCTGCCCCTCTTTTCCACGCCGGGACGTGTTCTTCAAGGCAGCGGGGGCCACCTGAGGATGTGGCATAGGGCCCGCCGTACTCAGGGAACCAGACATCTCACTCGACTCCGCTCTCACACAGGCACCCTTAAAGCCATCTGAAGTGCACGCCCCGAAAACGTCACTGCCTTTACATTTTGTCCTAACATCGCCTGCCCAAGTGGCCCCCACAAACCTCCTCTTTTCATCCCACATCCAGCAGCCACCACCCCGCCTACACCCGACGCTGGTCACACTACGTTCAGCGTGGGCGTGGCTTTCGGGGTGCTGTGATGTCACTCTGTCTCCTCTTGGATCATAAACAAATTCTCTTGGAACGTCCCGCAGTGCCTGGACTACGTTCTTACATGGTCACCATTCAGTAAGTGAGAAAGGAAGCCTCTCCTCCCCATGGAGGGGAGGGACACCCTCCCCTGTCTAACTGGGCAGAAGCCTCTTCCTGGATGGCGCTGCGGTACGCGAGTTGGTGCATCTCTTTCCACCAGCTTCGAAGAGAATATCCGTTATCTCGGAAGGAACCTGAGGCTGCACGGTGAGCTCAGAGCACTCTTTTCTCTCCCACCCAACGAGGTGATTCCAACACGTGGCTACTGTGCGATCCTGGAAAGGGCTGCCCAGGGCTAATGAGACAGTGAAGCAATGGGCGTATCACAGACAAGGCAGCAGACGTTCCTTCCCAAGTATGGACATGCGACGAGCTCACCGCCCCGTCTGGGAAAGAGTTCCCTGCTAGATGTTACAATAGAGGCTTTGCTCCCTTTAGGGGAAGACAAAGGGAAATTGTCAGCAGATGACGTTTCTGAGAGTCAGGAAGGAAGGCTTTTGTTAACTCGAGTTGTGTACCCAGAGCTTTCTACTTGGAACTTGTTTTACAGAACAGACCTACGTCTAAAAGCCCAGCAATGTTGGATGGAGTCCCTCCTCTGAGAGAGTCACGTGTTGACTAGAACATAAACGCTCCCAACAGGATGTGGGGAAGTCCATTAGGCAGTGACGGTTCAAACCAGAATGGAAACCACTTTTGCGTTCATCACAGGAAGTCTCAGCCTTTGAGGGCCACCCAGGAAGGAAAAGTTGTAGATCAAAGAGATGTGTGGGGCTTCCCTGGTGGCGCAGTGGTTGAGAGTCCGCCTGCCGACGCAGGGGACACGGTTTTGTGTCCCGGTCCAGGAAGATCCCACATGCCACAGAATGGCTGGGCCCGTGAGCCATGGCCGCTGAGCCTGCGCGTCCAGAGCCTGTGCTCCGCAACGGGAGAGGCCACAACAGTGAGAGGCCCGCGTACCGCAAAAAAAAAAAAAAAAAAAGAGATGTGTGAGTAGAGAAGCATTAGACCTTCTGTGATCGAGAGCTCTTAACAGACTCAAGTTTTACTTAGTGTGGCCATTACCCACATGGATAGCAAAGAGTCAGAACTTCGTTTTTCTCTATGTAGGTTTCAGCAGCAGCCCTTGGATACAAAATCAGCTTAGCAATGAAAGAGGTTTTGAGGGAAAACAGGAAGAAAACCACAATGTCATTTTAAGCGAAGGTGGTACTTCGCAGGGGCAGCTGATCCTTCACAACCAACCTTGGGGTGGTCTTTACAGCCCCACACACCCTGCTGAAAGAATCGCCTTCAGAAAAGGACAGATGACGCAAGTCCATCACGGCTGGGCCACTTCAGACCCTCAGAATATACCTGTCACTTTTCAGTAACTGGATAGCACAGCCAATGCATCTAGGGTGGCCAGTGGGAGCAGACAGGGAGAGGGGACCAAGGAATACATTGCTGGCAGAGGGTTCTTTACAACAGGAGCTGGGTTGGGGGCTGTATCAGAGAAGAGGGGGCCCCATAGAAAGCAGTGGGTTGGGAGCAGGTACACAGCGGGGCCAAAAGGAGCTCCAGGGAAGCTGGACCACAGAGCAGTGCAGCCCACACTGTTAGACGGCTGGGGAAAGTGGGTGATGCTTCCCGGGAAGGACTGTGCACTTTTTTTTTTTTAACATAACAATCATATTCTGTGGCACAACGGTGGCCTCGGGTGTCCCCACTGCCAGCAGGCAGGGTCAGTGACATCAGTAAGGAGAGGGCATGGGAAGCCAGAGACGGCCGTTCTGTGGCCACCTGCGGCTGGATAAGCCCATCCGACCCCAAGTCAGGAGGAATTCGAGATGACAGGTGATCACACCTGGACCACAGAGACAGTCAGCCCTCTTTCAGAAGCTCACAATCTATGCAGAGAGAATCTTTTATGTGCCCAAGATAACTACTAAGTTAAAGTGTGCAGAATTTGCCCATTTGATTTTTTTCTTTGTCACTGTCTTCGGTTATTTTCCAAAGCCACCAAAGTGAACCCAACTACCTGTCTGGTCTCTAATGATATTGGGGTGAAGCAATGGGTCTCAGCCCTGGCTGCCTGCTACAGTCATCCGGGCAGCTTTCTCAAAACACTGATGCTCGGGCCCTGTCTCCCTCCGAGTTTTGCTGGTCTGGGATGAGCCCTGGACATCAGTGTTTTTTCAAGCCCCTCCAGGTGACTTTAACCTAGAGCTAGGACTGAGTCACTCAAGAAGGCGTCACTCTTAGCTGACTACTTTGAGGACAGCATTCATATAATATAGTTAGGGTTTCTCAAACTTGAATGTATACACAAATATTCTGGGGATCTTGTTAAAATGCAGATTCTAATTAGGTGGGTCTGGAGGGTGGCCTCAGTTGCCACTGGTCCTCAGACCACACTGTGAGCAGCAAAGATGTAGCCGGTTCTCAGTTTCTGGATTATTAGGCCAACCTGCCCCAGCTTTGCTCCTGCCATCTCCCTGTTGGACAATTCTGGTTCCTCCAAGTCCAATCTCTCCTTACAAGCTCTGCTCAAAGGTCAGCTCTTGCTGGGGTCTTAAAAGTCCTACAATCCTCCAGGCTGGAATTACCTCTCCCCATCCCGTTTTCCTAATGCCTTTTGCTTGAAACTCCTTCAAAACACGAATTATAATTTCCCATTATTTAGAATTACTTATGATCTGCCAGCTATGTCTACCATGAGGCTGTGAGACCCACATCTCATTCACATCTGTATTGCCCACAACGCCTAGTACTGCATATAAAGAGTAGAGGGGGACTTCTCCGGTGGCGCAGTGGTTACGAATCCGCCTGCCAGTGCAGGGGGACATGGTTTAAGCCCTGGCCTGGGAAGATCCCACATGCCGCGGAGCAACTAAGCCCGTGCGCCACAACTACTGAGCCTGCGCTCTAGAGTCCGCAAGCCACAAATACTGAGCCCACGTGCCACAACTACTGAAGCCCGCGCGCCTAGAGCCTGTGCTCCACAATAAGAGGAGCCACCGCGATGTGAAGCCCACACACCACAATGAAGAGTAGCCCCCACGCTCTGCAACTAGAGAAAGCCCGCGTGCAGCAATGAAGACCCAGTGCAGCCAAAAATAAATTAATATAAAAAAAAAAGAGTTGAGGGGTTCTGGAAGTATTCTCTGAAATGAATTTGCAGAAACCCATTACAGGCCACATCTTCTACTTGAAAGTTAATTTTTTAAAGGGGGGATGGGACCAGCCCTCAATATTGCAGATATATACACAACAAGGCAGCTTGGTTTTAAAATAAGGTTGAGTGATGAGTTCATTGACTGACTAAGGGTTTATTCATGCAAAGAGTGCCAAAAAAAAAAAAAAAGTAACTACTCTCAATTCCCAGCGCCCGTGGGCCGTTAAAGGAAGTTGCTCCCATCCACACTCAATTAACTGACCGCACAAACGCAGATGCAGTGCAGCAAACACAAACAACAGAACCCCATATACTAACATAAACAAGGCTCCAGAGCTGTTCGGGATGCTACCCAAGAACTACGCAGACTCCAGCGGACCGGGACATCTCTTGGGTCCTTAGCTACTTGGGTTTGGGGAAACACAAGGAAAAACAGGTGGTGCAAAATTCGGTTTTACTTCCAATTTCTTTGGCCCTGAACCAAAATGAGCCAGAGGGGGGACCTTGAAGATGGCGGAAGAGTAAGACGCGGAGATCGCCTTCCTCCCCACGGATACACCAGAAATACATCCACACGTGGAACAACTCCTACAGAACTCCTACTGAAGGCTGGCAGAAGACCTCAGACCTCCCAAAAGGCAAGAAACTCCCCACGTAACTGGGTAGGGCAAAAGAAAAAACAGAGACAAAAGAATAAGGACGGCACCTGCACCAGTGGGAGGGAGCTGTGAAGGAGGAAAAGTTTCCACACACTAGGAAGCCCCTCCGCGGGCGGAGACTGCGGGAGGCGGAGGGGGGAGTTTCGGGACCGCGGAGTAGTGCACAGCGACGGGTGCGGAGGGCAAAGCGGGGAGATTCCTGCACAGAAGATCGGTGCCGACCAGCACTCACCAACCCGAGAGGCTTGTCTGCTCACCCGCCGGGGCGGGCGGGGCTGCGAGCTGAGGCTCGGGTTTTGGTTTTGGACGGAGCTCAGGGAGAGGACTGGGGTTGGCGGCTTGAACATAGCCTGAAGGGGTTAGTGCACCACGACTAGCCGGGAGGGAGTTCGGGGAAAAGCCTGCACCGGCCGAAGAGGCAAGAGACTTTTTCTTCCCTCTTTGTTTCCTGGTGCACGAGGAGAGGGGTTTAAGAGCACTGCTTAAAGGAACTCCAGAGACGGGCGTGAGCCGCGGCTGAAAGCGCAAACCCCAGAGACGGGCGCGAGCCGCGGCTGAGGGCGCGAGCCCCCGAGACGGGCGCGAGCCGCGGCTGAAAGCGCAAACCCCAGAGACGGGCGCGAGCCGCGGCTAAAACCGCGGACCCCAGAGCCGGGCGGGAGACGCTAAGGCTGCTGCTGCCGCCACCAAGGGGCCTGTGTGCGAGCACAGGTCACTCTCCACACCCCTCTTCCGCGGAGCCTGTGCAGCCCGCCACTGCCAGGTTCCCGGGATCCAGGGACAACTTCCCCGGGACAACGCACGGCAGGCCTCAGGCTGGTGCAACGTCACGCCGGCCTCTGCCACAACGTCATGCTGCCTCTGCCGCCGCAGGCCGGCCCCGCACGCAGTGCCCCTCCTTCCCCCATCCCCCAACCCCCGGCCTGAGTGAGCCGGAGGCCCCGAATCAGCGGCTCCTTTAACCCCGTCCTGTCTGAGCGAAAAAACAGACGCCCTCCAGCGACCTACACGCAGAGGCAGGGCCAAATCCAAAGCTGAGCTCCTGTGAGCTGTGAGAACAAAGAAGAGAAAGGGAAATCTCTCCCAGCAGCCACAGAAGCAGCGGATTAAAGCTCCACAATCAACTTGATATACCCTGCATCTGTGGAATACCTGAATAGACAAGGAATGATCCCAAATTGAAGAGGTGGAATTTAGGAGCGAGATCTATGATTTTTTTCCCTTTTCCTCTTTTTGTGAAGGTGTATGTGTATGCTTCTGTGTAAGATTTTCTCTGTATAGCTTTGCTTCCAACATTTGTCCTAAGGTTCTATCCGTCCCTTTTTTTTTTCTAAATATTTTTTAATTCAATAACTATATTATACTTTATTTTATTTTTACTGTATCATCTTTCTTTCTGTCTTTTTTCCTTCTTTCCCTCCTTCCTTCCTTCCTCCCTCCCTCCCTCCCTCCCTCCTTTCTTTCCTTCTTTGCTTCTTTCTTCCTTCCTTCCTTTCCTCCTTTCCTTCTTTCTTTACTCATACTTCTACTAATTCTCCCTACTTTTTCTCCCTTTTATTCTGAGCTGTGTGGATGAAAGGCTCTTGGTGCTCCAGACAGGAGTCAGGGCTCTGCCTCTGAGGTAGGAGAGCCAACTTCAGGACACTGGTCAACAAGAGACCTCCCAGCTCCACATAATATTAAACGGTGGAAATATCCCAGAGACCTCCATCTTAACACCAGCACCCAGCTTCACTCAACGACCAGCAAGCCACAGTGCTGGACAACCTATGCCAAACAACTAGCAAAACAGGAACACAACCCCACCCATTAGCAGAGAGGCTGCCTAAAATCATAATAAGGCCACAGACACCCCAAAACACACCACCAGACGTGAACCTGCCCACTAGAGAGACAAGATCCAGCCTCATCCAGCACAACACAGGCACTAGTCCCCTCCACCAGGAAGCCTACACAACCCACTGAAACAACCTTAGCCACTGGAGACAGACATCAAAAACAACGGGAACTACGAAAGTGCAGCCTGCAAAAAGGAGACCCCAAACACAGTAAGATAAGCAAAATGAGAAGACAGAAAAACACACAGCAGATGAAGGAGCAAGATAAAAACCCACCAGACCTAACAAATGAAGAGGAAATAGGCAATCTACCTGAAAAAGAATTCAGAATAATGATAGTAAGGATGATCCGAAATCTTGGAAGTAGAATGGACAAAATGCAAGAAACAGTTAACAAGGACCTACAAGAACTAAAGATGAAACAAGCAACGATGAACAATGCAATAAATGAAATTAAAATCACTCTAGATAGGATCAATAGCAGAATAACTGAGGCAGAAGAACGGATAAGTGACCTGGAAGATAAAGTAGTGGAAATAACTACTGCAGAGCAGAATAAAGAAAAAAGAATGAAAAGAACTGAGGACAGTCTCAGAGACCTCTGGGACAACATGAAACGCACCAACATTCGAATTATAGGGGTTCCAGAAGAAGAAGAAAGAAAGAAAGGGACTGAGAAAATATTTGAAGAGATTATAGTTGAAAACTTCCCTAATATGGGAAAGGAAATAGTTAATCAAGTCCAGGAAGCACAGAGGGTCCCATACAGGATAAATACAAGGAGAAACACGCCAAGACACATATTAATCAAACTGTCAAAAATTAAATACAAAGAAAGCATATTAAAAGCAGCAAGGGAAAAACAACAAATAACACACAAGGGAATCCCCATAAGGTTAACAGCTGATCTCTCAGCAGAAACCCTACAAGCCAGAAGGGAGTGGCAGGACATACTGAAAGTGATGAAGGAGAATAGCCTGCAACCAAGACTACTCTACCCAGCAAGGATCTCATTCACATTTGATGGAGAAATTAAAACCTTTACAGACAAGAAAAAGCTGAGAGAGTTCAGCACCACCAAACCAGCTTTACAACAAATGCTAAAGGAACTTCTCTAGACACGAAACACAAGAGAAGGAAATGACCTATAGTAGCGAACCCAAAACAATATATAAAATGGAAATAGGAACATACATATCGATAATTACCTTAAATGTAAATGGACTAAATGCTCCCACCAAAAGACACAGATTGGCTGAATGGATACAAAAACAAGACGCTTATATATGCTGTCTACAAGAGACCCACTTCAGAACTAGAGACACATACAGATTGAAAGTAAGGGGATGGAAAAAGATATTCCATGCAAATGGAAACCAAAAGAAAGCTGGAGTAGCAATTCTCATATCAGACAAAATAGACTTTAAAATAAGGACTATTAAAAGGGACAAAGAAGGACACTACATAATGATCAAGGGATCGATCCAAGAAGAAGATATAACAATTGTAAATATTTATGCACCCAACATAGGAGCACCTCAATACATAAGGCAAATACTAACAACCATAAAAGGGGAGATCAACAGTAACACATTCATAGTAGGGGACTTTAACACCCCACTTTCACCCATGGACAGATCATCCAAAATGAAAATAAATAAGGAAACACAAGCTTTAAATGATACATTAAACAAGATGGACTTAATTGATATTTATAGGACACTCCATCCAAAAACAACAGAACACACATTTTTCTCAAGTGCTCATGGAACATTCTCCAGGATAGATCATATCTTGGGTCACAAATCAAGCCTTGGTAAATTTAAGAAAACTGAAATTGTATCAAGTATCTTTTCCGACCACAACGCCATGAGACTAGATATCAATTACAGGAAAAGATCTTTAAAAAATACAAACACATGGAGGCTAAACAATACACTACTTAATAATGAAGTGATCACTGAAGAAATCAAAGAGGAAATAAAAAAATACCTAGAAACAAATGACAATGGAGACACAACGACCCAAAACCTATGGGATGCAGCAAAAGCAGTTCTAAGGGGGAAGTTTATAGCAATACAAGCCCACCTTAAGAAGCAGGAAACATCTCGAATAAACAACCTAACCTTGCACCTCAAGCAATTAGAGAAAGAAGAACAAAAAAACCCCAAAGCTAGCAGAAGGAAAGAAATCATAAAAATCAGATCAGAAATAAATGAAAAAGAAATGAAGGAAACAATAGCAAAGATCAATAAAACTAAAAGCTGGTTCTTTGAGAAGATAAACAAAATAGATAAACCACTAGCCAGACTCATCAAGAAAAAAAGGGAGAAGACTCAAATCAATAGAATTAGAAATGAAAAAGGAGAAGTAACAACTGACACTGCAGAAATAAAAAAAATCATGAGAGATTACTACAAGCAACTCTATGCCAATAAAATGGACAATCTGGAAGAAATGGACAAATTCTTAGAAATGCACAACCTGCCAAGACTGAATCAGGAAGAAATAGAAAATATGAACAGGCCAATCACAAGCACTGAAATTGAAACTGTGATTAAAAACCTTCCAACAAACAAAAGCCCAGGACCAGATGGCTTCACAGGTGAATTCTATCAAACGTTTAGAGAAGAGCTAACACCTACCCTTCTCAAACTCTTCCAAAATATAGCAGAGGGAGGAACACTCCCAAATTCCTTCTACGAAGCCACCATCACCTTGATACCAAAACCAGACAAGGATGTCACAAAGAAAGAAAACTACAGGCCAATATCACTGATGAACATAGATGCAAAAATCCTCAACAAAATACTAGCAAACAGAATCCAACAGCACATTAAAAGGATCATACACCATGATCAAGTGGGGTTTATTCCAGGAATGCAAGGATTCTTCAATATACGCAAATCTATCAATGTGATAAACCATATTAACAAATTGAAGGAGAAAACCCATATGATCATCTCAATAGATGCAGAGAAAGCTTTCGACAAAATTCAACACCCATTTATGATAAAAACCCTCCAGAAAGTAGGCATAGAGGGAACTTTCCTAAACATAATAAAAGCCATATATGACAAGCCCACAGCAAACATCATCCTCAATGGTGAAAAACTGAAAGCATTTCCACTAAGATCAGGAACAAGACAAGGTTGCCCACTCTCACCACTCTTATTCAACATAGTTTTGGAAGTTTTAGCCACAGCAATCAGAGAAGAAAAGGAAATAAAAGGAATCCTAATCGGAAAAGAAGAAGTAAAGCTGTCACTGTTTGCAGATGACATGATACTATACATAGAGAATCCTAAAGATGCTACCAGAAAACTACTAGAACTAATCAATGAATTTGGTAAAGTAGCAGGATACAAAATTAATGCACAGAAATCTCTGGCATTCCTATATACTAATGATGAAAAATCTGAAAGTGAAATCAAGAAAACACTCCCATTTACCATTGCAACAAAAAGAATAAAATATCTAGGAATAAACCTACCTAAGGATACGAAAGACCTGTATGCAGAAAATTATAAGACACTGATGAAAGAAATTAAAGATGATACAAATAGATGGAGAGATATACCATGTTCTTGGATGGGAAGAATCAACATTGTGAAAATGACTCTACTACCCAAAGCAATCTACAGATTCAATGCAATCCCTATCAAACTACCACTGGCATTTTTCACAGAACTAGAACAAAAAATTTCGCAATTTGTATGGAAACACAAAAGACCCCGAATAGCCAAAGCAATCCTGAGAACGAAAAAAGGAGCTGGAGGAATAAGGCTCCCTGACTTTAGACTATATTACAAAGCAACAGTAATCAAGACAGTATGGTACTGGCACAAAAACAGAAAGATAGATCAGTGGAACAGGATAGAAAGCCCAGAGATAAACCCACGCACATATGGACACCTTATCTTTGATAAAGGAGGCAGGAATGTACAGTGGAGAAAGGACAGCCTCTTCAATAAATGGTGCTGGGAAAACTGGACAGGTACATGTAAAAGTATGAGATTAGATCACTCCCTAACACCATACACAAAAATAAGCTCAAAATGGATTAAAGACCTAAATGTAAGGCCAGAAACTATCAAACTCTTAGAAGAAAACATAGGAAGAACACTCTATGACATAAATCACAGCAAGATCCTTTCTGACCCACCTCCTAGAGTAATGGAAATAAAAACAAAAATAAACAAATGGGACCTAATGAAACTTCAAAGCTTTTGCACAGCAAAGGAAACCATAACCAAGACCAAAAGACAACCCTCAGAATGGGAGAAAACATTTGCAAATGAAGCAACTGACAAAGGATTAATCTCCAAAATTTACAAGCAGCTCATGCAGCTCAATAACAAAAAAACAAACAACCCCATCCAAAAATGGGCAGAAGACCTAAATAGACATTTCTCCAAAGAAGATATACAGAATGCCAACAAACACATGAAAGAATGCTCAACATCATTAATCATTAGAGAAATGCAAATCAAAACTACAATGAGATACCATCTCACACCAGTCAGAATGGCCATCATCAAAAAATCTAGAAACAATAAATGCTGGAGAGGGTGTGGAGAAAAGGGGACACTCTTGCACTGCTGGTGGGAATGTGAATTGGTTCAGCCACTGTGGAGAACAGTATGGAGGTTCCTTAAAAAACTACAAATAGAATTACCATATGACCCAGCAATCCCACTACTTGGCATATACCCTGAGAAAACCAAAATTCAAAAAGAGTCATGTACCAAAATGTTCATTGCAGCTCTATTTACAATAGCCAGGACATGGAAACAACCTAAGCGCCCATCATCGGATGAATGGATAAAGAAGATGTGGCACATATACACAATGGAATATTACTCAGCCTTAAAAAGAAATGAAATTGAGCTATTTGTAATGAGATGGATAGACCTAGAGTCTGTCATACAGAGTGAAGTAAGTCGGAAAGAAAAAGACAAATACCGTATGCTAACACATATATATGGAATTTAAGGGAAAAAAATGTCATGAAGAACCTAGGGGTAAGATAGGAATAAAGACGCAGACCTACTGGAGAACGGACTTGAGGATATGGGGAGGGGGAAGGGTGAGTTTTGACAGGGCGAGAGAGAGTCATGGACATATACACACTAACAAACGTAGTAAGGTAGATAGCTGGGGGGAAGCAGCCGCAAGGCACAGGGATATTAGCTCGGTGCTTTGTGACAGCCTGGAAGTGTGGGATGGGGAGAGTGGGAGGGAGGGAGACGCAAGAGGGAAGACATATGGGAACATATGTATATGTATAGCTGATTCACTTTGTTATAAAGCAGAAACTAACACACCATTGTAAAGCAATTATACCCCAATAAAGATGTTTAAAAAAAAAAAAAAAAAAAAATGAGCCAGAGCCGCAGCTGGGCAGTGGGAAAGCCAGGAAGAGGAATGGTTTCATGCCTCTTAGGCTAATTTGCACATTTGTTTCTAGAATTTGGTATCTAGAACCACAGGCACTGCCACTGGTCTAAAAAGATAAGTTATCTCTAGATGACCAGCCTAAACTCTCTAATCTCTTTGTAAATTACCCAATGAGATGGGGATATATGAAGAGAAAATAAACCATTGGGAGGGCACCTTTTAAAGGAATGGTTTGGTTTAAATACTTAAATAAGAATCCTGCCACCCTGACAATGACTGAGCAATGCTCAGATCCGTTAGATGAATGACGCGATCTTTGCCATAATTTATCGTGACCCTCCCCTTCTTCCCTTTTCCTCTTCCAAGTGATATACCTCCTTCTCCCTTCCTGTAGGCTGTTCTGCTCCACTGGGTCCCAATTCAATTGTTTTTAATTCAAGGTCAAATCAACACCTAATAATGACTACTCACAGAGCATCTACTCTGTGGTGCTAAGAGGTTTCAAAACCTCATGCCCGGGCTTCCCTGGTGGCGCGGTGGTTGAGAGTCCGCCTGCCGATGCAGGGGACGCGGGTTCGTGCCCCGGTCCGGGAAGATCCCGCATGCCGCAGAGTGGCTGGGCCCGTGAGCCATGGCCGCTGAGCCTGCGCGTCCGGAGCCTGTGCTCCGCAACGGGAGAGGCCACATTAGTGAGAGGCCCGCGTACCGCAAAAAAAAAAAAAAACAAAAAAACTCATGCCCAAAAGCTGCCCACAAGTAAAAGATTAAAGTAGGCGTTCCTCATCACAACAGAAGGGATGTGTCGATCCTGTTACTACATGATTAAACCTTTGGACAGATGCAGAGAAAATGTTTGAGGGGAAGGAGGTGTCCACTGCTTCATCCCCACTAGTTGTTGTGGCTCCGTACCAAAAAGCTATGTAGCAAACACCCAGATCTTCATTTCAGCGATCCACGCTGCCAGTAACAATCAGCGTGAGGCTCATACCTGGTCCTGGGGGGCCTCTCATTCCAGGGAGCCCCATGGTTCCTTCTGGTCCTCTTGGGCCTGGTACCCCAGGAAGCCCCGGGATTCGGGGGCAAGCATCCACGTCTGCAGGGGGCCCAGGTTCACCTGAAATTAGAATCACCACCTGTGTGAGGGATTCAAATGCTTAGGAACCAGGTCCTTCTGCCGTCTCGAGCTGGATGGGCTTCTGACACTACGCTGAAACGTTATCGAGCACCTTCAAGCATCCAGTGTCAGCTCTGTGAAGATGGGGCTTTGTCTTGTTCGCTGTGAAAACTTCTAGAATGCTTTCTGCTGACTGAATGCCTGAATGAGTGAGTGAATGGGATCTCAGAGAAAGCAAAAGAAGTATGAAATAGTGAAAATGGGCCGTGACAGCGATCGTGTGGTGACCTTCACAGGATTCGCAATCTTTGGGCCATTTCTTACCGGGAGCTGGCCACAGGTGGCATGGGGAGAGGTCCCGGTGTGCTCCTCATACCCAGCTTAACATCACCCTAATTCATCGGTCTACACTGCAGCCACCTGGGTTTCCAGAGCGTCTGCTACTCAAGGGGACAATTTCAGGACTGCTAGAGGCACTGAGGCAGTGACTTTCAACCTTGAGCGCACATTGGAATTATCCAGGCGAGTTATAAAAATACTGATTTCTGGGTCCCACTCCAGAAATACTGGTTTCATTGGTATAGGATGTGGCCCGGGCAGTGCCCTCAAGCTTGATTTTACAATAATCCCATCTGCAGAGCTTTTCAAAGATACCACTGCCAGCATCCCATCTAGATAATTAAAAAGGAATCTCTGGGGGTGGAACCCAGGCATTACTGATTTTTTAAACTCTCCAGACGATTCCAGTATTAGCCAGGGCTAAGAAGCACCACCGGCACGCTGCAGTTCTGACGTGAGCACATCACAATCATCTGTCAGGCTTGTTAGAGCCCAGAGTTTCTGAGTCAGTAGGTCTGGAGGTGCGGGGCAACATTTTACATATCTAACATGCGCCCAGGTAAAGCTGACGGTGCTGACATGGGGAATCTCACTTAGAGAACCACTGTCCTAAAGGTTTAATATTGTTTTTCTTCTTGGGCACATTCACAGCTCTAAAAACTGTGTTTTGGTTTGTTTTTTTTTTTTTGCTAAATCTTCATTCGGTCACCCTGCAAACATTCCACAAGGAAAAAGAAATAATAACACTAAGCCACAACGCTAACAGCTAACACTTACTGGATGCTTCATCACGCATCAGACCTCGTGCTAAGTGCTTTATGATTGAATGTTCCCACCCAGCCCGTGTGTGTGTGCTGCTGTCATTAGAAGGTTACAGGGAAGAAAAGTCAGGCTCAGGTAAATAAGCAACATACCTAAGGTCACGAAGCTACTACGTGGCACAGTCCAGATAAAAATCCAAGACATCCTGGCTCCAAAACTGCCCTCTTCACCTGCACCCCATAATGCCTTCCCTGAGAACTCTGAACACCTACGTGGTGAATTCTAAGAAATGCAACATATTGTAAGACACATCACTGATTACTTATGGTTTTCTTAAAATTCATACAAATGTGCAAAATCATTTTAAGGACAGTGATAAAGCCGTGAGGAAATCCTAGAAAACCTGGCCACAGTGACAACGTAGTCTACACGGTACTTACTCTGCCTGTGGGAAAATGAACTAGAACCCTATAAGCTGTTTGGAATTTAAACTCCTCGAAAATATTGTGTGAAACCACAAGTGACACCAAGTTAGAGACCTTTTTACAGTACATACAGTTTAATGTAAAACTTGGCTTTTTCGCTCTGAGGGACTTGAGAGAGATGCATGTAGGTATTTCCTACTTTCCCTGGATAATCTGGTGCATTATGGTGGGAATCCACCAGTGAGGGTAGAGGGGAGGAAGCAGGTTAGTGGAGGATGGGCGGGCATTTGGCTGGCACTTCACATTTAGGATGTTGATGTTATATTCCAGTGAGTTTATATATACAGTCAGAGAGACACTAAAAGGACTGAAGTGAAACTCATTAAATATACAATAGTAATTTCAAAATATAAACATTTAAAATAGCAGGATTTCTTAAACTTCTGATTTTGCATTTCTTTACTTTTTGACAAACCAGAAGCTGAAAGAAAGGGGCCGAGGTATCTCTTGTAAGGGCCCTAAAAATAATAAACGGTGTCTGTATTCAGGGCAACGTTCCTTAGGGTTAATAACAGAGGCCTGGAAAGAACAAATGCACACTTTCACGATTTTTCTTTTCTTCTTTTGAGAAACTCTTTTTATTCTCTTTAAAAGTGCCAGACACGGGCTTCCCTGGTGGCGCAGTGGTTGGGAGTCCGCCTGCCGATGCAGGGGACACGGGTTCGTGCCCCGGTCTGGGAAGATCCCACATGCCGCGGAGCGGCTGGGCCTGTGAGCCATGGCCGCTGAGCCTGCGCGTCCGGAGCCTGTCCTCCGCAACGGGAGAGGCCACAACAGTGAGAGGCCCGCGTAACGCATAAAAAAAAAAAAAAAAAAAAAAAAAAAAAAAAAAAAAAAAGTGCCAGACACAAAATCATATGTTGCTTTCGCGTAGTGGAGGATTGAGTGAACACTTAGTTGAAAAGAATAATGGCATTTTCATTTTAACACACAAAGAAACTTGCTCCTTGACAGTGGACTTTGGGTGTGATGGGAAAGGCTCGTCACAGCCCCTTACTGGGTAGTAAGGACCCAGCTTTTCATGTTGTTGATACTACTTATTTTAGGGACGTTCTCTGTATTTATATTGTAGAATTTAGAAAGGAAACCTGCGTTGGTATGTACTGTAGCCTTTCACAGAGAACGCACTCATACTCTGTGCCTGAACTGAAATTCTATAAGCTGAGTCTCCATGCCACCTTGACAACCTGTAAGGAGGCTCAGCATTGGGGCACTCTAATATGGGGTTACCATATCTGTAACGAGGAAGCAAAGGCATTAAAACCCAATATAATTACAGCACCCCATCTGAAAGATGCAACAAAGTTGCACTCACACATACAGTGAAAAAGGCAAGTACGGAAATGACTGCAAATGAGATTTAGAGGAAATTATTCATCTTATAGCAATGCTTACCTCTGGAACCTGGAGAGATCCAAAGCCCAAACCATGAGGCCACACAACGATTTTCATACGGCAGAAAGAGATTATAAATGTGTGAATTAGGACAAAAGTGAAATGACAAGTAGAATGACAGCATCTTATTTACATAAAAAGTCCACATCAATGTTACTGACAAGAACATCTATGATTAATGGAGTTTTCATATCTAGAAAGTCCTGAAGTGAAACTCCCTTGCACAATATAAAATTCGAGTTGATTTCTTACGGCAAATATGCCCCAGTTTAATGTATGTAGAAATTCCGTCCATTCGAAGGCTTCTGAAAATTCCATATTAATTTGCCAAGTTTTGTAGATTATGCACAGAAAGGAAATAAGAGATGAATCATGGTATAAGTTCTTTATCATGTTGTTCCGTGATCCATCATAAAGCAGAGCAGTGTACTTATTCTTTAGACTAGAGTGCTCATTTACGAGATTGCAAAATATTCTGAACTGACACCATACTGTCATAGTATTGATTTAGGATCTTCAAAGGTATTACTTCTGCCAATCTCAAATACACGTCTGTTTGCCCTTCCAACCCTTTCTTTGCTTATTTTGACTCTCTGATGAAAACCTGTTGTCTACAGAGCTTAAATCGAATAGCCTTTCATCTTCATAGCAACTAATGTACTTTACAGGAAAAGTTTAATAAAACATCTAGGAGAATCGATAGGAGGGAATTTGGGGGCAGGAACTGAATATACTGTCTTCACATACAATAATCAAATCAGTCTTTGCCTCCTGTGTGAGGGAACACAGATTTATGGGTATTTACCTTAGAAACAGTACACGGAAAATCAACTCCTAACTTTCAAACTTACTTGCTCTGATAATAAATAAGTTTAACAAACCTGAGACTTTGCAGTGCAGCCTGAGAGAAACATAATCTTCATCAGAAAAAGCTTAACATTAGAATTTGCTGGTAATTTCAGGATAATTACCTTCTGAAAGATGACCCTCATCGTAACTATTTCAACAAAACACTGTATGGAGGCTGCTGGGTGGAGATGACTAGGCATTAGAAGCTTACCTGGAGGACCCAAGGGCCCCTGTCTGCCTGGAGGTCCAGGTAAACCCTTCTCTCCAGGTGGCCCAGGAGTTCCAGGTGGCCCCTGCAGCCCCGGGAATCCCATTGGTCCTAAAACAGACACATGAAAAGGAGGACACTAGAAGGAAGCAATATAAAGATAATGACAGCTCAATGGACTGAATTCAGAGGTTTGCTCCAGCAAAATGCAGGGCAAAGCCAGCCTTAGAGTGCAGAACAGACCCCAACTTTCTCCTGCGAGGTCGAGAAGAGCTGCCTCTGTCAGATAACTACCCATCAACCGGACTAAGGAATATTGTTCCATGACCAAGACAAAACTAAATTAGAATGAAAAGCCCAGTCATCTTGAACTTTCTCTGGAGACAGTCAAAGGACCGCGACGGAAAGGAAAAATAAGGAAAGATGCTCCACTGTCTGGAGACCACCGACCCTGAGTTCCCACCCCCTCTTCCTCACTCTCTCAGTTTCAGCCACACCAGCCACTCAGTACCTCACACATACTGTTCCTTCCCCCTGTCCAGCAAGTGCTCCTCATTCTGTAGCGTGCAGATCACGCCAGGGAAGCCCTCCCTGGAATCCCAACCCAAGTCCACTTGCATTTTTTTTTTGCGGTACGCGGGCCTCTCGCTGTTGTGGCCTCTCCTGCTGCGGAACACAGGCTCCGGACGCGCAGGCTCAGCGGCCATGGCTCACGGGCCCAGCCGCTCCGCGGCACGTGGGATCTTCCCGGACCGGGGCACGAACCCGTGTCCCCTGCATCGGCAGGCGGACTCTCAACCACCGCGCCACCGGGGAAGCCCAACATTTGCTTCTCTGGTATCAAGCTTCCTTATTTATGACATAAGGGAGGTAAAGTGGATAAGCTTCCTTGGTCTCTTCTCAACAAAATGTCCTATGAACCTCATAATTCTCTAAAATTCTCGTAACCAAAAACTAAGGTCCCCAAACATTAGCAGTTAGGTAAAAATTAGTTAAAATAAATATTTTAGCCTTAAATAGTGGGAGACTATTTAGTAATGGAGACTCTTGTGATTATAAAAAGACAAAGTCAGCAGTCTAAAACTGAACTGTCCAATACAGAAGCCACTAACCACAGGCGGCTACTGAACACTTGAAACTGGCAAGTCCAAGCTGTGTTGTGCCATAAGTGTAAAATACACACCAGATTTCAGCAGCAGAAAGGAGTGTCTTATTTGGGACAAGAACCAGGCTTATACAGCCAGACCTAATTATCCCTTTGATAACTCATATCGATTTTATGTTAAAATAATATTTGAATATATTATGTTAAATAAAATAAAGTATGAAAATTTCTTTTGTTTCTTTTTACTTTGAAAACGTGGCTACTATATCTTTTAATTACATACGTAGCTTGCATTAAATTTCTATTGTTTAGTTCTTGTCTAGAAGATTATCAAGTATGTTATTAGGGACTAAAGATGAACTTGTGTTTCTTCTTCTTACTTGTCCAACTATTACCCAAATTTTAGGACTCTGGGAAAGTCAGGACATTTTGGAAATGTAGTCACTATTTCCACAGGAAATGAGAAATACCTCATAGTGGTGCATACCCCAGACCCTTAAGGGCTAAATAATGAAAGTCATCCAGTACTACTTAAAGAACTACTTGCATTCATACCTTTCTGGCCATCTTTTCCATCACATCCTGGGAAGCCTTTGCGTCCTGGAGGGCCTGGTGGGCCTGGGGGACCTGGAGGCCCCGGCAGACCACAGTCACCTGGTTCACCTTTCATAAGTTCAACCCTCCCAGGGGGCCCTGGAGGCCCGGGTATTCCTGACCACAGAGAGTAGGCAAAAAGATTCTTTCAGTCAAATGTGCATGCTGGCTGCCTTCGAGCTTCTTAAGGAAAGGAATTTAATGGCTTACAAGCAAGGGATGCAAGGAATTGGAATAACTAAGTCAGTAGTACCAGAGGTGAAACAGTATGTCTAATACTGGAGGCCAAGTTGAGAAATGGTGTGAATAGTCTGTTAGTAACTGTTAAACAAAATGAGCTAAGCAAAGCCTTCCTTCCTTTCAGAGCCACTCCTTTTGGCAGTATCAGTTTATGATTTTGTTTTGCATTGCCATCCTGCTGCTTTCACACGATGGATGGCTGGATGATGGATGGATGGATGGATGGGTAAATGGATAGATGGGTAGATGAATGTGTGGGTAGATGGATGGGTGGACAGAGAGAGAGATAATAGGCTTTTAAGAAAATCTGGCTGATGAAAAAGGAATATCCGCTCAATTAAATTTAAAATCCTATTTGAAAACCAGAGTCTACACATGGGAATTGAGCCCAAATTCAATTCCTACTTAGCTTCTAAACTTCTCAGCACATTTTTATTTTTCTCAGTGTAAAAGAGAACTATATATTTTATCCTACCCTTACTAAAATGCTGAAGATTTTAAGGTTTCTGTCTCTCTGGAAGAGTTCTGTGAGCTAGTAGGAATGTGATCGCCTGCCAGTTGGCAAAAGATTGCACTGAGCCACAGTCTTTTTCCAACCCCCTGACCATCTCTGGTCCAGTCTTACTCTGTTAAATATTGACTGGCTAGAGTCTGTCCCAGTGAAGTGACACGAGGAACGACACGTAATGTTAGCAGTACACGAGGAGAGTGTTCCTGTGTGTGAGTCAGGCCTGGGTCCTGTCACCCTGGGCCAGAAGCAGTGCTCTCTGTGCGGACGCTGAGACCCACACGATGGCTTCCTGCTTGTCACTTCTGCACCCTCACGCTCAGCCTCGAGCCGACAACGGGAAAGGCTTGCTCTGAGTCAGAGGTGGTCCGATGGAGTTGAAACAGAAGTGTGAGGGGCCTAAGCACCGGTCCTGGGAGCCCGCCACCGCCCACACTCCCCCTGTTTCCATCTGCCACATCGATGGGGCTGCTACTCTCTGCTCCTCCATCCCTACAGAGCTGGCAGCATCTAAGGAAAGGGGCATCACCATCCTTTGCCATGATTCTTCTCATACCTCTTGGACCACTGGGGCCAGGAGGTCCCTGATCTCCAGGCAGACCCGGGTCCGGAATGTCACCCTTAAGAACTCTTCCTGGGGCACCTGCAGGACCAGGCGGTCCAGGTCTCCCTGAGAAGGGACATGTTCAGTTGTTAGTCTCATTACCTTTGGAAGGCTTGGCTTTAGTTACTGAGAGAAGGGAAAAGCATGCCGCTTCTTACCTGGGGGACCTGGGGGACCTTTGTCTCCGAAAAGTCCTGGAGGAGAAATTCCTGGGCTCCCGGGGTCTCCTGTCTCGCCTTTTGGCCCGGGCATTCCCACTGGACCAGGTGGGCCCGTTTTATGGGAACCTTAACGAGGAAAACAGCATTAGCACTGCATCTTCTCCTGGTGTGTCCCTGCTGTGGGGCCTGGAAAGGAACTGCTTCCAAATAGTCATGTGACAGGGATGCTGCCGGTCCTGCTGAGGCTCAACATTGGCTGTAACGGTGACCCAGATGGCCGCACACCCTTCCTGGGTCGCCGTCTCCTTTCTTAGGACCCGTCACACTTGTCCAGCATAGCTTTGATTTATTTTATGGTTATTTCCCAGATTTCAAAACACAACAGCTTACTGACAATACTGACCCTTCAACCTCTACAATGGAAAGAGTGAAACGAATGAGATCCGACGATAAGTGATTGTGAATTAACTGGCTTGAAATTTAAGGTGGAAACCGGAAAATAAACAGAAGGAATGTGCAGTTTCACGATGAAAAGGCAGAACTTCACTGGTTTCTTGGAGAGGGCACACGTTTTACCAGACTATTCGGAAGAGCCGCTAACTGAATCCTACGTGAGGTAAATTACTTCTTGACCTTCCAAACCGTATCAAGGTTTTGTCCCTCCTCAACAACAGATTCAAACCACGCAGCACAGCAATCCAATCCTTTTCCAACAGTCCCCCAAATCTGCATGTCTGATTCCAGCTACCTCGTCTGATTGTGAGCTCTTTTCCTGAGAAACCAATGCAACCAATGTGCATTCTATCCAAATAATGGAACAAGCTAAGATCTTGATAATTAGCCTATTTGTGGTATCAAAAATAACAGCAATTTGTTCAGGTAATTTGTTTTAGCAGCAGGCTATTGAAGGATGCTAGAAGTACTAATTAGACCCACGTGGTTGTACTTGGCACGACTATACATAAAACAAAACAATACCCCCAAATCCCGACTATTTATTGGTTCTTCGTAACATTTTGGAAGCTAGCTCCACCTAAGCGATTATTCAGAGTATTTTTAATAGACAGTCACAAGCAGTAACAACAAAAGGCACTGTTAACAACCATTCCTGCTTAAATTGGGTTTTCTCAAGTGTCTTTTTTATATGTCATCACCAGCACTAAAAACAGTTCCAACATTGTGATTCTGAGCTAAACCACTGTCCTAGTTTCGCATCCGAATTTTGTGAAGGGAGGAAATACCAGCAGACTCTCGTGGTCCCCTGCCTGCTGTTCAGCCTCCTGCAAAGGGTTTTCTCTTACCTGAAGTGCCTTTGCTGCCTTTCTGACCCTTTAAACCGTGCAAGCCGTTCAGGCCGGGCGACCCAGAGGGACCTGAAACACATCACAGGTCTGTGACACAAAGTACACAAGGTACATCCTCTGGCTGTACTTTGCAGGCACAGTCCAGGGGAGGGTTAGCTGACGGGGACCCACAGATTCTCCAGGCAGGAACCAGGAGACCTCACCTTCCGAACATCACTATCAAAGCAGAATCCATGCCAGTGGTCATCACTAGATACGTTCATTTGATGGATGTTTTCTGTTAAGACGGCTTAACACATACTTTTCTTTATATATATATATATATATATATATATATATATATATATATATATATTCTTTTTTTACATTCTTTTCCATTCTGGTTTATCAGAGGATGTTGAGTATAGTTCCCTGTGCTATACAGCAGGACCCTGTGGTTTATCCATTCTATATATAATAGCTTACATCTGCTCACCCCAAACTCCAAACTCCCACGCCATCCCTCAGCCGGGCATATATCCTATCACATAACTTGCTTTGGTTTTAACACAGTGCTGTTGGTTTATGACCGTATCATGAACCTCTCGCTCTTTCTTTCTCTCTCTTTCTAATCAGATAGACTCTAGAATTACTGAATCTTGGTATAGGAAATGACCTCCAATTTTACAACAATAGAATGATCCTAGGGCTTCCCTGGTGGCGCAGTGGTTGAGAGTCCGCCTGCCGATGCAGGGGACACGGGATCGTGCCCCGGTCCGGGAGGATCCCACGTGCCGCGGAGCTGCTGGGCCCGTGAGCCATGGCCGCTGAGCCTGCGCGTCCGGAGCCTGTGCTCCGCAACGGGAGAGGCCACGACAGTGAGAGGCCCGCGTACCGCAAAAAAAAAAAAAAAAAAGATCCTAGACAAGGAAAGGGATTAGCTGGGAGCAAACGCCCTCTTCCTTCCTCCCAGGCCCAGGATCTTCCCACACTTCACGGTCTGCAGATCCTAGTTTCTTCAGAATCTATCTGGATAAAGGTAGTAAGACAGTTAAGGACAGGTGGGGACGGTGGCACACTGGGGAAAACACACCCTACTGATTTTTTTGAGCACTGTGTTACTCAGAAAGAACAGGCCTGCAGGTCAGGTGTGGCTGCAGCTGTTCCTCTGCCACCCCTTCTTTCAAAGAGAACCACTCTGATGCCTCTTGGCAACTAGTAAATTTAGTTCACGATGATCATGAAAACTCCATTCTCTGTAATTACACAGGATCTCGCTGATGCCTGCATCTTCTTTCAGAACCTTCTGTCAGGTGTCAATAGAGTTCTCTAAGGAGCCGTCTACTAATCTGACTTTACATAAGTTGTCACTGAAAGCCGAACACCTATAAATCTATAGATTGATAAATATTTAGGTATTTGTATCTATATTTATATGATAATACATATAGCATATACATAATATGTTATATATATTTGCCATATATAAATATATAGATTTGTAGGAAGCAAGTAAAGGGAAGGGTGGGGGGGAAGAGGCAGATAACTAACAGACATAGAACATCTCCTAACTGCTGCGCTTCTGCCAAGTGCTGCACCCACGTCCCACTGATTGATGGGGGAGAAAGAATCTTCTCCTCAGCCCCTGGCCAAGCCTGGTAACCTTCCTATTTCATTAATGGATCTTCCAACCAGAAACTTTTCTTTCTCATCTGAGGCTAAAAGCCCCTCAGAACACAGCCAGCCATTCATTCAGTTAAGGGTCCCAGCCCTCGAATTTGTGATAATCACACCCTCAGCTTATGACCAACACAGAGAAGTGCCCCTCATCTACCCCCATGACACCTATGTAGAGTTCCCTCAATGCCCTTCTGCCAGGCCCATCCTACTCTGTACAACAATCCTGTCTGTGGTGGCTGGTTTACTTTGGATGAATTAACTGAGTGTGAGATCAGGTCTTATTAGTTGTTCTATCCCGCCACTTAGCATATCTCCTGACACACAGTAGGTGCTCAATAAATGTTTGTTGAATGAATGAGTGAGTGAATGAATGAATCAGTGAATGACCAAGTGTGGAACAGGGAGGGTGAGGCATTGAACAGGTGGAGAGAAAGCTATAAAGAAGGGTGGATTCCAATCTCTATTGGCATGTCACATCTTTCATTGGTAGATTTATCGGATGAGTAAGATTTGAGGAAGTTAGTACTATCCATTTGCATATAAAGAATTCAAGTGCTAATTATTATCTCTTCATTAAAGCAAGTCTTCTGTAGACTTCTTACTGGACGATGGAACAGTTAGTTGGCTCCATTTTATTTTTTATCAGTACTAGAAACAGAGTTATTCTATTTTTTAAATCTAAACGTTAGATTGGTGGGAATAAGCCATATTGTCTTGCACCAAAAGAAAAAGCAGGGGTGGGGGGTGGGGAATGCACCCTTTTTTTCCCTAAAGCTCTTAGTTCCTAACCACTTTTATCAGTTCTGGCTGAGCTTATTCTCCAATTCTCTTTTCTATTTATGAGCAAATGTTTCAAGTTTGCACCAAAAGAACACACAGACCTTCATCTGCCAAATCTGGATACTTATTGCCATCTATCTGAAATGATAAGACATTTTCTGAGACTCCTCTGCTATTTCACTGTGTTTTGATCTCCAGCTTAAGCCACCAAGATTGATGGCTTGGGGACTTGGCTGGGGGTGGGACATCTCAGCTCCTGCCAACTCTCCATTGTCACATCAACACATCCAGGTCCTGCACTGTCACAGCCTCAGCCTCTCGCCATTGTGAACTGGCTGACCCTTATCTGACGCAATGTTACCTTTCTAAATTGAATGCAGCTACATCTGGGTAGAGTTTTAAGGGCAATTTTTCCTTTTTACTGAAAGCTTTTTTATCCATCCCATCTCTAAATCAAAAAGTTGTTCATGCATAAAATATATACCAGGCAGAGGAGAGGCAATTAGTCTCACAAAGCACATTCCTTGGTAATGAGCATTTTCTGTTCACCTCTCTGGTCATCCTCGGGCTTAACAACCATCATTTAAGGCTGCATCTTGCTGCACTCACAGGCCAGGGTGCCCCACCTCTAGCCGGAGAATCTACTCTCCCACCCCAGCTATAATCATAATAGCAGCTTCTATCTATGTGAGCCAGGTGACTCTTCGTGACTGGCTTCCCTCTCTGAGGTTTTCTTTTGTTCTAAAGCCTGAAAATGCTACTCTATCCCCAGGGACCTTTAACAGGTGTACACTTTTACTAGGGTGACCAACTCGTCCCTGACTGCTGGCAACTTTCTTATAGTTCTAGCACTGGAAGTCCTGTGTCCTGAGCAACCCCTCCGTCCCAGGCAAAACGGGACAGCTGGTCACCCTAACCTGAAAGCCGAAGGGAAAGAGAGACCTTTCTTTGTGACTACAGGTAAAGGCTGAACGAAGTGGAAAACGTATCAAAACAGATTCTGAAATAAGATTGAATTCTTTTTTGATTCAGAAAATACACGAGTGCCTACCAAGGGGACACACAAGAGCCTAAGACATGGTCCCCTAACAGCGAAGTTTCAGTCCCCAAATGCACTTAGTGACAGGAGCTGACCAGACAATGAGAGCAAGAGAGAAACAATCCCTGACTTGACAGAACGAACAGGCAATTACCTCAAGAGTGGTAAGTGCTGTGGAGGCGGGAGAGGGAGGACACTAGTTGTAGAAAAGGAGGGAGGATATTTCTGTGGTTTTCACAGCTGCAAGGTGCCCCGCATTTCTATGCTGATAAAAGACATTTCTAGGTGCTTTTTTCTTATGAAATAGTTTACCTGCCACCCACCAAAATAACCCAGTCCACATTCTTTACACATTCTCATGCTAAAGCTTATCATTCTAGGTTTCCATTATTACATTCTTTTTTTTAAAATAAATTTATTTATTTATTTTTGGCTGCGTTGGGTCTTTGTTCCTGCGCACAGGCTTTCTCTAGTTCTGGTGAGCGGGGGCTACTCTTCGTTGTGGTGCGCAGGCTTCTCACTGAGGTAGCTTCTATTGCTGCGGAGCATGGGCTCTAGGCGTGCGGGCTTCAGTAATTGTGGCACATGGGCTCAGTAGTTGTGGCTCACAGGCTCTAGAGCACAGGCTCAGTAGTTGTGGCGAACGGGCTTAGTTGCTCCGTGGCATGTGGGATCTTCCCGGACCAGGGCTCGAACCCGTGTCCCCTGCATTGGCAGGTAGATTCTTAACCACTGCGCCACCAGGGAAGCCCTCCATTATTACATTCTTATATGAATGCCTAACTAGGAAATCGAGCATCTTCCTTTTAGAGGCATAGGTACTGGAAAATTTAAGTCTAGGCATCAAGCCATTTTTACATATGTTGAAGTTAAAGTTTAAATCTGATTGAACACAAGCAAGACTCAAGAGTCCATATGGCTTGTTCCAGTGGAGCAAACAACTTTGAGTTCAGCAGCTGGTTTGTTCAAACAAGATAATCAGTCCCTTTGACTTATTTAGAACATACTTCAAATATTTAGTTTCTCAGTTCAAAGCGTTTCTGCCCGAGTGTGGTTCATTTTTCTATCAGCATGATAAACTGCAACAATGGATTTATATTGGAGACGTTTTCATTCCTAGGAATGTATTTCACTGTTTTGTGGGTTTTTTTTTTTAAAGACTGTGCTGTTCACTGGGCTGTTTGCAGGGAAACAGTGTCCCTGCATGGTCAGGAAGCATCACTGCAGCAACCGTCTGTGCACTGGTATGAATATTTGGGTTGATATATTCATTTTCTCACCTTCTCTTCTTAACAAACTTATTATTTCATAGCATCAAATTATGATGTAATTGGAGATAATTTTGTTGTTCTGTCAAATTCATTAGCTATTAGTTTTTTAATAACATATACTGAAGTTACGTGATAAATGTGAACTAATTCAAGGGAAGGAAGAATCAACAATAGCGACATGAACCTTGTCATTTTAATCAAACTGAGTGCAGAAAATGGCACCAGGACACTTGAAAATCCTTGCCATTTCACTAAACTAGGAGGGTAGGAAGAAGTGGAGATGCAGCAGAAGTAATGGAAAACGTTTTCTTTTGGTTCTTTATCAATTTTGTCCTCCAGACACTCAAAAGAGCATCAAAGAATATCCCGCCAGGGCTATAGGGATTGCCAGAGACAGGAAACAGCCACAAGAACCAGTGAAACTCTTAAAAATACAAAATTATTTTGCTTGGAACCCTAAATTTATCACCAATCACTATACTTCACATTACTAAAAATGCCAGTGAAGAGGAAGGGTGACAGTACAAAGGTATCTTGTGGTGGGAGCTTTTCCTGTCTGCTTATTTGGCTGCATAGAAATTCGTAAGTATACCAACTCTTCAAACTAAATGGCTTCCCTCTGTACAGAGGCACCAGGTAATACTTACCACCACACTACTACTTGCTGGACAACTGGAGTTATTTGAAATCTATCTGATGAGTGAAGAGGTGGGAGCATGGAGAAACATTACTTGGATTTGCAAAACAATAGACTGACTAAGCCCAAAAGAAGGGATTTCCAATTCTTCTGAGAGGCAGTACTTTTTATTTGACCAAAATTTAGTGTATGTATGGCCAACGAGCAGAAGGTAAGTGGGAGGAAAAAAGAGGAAGGAGAGAGAGGGGTCTCAGTTATAGAAATCTACCAAGTAAGGCTGGACGCTTCAACTATTGATCGAAGTGAGGACAGACTCTCAGCCTCATAGCTACTTGTTCAGTTGTTCATTCTCTATTTTTCCATTAATTAATAATTGTATTTATTTATAAAAATAAATTTATAAATTTTTTTAAATTTATAAATATATTTAAATTTTTATTTATTTCTATAAATAAATAAATACAATAACCAACCAACAGACTTACTAGGAATATACTGGTTCCAGGATACAAAAAATAGTTCTTAAAACTAAAAGAGCTACCATATGATCCTGTAATCCCACTCCTGGGCATATATCCAGAGAAAACCATAATTCGAAAAAGATACATGCACCCCAACATTCACTGCAGCACTATTTACAATAGCCAAGACATGAATGCAACCTAAATGTCCACTGACAGATGAATGGATAAAGAAGATGTGGTAACATATACACAGAGGACTATTACTCAGCCATAAAAAAGAATGCAATAATGCCATTTGCAGCAACAAGGATGGACCTAGAGATTATCATACTAAGTGAAGCAAGCCAGACAATGAAAGACAAATATGATATGCTGTTGCTTATATGTGGAATCTAAAAAAAAAAAACAACGATACAAATGAACTTATATTCAAAATAGAAATAGACACACAGACATAGAAAATAAACTTGTGGTTACCAAAGGGGGAAGGGGTGGAGGGATAAATTAGGAGTTTGGGATTAACATATACACACTACTATATATAAAATAGATAACCAACAGGGACCTGCTATATAGCACAGGGAACTAAAATCAATATTTTTAAATAACCTATAAGGGAAAAGAATCTGAAAAAAAATATATGTATGTATAACTGAATCACTTTGCTGTACACCTGAAACTAACAAAACATTGTAAATCAACTATACTTCAATTTAAAAAAACGATTCTTGCTTTTTAAAAAAGACCTCTAAACAAACAAATGTGATACAACGTAAGTGTTATGCTAGAGGTATACACAAGGTACCCATGGGGAAAAAAAAATTCTAAAATGAAAGAAATGGACTGAAAAGGAATAAGTACCAGGGCTGTATGGAGGGGCATGAATATTTGTTAATAACAAATTATTCTATTTTATTCTATTCTATCCCACCAGACCTATATTATTACCAGTCTACTATACTTTTTTTTTTTTTTGCGGTACGCGGGCCTCTCACTGTTGTGGCCTCTCCTGTTGCGGAGCACAGGCTCCGGACATGCAGGCTCAGTGGCCATGGCTCACGGGCCCAGCCGCTCCGCGGCATGTGGGATCATCCCGGACCAGGGCACGAACCCGTGTCCCCTGCATCAGCAGGCGGACTCTCAACCACTGCACCACCAGGGAAGCCCAAGTCTACTATACTTTTAAAGGGAAAAAACTTAACCAGGAAAAGAATGTTTCTCTATCAAACAAAGATAATAAATATTAATTCCTCTTTCTCCATAGCATCTTACTCTTTTCCTTTTCCTTTGCACAACTGACAAAAATACATTTAATATCTGTCTCCCCTACTAAACTGTGAGCTCTGTGAAGGCAGGAACCATGTCTATTTTCTTCAAAACTGTGTGCCTAGTATCACACAATTAATTGTGTCCTAGAATCTAGGACATAACAGGAGCTTGACTCTCTGGGGAAAGAATAAATGAAAAGGCTGGAACATCATGGAAAACAATAGGGGAAATGCAGCTGCATAGCACAGCGAGATCAGCTCGGTGCTTTGTGTCCACGTAAAGGGTGGGATAAGGAGGGTGGGAGGGAGACACAAGAGGGAGGAGATATGGGGATGTACATATATGTATAGCTGATTCACTTTGTTATACAGCAGAAACCAACACACCATTGTAAAACAATTATACTCCAATAAAGATGTTAAAAAAAAATGAGGGGGCAGCAGCATCATTTTGGTAGAGCGGGTCAAGAGACCAGGCAAGCGCTGCCCAAGTAAGAAAGAACAGGAGGCGGCAACAGGCATCCTTGGAAAGAGCCAGGCCCCAGAGCATGTCATCAGGGTGCTAGAAAGGCACTGTGAACTTGTGGGAGCATCACCGGGGGAGCTTTCTGATGGGTCGGGCCTCCTTTTGACTTACCTTTTATTCCCGGAAGACCTGGTGCCCCTGGATCCCCCACGAGGCCTCTTGGCCCAGGATCCCCCATTTCTCCTGGATGTCCCTGCAGCCCAGGCAGCCCTGGATTACCTGAGGACGACAGGGAGGTTTTGCAGACACCCAGACGATATGAGTTTTGTGAAATGGGAAGGTCATCTATATTCTTAATCTATGGGTAACTGGGATACTGTTTTATTACTTTTTCTTTCTAGACCTCCTAACTTAATCTCAAGAGGAGAAAATACACTTGAGTGATTAAAGTTGCCAATTATGATTTGAAATGCTCACGATTCTGAATTGGCAAGAGGAGGAGCCGTTAAAATGTTGTGTTGAATGTGTGCTGTTTGGCTTAAGTCTAAAGGAGAATAGGAAACCAGCCTCCTGAATGGTAGGTGCACGAGGGAAGGTTGGAAAGGAGCTTTCCTCTGTCAGACCATCACTTTGTGCCTGGTATCTTCCTAGGTGCGTGACAGGCGCTGTCTTCGTTCACTCCCAGACCAACTCAGTGATATTGGTCTATCTCCAATTTATAGGTGAGGAATAGTACATTTAAGTGACTTGTCCAAAGTCACAGGTTGGGGAAATGGCAGAGCCAGCTTCTTCCCCTACACCAAGAGATAGATGAGTGCCCGGGAACTCTCCAGGCTCCTTTCGAGGTACCTGGACACCCCGCTGGTCCAGAGGAGCCAGGCGGTCCTGGCCTTCCGGGTGGTCCTCCAGGTCCTTGAACACCGGGCAAGCCCTGCTCTCCAGGTGCTCCCAAATGTCCTAAAGAAAAAAGGACCAAACATCTGAGTAGTTGTAGTTGCTCTTCAAGGTGGTGAATCTATAAAACCTCCAACTTCAGCTCTTTCTTTTCTATTCTTACTTTTTTACATGTACAATTTTTCTGTTGAAAAGATAACATTAAGGAAAAATGGAAAACAAAACACCTATAATCCCACCAATTTAATATAGTGTTTCATGTGTATAACAAATGTGCAAATAAGGCCTACAATTTTATATTCTGATTTTTTAATTAGCTAGCATTGCATCATAAGTAATTTTCCAAGTTTGATATCGTTTTCCTAATTACTGTTTTTAAATAACCGGCTGATAGCTTATTGAGTTAACCCTAATTAAATTAATTAATCAAATTTTCTCTACTGTTGGCCATCCATGTTATTTCTAACTCTTGCTGTTATCCATAATGATCTTTATACATCTTTAATCAATTTTTTCTCCTATTAAATTATTTCCTCAGGAAAAATTCCTACGAGTAGAATTTTTGGTTCTTTTTAATGCACTTTTAAATGCTCAAGGATTTTCAAGTAAATCACAGACATCGTGGAATTTCATCCCTAAATATTTCAGGAGGTAAGTCTGAAAAATAACATTTTCCTATGTGGCCAAAGTAACATTATCACAGCCAAGAAAATTAATAATGACCCTTCATATCATATAATCCTCCTTCCATATTTGAGTTTTCTCAATCGTCCCCTCAATGTCCTTCACAGCCAGTGAGTCCACACCAGGTCCCATTCCAGAACCACACATTACATCTGGTGGATACATCTATTAGGTTAAAAAAAACCTACTACAGTCCCCTTCTCAGGACAGTGACGTGCTGAAGAGAAAGGCCCAACTGTTCTGAGTCTTCTAGAACAGACCATTCAGCATTTGGTTCTTGACAGAGGTTGCCAAATGGTTTGGATAAATGCTCTACCAGCTCACAGCCCTACATGTCACCCACACACAACCCCAAGACCATCATTCTATGTGCTCACTGAGGACTTTCTAATTTGTTGATTTGTTTTCTTGCTAATTTAGTAAGGATGAAATGATATTTCAGACTTCCTTTAAATTACATTTCTTTGATTACTAGAGAAGATGACTTCCCCATATGTTTATTTATAATGTATGACTTTAATTAATATCAATACAATTTATATTTGTAGGATAAACCAATAGTCTGTGCTGAAAATGACCAGTTGAATCTGCAAATAAAATATATGGTTCTGTATTTACAAACCCACGGGGGTCATAGTCACTATTTATTATAACACACAAGAGAAACAAGCCTATGTTAGTCTATACTTGTTCCCCATCAAATTTGAGATCTATGAGCTTCACTGTGTATTGTTTTCTTCATCCTGAAAATATTCCTGTGGTAAAGGGAAGGCAGCCTTTTCCCACCTCCAAATGAAGAAACTGAAATATTAAAGCCTTGCCTCTCCAATCACAGTTATATTAAGAACAGAACCTGTGAGTTAAGCTGTACTGTATTTTCTCTCTGAAATAGAGAAAAGGGAGGTAGAACTGAACCCAACACAATCATATAAAATCCCCTGAGACAGGCTGCAGATCTACGCCTTCTTGATAGGCTTGTTCACATTCAATGCAGCTTTTTTCAAGCCAATGGAAATTGCATGTTTAGGTAAACTCTGTGCTGGTGAATAACATATGATGCAATTTTAAAATTTTAAGCAAAAGCTATGGCATTTGGGAAAGGGAACCATTTAAACGGTGACAACCACAGGAGACCAGAGAAATTACACCAAGGTAAATTTTCTTGAAAAAGCCTACATATAAAATAACTCAGTTCTATGATTTTTAACTTACAATATTAGGTAATATCAAAGGTTTCCATTTTGGACTCTTTTTAGCTTATAAAATCTTACTATCTTAAAGGTTTACATAAAAATACCAGTAAGTGTGGAAAAATCTCTTCATGTTTTGCTGACTGCTGACGATGATGAATTACACTTTCCATTTGTGTAGCAATTTTTAGTTTATAAATTGCTTTCAAGGAATCTCATTTGATCCTCAGAACAACCTGTAATATGCATAGGGCCAGTTTACAGGTGAGGAAATAGCTCAAAGATGATAAGCAACTTGCCCAAGACCATATGCTCAGTGGTAAAGGAGGTTGACTTTGAACCAGTCATTTCCCTTTCTGAGACCTCCCTCTGGTACTTTTTATGAGCCTCCACAATGCTAACCTCAAAGCTATTTTCCCCTCCAAATGTACACGTAAGCTGTACATTTCAGTTAAAATATTATATTATCTAAATCTATTTGACCATGCCAGAGGTAAAGGACCCGTATGAAAGGGAGTGGGGAAGGAAGTTTTTGCCAGTGCAATAGCTTGTTTTCCTGTTAGACTTCCATTTTAGCAATCTTATGGTATAAAAACAAAGATTAATTCATTCTCCTTATTTTAAATGTTTCTTCCCAGTGTCCATAATTTACTGAATTGTGGATATTTATAGAGTGTAAAGACGACTCAAAATCTATAGGGCTTCCCTGGTGGCGCAGTGGTTGAGAGTCTGCCTGCAGATGCAGGGGACGCGGGTTCGTGCCCCGGTCCGGAAGGATCCCACATGCCGCGGAGCGGCTGGGCCCGTGAGCCATGGCCACTGAGCCTGTGCGTCCGGAGCCTGTGCTCCACAACGGGAGAGGCCACAGCAGTGAGAGACCCACGTACCACAAAAAAAAAAAAAAAAAAAAAAATCTATAAAATTTCTGAAGTTAAAAATAATTTAAAAATTGATTTATTCTTTAAAGTAAATAAATAAAAATAAAGAAATAAAATTTCCCATAATACTTCTTCTCAGATATTCTTTCTGTTGTATGGAATGAAACATGGCCACTGCCAAAGAGAATTTTAAGGTAATACACAAAACTATTAATATGAGATATTTTAATTTACAGTGGACCCATCTAAATACAAGCCTGGCTTCTAACCTGTCCACTATCTGCTGAATGACATTGGGCATCACTTATTGAACCAATCATCTGTGGAGAAACAAATTCCTTCCAGGCAGTGGATATCCCTGTGCACAGAGCTTTGTACATTTGTCTGATTATTGACTTAAGATATATTCCTACACGTGGAATTACTAAGTAAAAGCATGTGTATGTTTTGTCAGCTGTGGGTCGTCTACTGTAACGAGCCACAACCTCTACCTGCGAGCAGGAACTCACTGGAACATCACAATCTGTTCTGAGGGATTACACATCTATTGTTGCTGATAAATGAAGTGCTGTTTTGAAAGACTGAGATTTGTTGTTGATGATGACGCTTTACGTTTCTTTGGTTTGGTTTTGAGTAAACCAGATACTTAGTAAATGAGGTATTCAATCATAACTCAGCAACTGCACTCCTCCGGGCATTCACCTATGCTTTTCTTTTTTCTTTGGCCACACCATGAGGCTTGTGGGATCTTAGTTCCTTGACCAGGGATCGAACCCGTGTGCCCTGCAGGGACGTGCAGAGTCCTAACCACTGGACCCCCAGGGAAGTCCCTCGCCTATGCTTTTCTGAGTAGGAAAGAAAGGGCTGGAGTGACAACCTGCAGCTGTAGTCAGCAGAGTGGTTATCGTTAATGTATCATTTTTAGTTATAGATTTGCAAAACAGTCCAAATTTTAATTGCTTGCAATAATCATTTTTGACCCTGCCAAAATCTGGGCATGCCTAGGGAAGTGTGTTGTTAACATCTTAGGTCATGGGAGCCATAGTGGAGAAAAGATGGTGAGTTGCTGGTGTATAATCCTGGTGTCCTCCTAGGCCAGTGTTTATACATAATCCTTCTGATAGGTATCTTAATGAGTGAAGGGAGGATATAATACTGATACAACCATTGCCAGCTAGGAAGATCAAGTAATTGCACTATTTTTCAAACCAAACTTACTCTTTTTTGTTTTAATAAGAAAAGTATGTAGCTATACCTGGATATCCAGGGCTACCTCGCTCACCCTTTGGACCAGGTAGGCCAAACTGACTTGCAGGTTCACCTTTGTATCCTGTAAGTGATAAAATGCACATAACATTATTTAAGAGAGTTTAATTTTGCTCATACAAGTGACTTAATAACTTTCATGAGACTTCCCTTTATAGTCTATCCTCAGTGTTCCAGGAGAGGATTTTTGAAACAATGCTTTTTTTTTTTTCTTACATAAGAACAAATAGAAACATAGATGCAAGCTGTGATTTAAACACACACACACACACACTATTTTATAGTTCATAACAGTCATAACTTCATAACTATAGATCTTAATAAGTTTAAATTTTCTAAAATAATTTCAAATTTAGGGATCTATTTAAGAAATTACTTGGCATTGAGTATCCTTATATTGTTTTTTAGAAACAGAAAGCAGAAACTGTCACTGTTTCAGCTGCTGCAATCACATTTCAAGCTCTCTTCAAGGAAGCTCAACTCAGTGTCCTTGTAAAAAACCGAAATCACAAGTCATCTTACTGATGACTTCACAAGAGATGGCACTTTGGAGGCCATTGTAGGCAGTGACCCCTACAGTCCCACAGAGCTGTTCCACACTGCTGCTGCATCCTTCCAGACACAAGGACTTACATTATAGCTGGGAACCAACTACAAATGGAGGACTCAAAATGGTATGGTAGGGAAGGGCAAGAAATTGATGGGATCACAAGAGAAGAAGAGAGCTAATTAGGCATGTTTTAAAGCATCTACACACGAACACCCCTTTTAAGGGGTCCCACCCACACCTGTGGTAGGTTCTCTTCCACCTGACCCTACTCATAATTGTGGTTAATTGTTTGAAGGGTATGAATCTGGTCCATCCCAGGTCGGCCAGTCTTTCCTTTAGGAATTGTAATAAAAAGTAAGAACTTGAGGCCCTTGCCTATTGAGGCAGAAATCAAAAGCATTTTCACGACGTCCTAATATACAGCATGATCAAGTGCAATCCAAACACATCCAGAAAGGATACTGAATAGAGAGTGATAAAGCCAACTGGTAGGCAGGTAAGTAAAAAACAGACCACGGAGAAAAGTCACAAGAGAAAAATCCATGGATTTCCCAAGGGCTAGGTTCCTTCAGACTATGGTTCTGCAGAACTGTCTTATCTGTGGGCTCCACGAGACAGCTTCTACTCCAAGTACCTTCACTGCATTTTGTTTCCTTGCAAACATGGCCAAATACAAGTAGGAAGGAAACAAGAAGAAATAGGTTTGTTCTTTGAGAGAGGCAAAGGGTCTATAATAAATGGACAGATGAGTAGAAGAGGACTGAGTTCTGAACACTGACTGAAGCTATAAAATGTCAAAATAAAATATGAAAACTTCCCTATTTGTAACTATTTCTAAAGAGAAGATCTAAGTTATTCTTTCTGAATAGATACATGTTCACAGTTCATTTTTTTCTTACAGCAATTATCATGTTATTTATGGAGTGTCTCTCAAAGCGTAAAGCATGTTTCACTGGTAGTAAGGGAGAAGATTTTTAGGTGGTTCACTAATTACTGTTTCTGATTTTAAAGTTATTTATTTTAATCTGTATTAAAATAAAATATAACTGTACCACAAGCCTGTGAATTCACAGAAAGTGAGATTAAGGCTAAGGTTAAAAAGGTGAATCATTTTAAAGTAGATTTAAAGAAAAATATTAACCCAATGGTACACAAAAATAGTAAAAATATTAAAGCTTTTGCGTAAACGCTGCAATTTAAGATGCCCTGGATTTGTTTGTTTTGTTTGTCTGGATAAAGGGTTAACGAAACCTCTCTTTCTCTGAGGACATTTTTTACCTTGGGTTAACTTCCTGTTCCTATTTCTCTGGAAACCTGATAAAGGCAGAATGTAAGTTGTGTTACAAGGCAATACTGTCTTTGGCTCAAATTAAACTAAGGCCTGTGAGGCCAAATCCAGCCTGCAGCCTGTTGCAAAGAAAGTTTTATTGGAACACAGCTACAGCCCTTTGTTTGCACATTGTCTATGGCTGCTTTCATGCTGTGTGTGCTTTCATGCACAGCTGTTAGAGCAGAGACCACACAGCTGAAGATATTTATGACCTGGCCCTTTGAGAAAAACACATTTGCTGACCCTTGGCTTATGGTAAAAATAACTCAACTGTAAATTATGTGTGGCCCAGGAATTCTTAACTGAACTATTAGCACTTGGTGGGAAGTCACGGCTTTGGCCTTCTCTGTGTACCGTGACTCTTGTAACTGGGTCGCCAAAAGCTGTACCTATGGAGTCCTTCAAAGAGATACTGGCTACTATGGGGCACGGGGCCATGGACCACCAATGCGGATCTGTCTCCTGGCACCTGAGCTGTCATTTATAGAGCTGCAGTCACTAGGACAGCTGAGAGTACTCCCACCAAGGAGGAAATTATGCTATACCTGCAAGCATGCTGTTTTCTGTATGGCACCCTTAGATCTGAATGACAAATATAGATGATTTAGGTCTTGTCTGACTACCTAGTAGAGTCTAAAAAGAACTCTTGGAATGTTGCAGTTTGTTTGATATACTTCACTTTTCATGCCAGAGGTACTTGCTCACAATGCTACAAACACCCAGGACTATGAGCTTGATGGATGGCTGCTGTATCTCCAAACCATACCTTTAGGTCCTCTTGTACCATCAATTCCTGAAAGTCCAGGGGGCCCTGGAGAACCTGGCTCACCCTGATAGTTTAATGAAACAGAAATAAGATTGTAATTGAATTTCAAATACAAATGACACATGCTTGACATGATCCACTTATAATTTTCTAGAAAGAACTTGGTTTTTATAATTTGCAGTGGTAAAGAAAATTGGAAATGCATTGCAAGCATACTACTACATGCATCTAGGTTTGAAAAGTTGACGAAACTCTTCCAGAATTAGTGATACCAACAGGGGGCATCCAAATCTCAATACTTGATTGCAAAAGAGTAATTGCATCACATCACTTGAACTTTAAGTTTTGAATGAACAAATTGATATGAAACAAACTGTTACAATTTATACCCAAAACTTGAAAAATCTATTTCATTCCAAAAGATGGGTAGCAAAGTATATTATACATTTTCCAGAAATTAGGATGTAGGCTACTACATTTGTACTTCCTGGGTTCTCAAGGGGTATGTTGCTCATGACTGTAAAGATAAAGTATATTTACAGCAAAATCTACGATGTCTGCAATTGGATAGGAAAGCTTAGTAACCAGAATTTGGGTCATTTTTCAGATGACTCTTTGTGCTGGTAAACCAACAGTCCTCAGGCAAGTCTCTATGGAGCTGTTTAAACAAGGCTGGGGGTAGAATGTGGAGTAAGTGACTTGATCATTTATGTCACCGGAACCAGGCATAAGCACTGGCCAGAATTACAGTTACATCATGGCCTTCTAGAAGTTTCCATTCTTCCCCTGACCAACTCCTTACATTCTAAAAGCCAGTGAAGGACTGTGATGTACACTGGCAAAGTAAGATGACTTACGGGCATCCCGAGAGCAGAAAGGTATTATTATTTCTTTCCTTCCAAAACAGCAGTTGCTTACCTGGTCACCTGGAAATCCCGGAAAGCCAATGAGCCCTCTCAGCCCAGGTGAGCCTGGAGGGCCTGGGGGTCCAGGAAGGCCTGGCTGCCCTTGCCTCCCAGGCTCCCCTCTGTGAAATCCAGGTGGTCCACAGCTTCCTGGCTCTCCTTTCTTCCCTTGTATCCCAGGATGGCCTTTATCACCTGATGGGGTTAGAAGTGTTACAGACCTCTTGGAGGAAATCTCTTGAACTTTAGGGGATAGTTAAACTATCCTGACAGGTGATAGTTAGGCTGTGGGTCTTGGTCCTGCTTATAGGAGACAAAGCCATCTCCCAGGAACTGGGAGTCCTAATTCCTGCCCTAAGCTGCATCACAACGGGTTTCTGGCTTCCGTGACCTCACTGTAAAAGGAGCTGCCCAGGGCTTCCCTGGTGGCGCAGTGGTTAAGAGTTCGCCTGCCGATGCAGGGGACACGGGTTCGTGCCCCAGTCCGGGAAGATCCCACATGCCGTGGAGCGGCTGGGCCCGTGAGTCGTGGCCGCTGAGCCTGTGCATCCGGAGCCTGTGCTCCGCAACGGGAGAGGCCACGGCAGTGAGAGGCCTGCGTACCGCAACAACAACAACGAAAAAAGGAGCTGCCCGTGAAGAGACTCAAGACTACCCCGGGGGGAGTGAGCAGCATCACTTGCTTTATTTGTTTTGTTTTGTTTTGTTTTACGGTACGCAGGCCTCACTGTTGTGGCCTCTCCCGTTGCAGAGCACAGGCTCCGGATGCGCAGGCTCAGAGGCCACGGCTCACGGGCTCAGCCGCTCTGCGGCATGTGGGATCTTCCCGGACCGGGGCACGAACCCGCGTCCCCTGCATCGGCAGGCGGACCCTCAACCACTGCGCCACCAGGGAAGCCCACTTGCTTTATTTTAACATGCTCATTTTACAAATGAGGAAGGACTTAACCAGAGGACTTAAAACATTTGTTCCCTAACTTGTTAAGGAGAGGGCCAACAAAAGAACCCAGGTCCCATTCAAATTAAGTCTAAACTGGGAAAAGAAAACACAAACGTGGTTGTCAAAATCCTTGCTCTGGGGTGTTTCTGAGGACCAGCAGCCCAGGCAGGGAGGGGCTTGTTAGAAAGTCAGAGGCAGACCCGCCCCACACCTGCTGACTGAGCAGCTGTGTTTTAACAAGGGCCCCAAGGGATGCACACTGAAGGCTGTGTAGCACCCATTGAAATGATCTGGACAGTCACTGTGCTACTCATTTTAAGATCAGCCAGCAAAACCAGGAATACTTTAAACCTGGTACCAGTATTTCATGTATCTGTCTGGACTGATTCAAGTTTGGAATACCCAAATCTATAAACACATATGAACTACAGCTAAGTTCTAGCATGGAAAGAAAAGTACCATGAGGTTCTTTAGTGTATGTTTTTATTTTTATCTAAAGAATGACCTTTCCTAATCTCCGAATTACAGTTTTTTTTGGAAAGCTGTCTAATATGCATGCTTGTTTGAATGACCTGTAAAGAAGTCAACTTATTTGATATGGTTAAAAAAACATAAGCATTTACCTTCTTCTCCTGGGAATCCACCATCTCCAGGAGGTCCAGGTTCCCCGGTTTCCCCCTTTTTCGAAATAATATCCATTTCTCCTTCATGTCCTGGGGGTCCTCTTGCTCCTTTAGATATTAATTATATAAGAGCAAAACAAAAGGAAGCACCACACACGTGATTATTCTGTTACAGCTCCTCACGTCCAGTTTGCAAATCCCCATTTAACCTGCTAAACTGTATTTATGTTCATAGACTGCACGGTATCAACATTGTTGATTGACTTCCTAAAGGAAGGGCCATGCCTTTTACATTCCTTTCCCAACTCGTCCAGCAAAGGGGACCGGTGTACACTGAGGGCTCAGTGAATGTTTGCTAAATACAACCAAACTCGTCTCAGAGTCTTCAGTAAAAAGAGACAGGCTTGAAAAGTTCCAGGTCTAAAATACATCTCTGTTACATATATAAAATGGAATATTACTCAGCCATTAAAAAGAATGAAATAACGCCATTTTGCAGCAATATGGATGGACCTAGAGATCATACAAAGCAAGGTAAGTCAGAAAGAGAAAGAAAAATACCATGTGATAATCACTTATATGTGGATTCTAAAATACAAGACAAATGAACGTATCTATGAAATAGAAACAGACTCACAAACATAGAGAACAGACTTGCAGTTGCCAAGGGGAAAGAGTAGTGGGGGAGGCAAGGACTGGGAGGTTGGGATTAGCAGTTGCAAACTGATATATATAGAATGGATAAACAGCGGGGTTCTACCATATAGCACAGGGAACTATAGTCAATATCCTGTGATAAAGCATAATGGAAAAGAATATGAAAAGGAATCTGTGTATAACTGAGTCGCTTTTGCTGTAGAGCAGAAATGAACACATTATAAATCAACTATACTTCAATAAAACTTTTTAAAACTACATCTCTTTATCCTGTAAATTTTGAATTGTCCATCTCATGTTTTCCAGTTCCTTATCTTCCCCTTCCTAACCAGCCTCCAATATTTTCCTTACATTAAAAGAACAGACACTTAACTTGGTTCTCCACATAGAGAATTCTAAGAGGTAGGGAGGGTTTACAATATTTCTCCTGATTTCTGCAAACACTATCCAGTTGTAGATGTGGGCTGGAGTGGGCTCATCTCAGCTTGATGAGAGCCACTTACTAACAAGTCAAGAAGTTTGTAAACTGGCTGTTAAACCATCGGTAGTTTTAAATCAGTCATGTTGAGTGTATTTATGGTGGGAGTATTTACACCCTGGCAATCAGCAAACTGTAGTGTAGTAATCAGGGCATTTTTAAAAAACTTTATTTTAGAGAGCCAGCTTACCAGAACATCACTGGCATTAACCCAATTTTAAATATTTTTAGTGGGATAATTATATAGAACACAATAGCACAGCAAACATCACTTATCTAAGCTAACAGAGAATGACTCTGATTCCTTGATTCTACATAAATAATTTACAGGCTAGTAAAACAAAAAATAATAGTAGGATCAATCAACTAAAAATAATTTGAATTAAATAGGAGGCTACTTTCCCAAAGGGCTTTAAAGACAAAAACCTTGTTTCTAGAAATTGTCAAGCATTCATTCTTAACACTAGAAATGAAATCTTACCTTCACTCACCACAGCCTCATGGCTAAGAGATCAAAGTAAATATTTAACAGGGATGGGCACAGAACATTGACACCAGTGGTCTTGAAACTTTTTTTTAAAATAGTAACGGAAACTTTTCTTTAAATGAAGCTTGGGAGAGATGCAATTCACGGCCCAGATGAAAGCGGACTCATCTAGTTCAGCGGTCAGCAGACTACAGCCCACAGGCCAAATCCCACCTGCTGCCAGTTTTTATACAATCCATGAGCTGTGAATGACTTTCACGCTTTTAAATCATTGGGGGAGGGGCCTCAAAATAAGAATAATACTTTATGACATGTGAAATTAAGTGAAGTTCAAGTTTCAGTGCCCATAAATAAAATGTTACCAGAACACAGCTATGTTTGTTTGTTTACGTGTTGTCTCAGGCTGCTTTTGTGCTACAAATGCTGAGCTGTGTAAGTTCGACAGAGACCGTATGACCTTAACAAAAAAACTGTTTTTTTCATTTAGAAAAATTGAAGGAGGGTTTGGGGACCAGGAGTCCTGCCTGCACCCCCTTCCCAAAAGGTGAGAAGGTTTTCTGAAACCCAAAAGCTATAAGTCAAAGCCCTTGTTAATTTTTTTTCTATTAATAGAGCAATTCATTTCCCATAGTTATATGGGATAAGATTGGAAGGAAAGGAAAATACATTTTGTTTAAAATCCTAAAACAAACACCATAGATTCAAAAGGCAGCAGAATCCAAGCTGCAGGATAGTTCCATTTTATTTTTTCAGGGATCATACTTATAGGTTCTGGTCAAACACTAAAAACGATCTATGCTGCATCGCTGTGCCATTAGCTGCGTTTACCTTTGTCACCTTTCACTCCTCGCTCTCCCAGGGAGCCGGGCCAACCCTGTTCTCCGTGTTCTCCCTTTCTGCCAGGGTGTCCATCCGGGCCAGGTTTTCCTCTCTCTCCCGGAAAACCCAGGAAGCCGGGTAGCCCCTGGGGTCCTGAGGAGTAACATGAATTTTTAGGGAAAAGTTTTATAGGCTAGTACGGTTCCTAGATCTGCGTTCTTTGCCGTCCACGTGGAGGCGCGAACTCCCCCTAACTCTGAGCTTGTGCTGAAGGGAACAGTCACTACCAGCCTCTCGCCTGTAAGAGACAGTCTGTCCCATCCAAGCCTCAGTATTCCCCCCCACAGATCTGAACTGCAGGCCTTTATGCTTCTGAGTCCAGATCCCACAAAGCTTTAAGAGAACTGGGCTTCCCTGGTGGCGCAGTGGTTGAGAGTCCGCCTGACGATGCAGGGGACACGGGTTCGAGCCCTGGTCCGGGAGGATCCCACATGCTGCGGAGCGGCTGGGCCCGTGTGCCACAGCTGCTGAGCCTGCGCTCTGGAGCCTGTGCTCCGCAGTGGGAAGCCACCGCAATGAGAAGCCTGCACACCACAATGAAAGGCAGTCCCCACTCTCCGCAACTAGGGAGGGCCCGCATGCAGCAATGGGGACCCAATGCAGCCAAAAATAAATAAATAAAATAAATAAATTTTAAAAAGAAAGAAGCAGAAGTTCAAAGATGTTGGTCTGGGCCTTGGCACACAGGTAGTGCCTAAAAAAAAAAAATAGAGAACTGGATATTGGGGAGGGAGGGAGGGGGGTGGGGAGGGAGGGAGGGAGGGTGGAGGGAGGGGCCCATCCAAAGTGGAAGCACATCAGCCCTGACCTCCCCCCTCCATCAGTACCACCCAGTCCTCCGGGCAGAAGTGTGTGTAGGTTCTGTGGACCTAACCCCTCCCCCCAACACTCCCGTTTACCTAAACCAGAACACTCTGCCCCTGGAAATTACAATACAGAAGACAAGAAGAAGGGAGAAGTCACACAGGAAAGGACAAAGTCAAGATAATATACCAGTAAACTCCACAGTATGGTCACCTGTAATTGTCTTCACCTGGCAGTGGATTTCAGGTTTATAAAATGGCGGGGTTGGGGGGGGGAATAATGGAAAAGCAATACCCACCCTTTGGGCCTGGAAGACCAGGTAGCGCATCATCCCCACTGGGGCCTGGGACTCCCGGGGGCCCTGGGGGTCCATCTGCCCCTGGCCGTCCTGGGACTCCGGGGAGGCCCTTCATTCCAGCGGGTCCAGGAGGCCCCGTGTCCCCTTGTTGTCCTTTCCAACCTGGGGCACCTGTGACAAACCGCAGTGACAACAGTGTAGGAAGACTGAGAACTGGCTTCACACAGGGCAGGAAAAAAATCCATGGTAGCTTAAATTGTGTATCTGTGGCCAAGTAAACAATAATTATCAGCTAAAATCACAGTAGCGACTCTCCATCAGTCTAAGTATGTATTTTTCTGGCCGCTATAAAAAGAAAGGCAGATTACTTGAATAAATATTTCCCAGTTGAGATGCATTATAAAGTCTTTTAAAATGGAAAATGGATAAGGGTAAAGAATTTATATTTACTCTTAGGTGGGGAGAGGGTGGGAACTAATAGAAGAAAACATTCCAGGTGCTTCTTAAAGCTACAGCCAAGTGAATTTTGGTCAAGCTGTTCATTTGTAATGAGAGAATTATAGGAATCAACAACGTCATCTAGAATTACTGGTGATTAAAAACAAAGCTGTAGTGGCAGGGTTTGCTCCAATCTCGTTTTGATCCTTTGAGAGGGTGTATTCTTGGATTTGGATAAGCACAGCAGAATTTAAATAACAGGTGACAATCTGGATGGTGAAATAAAGATCATATTGGAAACAGCCCCCCAGCACCTTGTGTTGAGAGACACTTTCTCATGGGTCTCTGATGTCTTGCTGGGTATTCCAAGAACAGAGGGTCCTGACCCATCCTCACTCCAGCTATTTCTCAAGGTTGTGTTGGCAGCGAGCAGCCTGACAGATATAGTGCCTCCCCCAGTAAGCAAAGCAAGCTGTCTTGCAGGTTAATGTATAGCTGTTGTATCCCAGGCTCAGAAACTGCAACCCACCATGTGTGCGGCATCCACTAGCCCCTCTTATATCACCCCAGAGACACTTGGGTGACACAAGGAAATGACACAAACCAACATGAAACTCCTGCTACTTGCGGTGCCGTAAATAATCAAATCCTTTGTTTCTGACCCAAGAATCTTGCTTCTGCCAGCAGCCGTAAAAGAGCAACAGGTGAGCTTATTCCTCTGTAAGTAGGGTAAACCCCACACCTGTCACAGTTCTTGACACTTGCCGACACTTACCTGGACTTCCTGGAGCTCCAGGGAGCCCTGGTGGCCCTGGTCTCCCTGGAGCGCCTCTTTCACAGGAATGGCCGGGTGGACCTGGGATCCCTGGAAACCCAGCACTTCCCTCTCTCCCTTTGGGACCTTTGAGACCCGGGAATCCGGGCATGCCAGCTGGCCCTGAAATGACACAGTTCATCTGTGACATTGAGGGCATAACACTACATAGACGGCCTACAGTAGTATTCATGTATATCAATACTGGAGGTAAACATTTTGATCCCGGCTCTGGGCTCCAATGAGCTAAGCCTCTGAATGGATTTTCTTATCATAGATGATAGTGAGCTCCAAGTACACGGTAAAACCATGCATTGCTAAGAGAATGACTTGATAAGGTTATGCAGACAATGTAGAAGTTGCTTATGCAAATTAAAAATCCATGCAGTTCTTCCTGATTTCCATTAACCTCTAACATTGCGGCAGGCTTTACACCAAACCACCACAATGCTTGCACGCCCCGTCTGTGCTGTCTGAGTTTGCATTCCGTAAACGACTTCATCATTCCAACTCTCAAAGTTTGTATTTATTGGAAAGATAGCGTCATGATCTTCAGGGGGAAGAAAGTCTTCCATAATTCCACACCCTAACCTAAAAATCTATTTTATCCTTTGATGTTTTCATTGTATTTCGGTTCATATGTTTGCATTTTTAAAATAGTAATCCCAGTGCACTTTCAATTGTTGGGTTATTTCATATTGCATGTTAATATGCAAATGTTTTCCATTTTATTGTAATCTTTGCAAATATAATTTTAATTGTTAATAGCTGAATAGTATTCCTTTGAGTGTGGTGTGTGAGTATGTGTATATACGTATTACTTAGCTCTCTTTACTGTTTGCAATTGTTCCTCTACTGTGAATAATACTACAACAGTATTTTCGTACTAACCACCTCCTGTTGAATTCTTCTCTTAAATACATTTCACAATTGAGATAGTGGGATTACTGGGACAAAATTATTTTCATTGACTCACATAATGTATTATCTTGTTATGTTCCAATTAAATGGGTTTTTGTATATGAATGCTTCTGACTTACAAACTATTGGATAAGCTCTCTGAGGACAAAGAATGTGGCTTATTTCCCCGCCTTCCATTTTCCCTGTACTATTGTACTATCATGGGTACCTAATAAACACTGGCCCATCCATCATTAGAAAAGAACCAGAACACTGTTTGTATCTGGGGTCCACTTTCCGTCACCATCCCCCAGGGGTTGAAATCCAGACTGGACTGCTGGGCTCCACCCAGTTCTGATGTAATGAATCACAATTTCCTAGACTGGGGCCCAGAAGATGGTGGTGTTAATGACCCCCACCTCTACCCCTGTTTTTTGGGGGGCGTGGTATTTTTAAGTACATTAAAATCTGAAAACCTCTGCTGGGGATCCTGAAGAATCCATAGCGATTTCAGAAAAGGATGTGAATCAGGGCCAGGGCCATCTCCCCATCTTAAGTTTCACTGCCCTGCCTGCTACCCCTGCTGGAATGAAAGTCCCTCTATCCTTTCACCTGTCCAAAGAACACAGCGTCTGCCAGGACTCAGCTTGTGCCTAGCTCTCCCCCAGAGCTTTCCTTTGAATGCCAGCCCACCCTGCTTTGCCCCACGGAGCTGCTCTTCTCTGACAGCCTGTCCTGCCCTCCTTCAGCCTGGCAATGGCAGTGGGCGGATCACCCAGTCCCTGCCCCTTGGAGCTAACATACTGTCCTGGAGTCCAAAGCAGGCAGATGTCTGGTAGCTGCTGAATCAAACTGAACAGACTGAGCCACGGTGAGCTGGGTTTGAAAACAACCAATAAAATGCAAAGGCAACGCTGTGGATGCAGGTTATTAGAAATGTAACCACTGCCCATGTATGCAGGAAGATGCTTGACTGAAAATTTTACATTCTAGATTTTTAAGGCAAGATAGTCTAGACACTCTTCAGGAACCTGTTCCAGCACCGAGCTGGCTTTATGGACCACAGGAAGAGCAAAGCCCTCATACCTGCAGCCCCCGGTCGTCCGGGATCACCTCTGAGTCCTTTTGACCCTGGTACTCCTAAAAGACCCCTCTTTCCTGGGGGTCCTGGGTAGCCAACAGCAGAGTCTCCTGGAGGTCCTTTCTGACCATTCACTCCAGGTGAACCTGGAGAGCCTGGGGGCCCGACAGGGGAGGACCCCTTTTCACCTCCAAAACCTGGATCTCCCATATCACCATGAAAACCTATTGAACAAAAAATTGTTTAAATTGTTACATGTACAGATATAGAACCAACACACATATAAGACTAGTACTTTGATAAAAACACATTGTTTTAAAATACAGGGTTACCTACTAAAATTAAGAGTAACTTAAGAGGCAATATTGTTTTTTGCCATCTTTTGTCAGAAAATGAATTGTAACTTCCGTGTTTCCTATAAGCCAATGACGTTTCCCTAATTGCTTTCACTTACCGGCAAAACAGTCTGTCTAGACTGAGCAGTTCCTACAACATAATATAATAGCCGATAACTCATGCTCCAGGTTTAAGGAGCCCTGAGACATCACAAAAGTATCATAACCTAGAAGTTATCGAAACATAGCTAAGAGCTTACTCTATCAAGAAAAACCACTCCCCCACCATCTCGGGATCCCTGGGCCATTTGCTGACTAAGAGCTTACTCTATCAAGAAAAACCATTCCCCCACCATCTCGGGATCCCTGGGCCATTTGCTGACTAAGATCATGAGACATTCCTAAATGAAAAGCCCTTATTTACCAGGTGGACCAGGTATTTCTGAGATTCCTGGTTTGCCACGTTGACCCTTTTCCCCATCCAGACACCTCAACCCAGGAGCTCCCCGACGACCTGGAAATCCCTTTGGACCTAAACAAAAACAACAAAACACAGACACAATAAAATCAAATGAGGACAAAATAAGATGATTTTTAAAATAAAATCTATGTAAAGTCTTTCTTAGGGTATTTCTACTTTATGGAAGTATAGGTGGTGCCTAGCCTTGGTTTTTATGTGTCTTGTGCTCCAAATAAGCTTTTCATAGAGATTGTGTTAAAGTACTTTCTCAGAAGCCATACTGTAAAGAATTCTTTCTGAAAGCCTTTGGGACGTACACCACCATTCAGATGAATCTTTTGATACCTCACCATGCTGAGTCTCAAACACAAATATGTGAGGATAGCCTTCCTTGTAAGAGGACAGAGGTGGTGGCCAGAGTGTGGCTTGATGGAGAAAGCACCAGAATAAAGACCAAGTCTATTTCCCTGCATCTTACTGCATTTGCCCTTAAATGAAGTACGGGCAAAAAGCACCTGCAAGGGCTTCCCTGGTGGCGCAGTGGTTGAGAGTCCGCCTGTCGATGCAGGGGACGCGGGTTCGTGCCCCGGTCCAGGGAGACCCCATGTGCCGCGGAGCGGCTGGGCCCATGAGCCATGGCCGCTGAGCCTGTGCTCCGCAACGGGAGAGGCCACAGCAGTGAGAGGACCATGTACCGCAAAAAAAATAAATAAACAAATAACGAGCACATTTGGGCTTCCCAGGTGGCACAGTGGTTGAGAGTCCACCTGCCGATGCAGGGGACGCGGGTTCGTGCCCCAGTCCGGGAAGATCCCACATGCCGCGGAGCGGCTGGGCCCGTGAGCCATGGCCGCTGAGCCTGCGCGTCCAGAGCCTGTGCTCCGCAACGGGAGAGGTCGCAACAGTGAGAGGCCCGCGTACCGCAAAAAAACAAAAAACAAACAACAACAAAAAAAAGCACCTGCAAAAGGAATTGAGATTTTTTTTAAAACCTTCTGTGTTTTCCTACAGGGAGTTCTCTAGGCTAAAATAACTTATAAATCACGAACTTCAAAGGAGATGCAACTGCTAGCTGAAACTTTGAGTGTTCACTTCCCTGCTGAAAGTGACCATGCGTGCTTTTTATCCACCCATGACAAGGTACCAGCAAATGTGAAGATGAACGTACAATCAGTCAACCAACCATTCTTCACTCCACTGATACAGAATTATATTTCCACACCCTTGCCACTGCCTTGTGGTGGGTGGCCCGTATTTCCCACACTTTGACCCGGGGCTTGGCCATGTGACTTGCTTTGGCCAATAGGATAGTAACACCATGAAGTAATGAGAGGTGTGAACAGCGCAAGTGAAGCTGGGCCCCACCCTCTGGCATTTCAGCAACCACAGGAGCAGAGCACACCCTGGCCTCACAATGAGATGCCCGTTGCAGACCTGACCTGACCCAGGACCAGGCATGAAGCCGATAGAGACCATCTTAGATCAGCTGAACTCCAGCCAACGACAGACCCATAGAGAGAAAATAAATATTATTTGTTAAAGCCCACTGCAATTTGGAGGTTGTAATACAACACTATTGTGAAAGCTAGTGGTTATAGAGGGCAACGGAGAGTCATTCATCATTCAATGCTTAAACACTTTTTGTATTGATAGTTACGTAGAACAAGAAAGGTGACCTTTAGTGGCCATGCTAGTACTTAACAGGTCAATTTAAGTGAACTCTAAATAAATAAAAAAGAATTAGACAAAATCCTTATATAGATCTAGGGTTTAATTCAGCTATAAATACGTGACTGAGTCAAGTGCAGTGGTTGTATGAAAGTGTAATCAGGGGTGTAGATGCATGGGCATTTTTCAGAATGTTTCTGGTCAGATATTTGGGTCTCTTGGAAAGCAGAATAGAGTAAAACTTATCATCAGTAAGCAAGTAATCAATTTTCACTCTCGGGGCACAAGTAAAGAAAGAAGATATAGTTTTAAAATGCTCAAAAGGCAATCATTTTTGCTGATATGTGATCAAATCAAAGTAAATCTTGTTGCACAGAAATATTATTCAGAGTGGGTTTGGTGGACTGGGGACCCAAGAGGAATGGCTACAAATAGTGTTTCCCCATAGTCCCTCAAAACTTTATAATCAGGGTAGAAATATCCTAGATAGTTCCTGAGGATTTGCTATTGGTTTATCTGTCTTGCCAGTTCTTTTAGTTGGGAATGTGTATGACAGTAACTTCTCCTTGATCGTACCTGGAGGTCCATCAAAACCTGGCGGGCCTGGCCTCCCAGGGTAGGTTAAGTTACAAGGAATTGTATCACCTGGAATGAAAAAAAAAAATTGGCATTCACATAATTGATAGTCCAATGCAACATGAATCTCAATGACAACTCGATCAAGATACTTCTTCACACCATGGAATTCAAAGGAAAAGAAGACTCTTGAGTCTCATTAGGTCACTTGAACTGCGTTTATTTTGAATTTCTAGAAGATCTGTCCTGAAATCTGAACTTCAACTATCAGACAGTAATAGACAGAAGGGGAATAAGAAAAATATTGATTCCAAGAAATATCAGTTTAATAACCTACAAAAAATAATGGATGCATAGACCCATGGATGTCTAATACAATGGAATCAGAAGCTTCGATAAATCATGAAATAGCAGCAAGCATCCAACACTGAGTTCCCAAGATTTGACTCCTAGCTTGGATGTGGGGGAATTGTGCAAATGAAGAGACTGGGAGAGATACTAATAACAGCTTCTGTTTACTGAGGGCCTGCCATGGGTCAGGTGCTTCAAATATATTGTCTCTGGGGGCTTCCCTGGTGGCCCAGTGGTTGGGAATCCATCTGCCAGTGCAGGGGATGCGGGCCTGAGCCCTGGTCGGGGAAGATCCCACATGCTGTGGAGTAACTAAGCCCATGTGCCACAACTACAGAGCCTGTGCTCTGGAGCCTGCGAGCCACAACTACTGAGCCCATGTGCCACAACTACACGCCTAAAGCCCGTGCTCCGCAACAAGAGAAGCTACCACAATGAGAAGCCCGCGCACCGCAACGAAGAGTAGCCCCCGCTCACTGCAACTAGAGAAAGCCCGTGTGCAGCAATGAAGACAAAACGCAGCCAAAAATAAAATAAATAAATCTATTAAAAAATATATATATATACTGGCTCTTGTTTTTCTAATGACTTTGCAATGTGGTTTTGTCATCCTTCATTTCACTTGGTAAAGAAAATAAAATTTCAAAGTTGTGCTCTGAGTTTTCTTCTCCTTTAAAATGGAATGTTTCCCTTTTATAACAGAAATTTCATCTCATAATGTATTACACCATAAGCTCTTAAATAAAAAATGTACCATATGAATAAAAATAATGTTATATTTTGATGGTTCCAGACCATGATCTTAAACCATATCAAATTCCAAGGTATTCGTCTTTCTATGTTGTCAAAGCAAGAACCAAACATATTATTATATTATAAAAATTCACAAGTACCTATGTAACTCAAGTCATATGCACATATTACAAAAGAAAAAAATCTTAAATCAATCTTTTTCCAAACTTTTTAAAAGTTTTCAGCTATAAAACTACAAGTCACTTTATTGTTTGAAATCCAAATAACTGTCAAATATATTCAAAATCCCTCCTTTTTTTCTCCCTAGAATGCCTACAAATGGGTTTTCATGGACAATGCTGTATTTTTAAAATGAAATATTAGTGGTTTTATTCAAATAAAATGCATAATCTCAAAAGATAGTACAAAAAAAGAGAGATTTTGAATATATACATGTATGTAATTTTAAGTCAGATTGTCCACACTGATACTGAGAAATGAATGAAAGGCAATTTGCCAAACCAATAAAACAGCAACGACATCTTAGCATCTTAAAGATTTGTTTTAAGTATTGATTGTGCTGTAATGCTTTTATTTGTTGGACAACATTCAAGGTTTGAACAGTGAACTGTGGGAATTTTATTTTAGAGGTTCTACCATGACTGTAATAACTTTGCCCAGAAGAGAGGCTTACTTTAGTTTCCATGATTTCACTTGACATTCTGCCACAAAAACATTCAAAATTACCTTTCTGACCCTTCCAGCCATCAGGGCCCCTCTTGCCTGGGCAGCCTGGAGCTCCTGGTTGCCCTCTCTCTCCTGGTGGACCAGGAAATCCCAGTCCCGGAGGCCCCCTAGGTCCTGCTCTGCCCGGGGGGCCTGGTGGTCCAGGAGGCCCTTTATCACCTGGGGCTGCATCTTCATGATCTCCCTGAGAACATTTGCATCAAGAGTCAATCACCAACCTTTGAAAGGCCATGAACTCAAAGCAATCATTGTCACTGTAGGCTACAAAAATGCAAGCAGAAAGCCAGTTAATTCCAGAAGTTACTTAACAGCAAATGCAATTTTAAATGATTAACTAAGATTCTTCTTAATGTTTTACATACATATCTACAGACATATATATGCTCTTGATGTGTGTTTTATGACTCAAAAACAGAAAATTATATGCGTTATGTCTTAAATACAGAAAAAGAAATTTTATTTAGAACCACTCTGTGACAGCAAATACAATAAAATATAGAAATGCATAAATTAAGGGAAGTAGTGGGCTTACAAACTAAATAAATTCTTATCTATTAGAAACGTTTTTTTCTGCATTATTGTAAGACACAGGGAGGGACTTTATCGCCCTCCACCTCTGTGGGCCAAGGGCTGACAAATCCTTTCTCCTCCTGCATAAGAATGTGACCTTTGGTTAAGGGTCTAGTTCTGCTCTTCAGGAATCTGCATAAAATGGATGTCAACTGCGTTACTAGACCACATTGCTTATGGTAAAATTAATCCCTGGCTGCAAAACTTGCATGTGGTCTGGAAGAACTATAAAGACCTGTGTGGAGCCTTTGTCAGGGCTTCCTTAAGAGGTGGCTCCTGTAACTGGCAAGTTCCTTGTGGGGTCCCCGCAAGCTAGCTCTGTGGTGGAGATAACACTCCCGTGGAGAAGCAGGCTTTCAAGTCCAGGCTGCTCACACTTCTGCATATGAGAATCTCATTGCCTTCACCCCAACTGAATGAAAAGCTGCAAGGACTCCTGTGTAGGAGGAACGCCTGACACTGCCCTGCAAGGCAAGCTGAGGGTCACGCCTTCTAGCCTTCTGAGCGGCCTGGTCCCAAATGTGGTCTATGAGTCTGAATTGTTTCAGACTCAGTCTGAAACTCTAGAGAGATTCCCCCATCCCTAGCGGGTGGTATAGAAATTCCTCTCCCAATCTGATCTGTAAATACACTTCGGTTTTTCACAGTTAGGTTAGTACATGATGACACTTATCACTCAGTGATGTCGGTTTCTAAATACAGCAGTCCCCTGCTTATTCACGGTTTCACTTTCCAAGGTTTCAGTTAGGCATGGTCTGAAAATATTAAATGGAAAATTCCAGACATAAACAATTCACAAGTTTTAAACTGCGCTCCGTTCTGAGTAGCATGATGAAGCCGTCTTGCTCCATCTCACTAGGGACGTGAATCAACCCTTTCTCCAGCATATCCTTCAGTCGGTCACTTGTAGCGTCTGGTTATCACATTGACTGCAGTGGTGTCGCAGTGCTTGTGTGCAAGTCACCCTTATTTTACTTAATAAGAGCCCCAGAGCACAAGAGTAGTGGCGCTGATAATTCAGATTCTTGCCAAAGAGAAGTTGTAAAGCGCTTCCTCTAAGTGAAAAGGTGCAAGTTCTCGATTTAATAAGGAAAGAAAGAAGAATCGTAAGCTGAGGGTGCTACGATCTATGGTAAGAATGACTTTTATATCCAGGAGATTGTGAAGAAGGAAAATGAAATTTGTGCCAGTTTTGCTGTCACACCGCAACCTGCAGAAGTCATGGCACAGTGCTTGCTAAGTGCTTAGTTAAGATGGAAAGGCATTAAATTTGTACAACAAGATATTTTGAGAGAGACAGAGACACTACATTCACATAAATTGTATTACAGTATATTGTTATAATTGTTTTATTTTATTATTAGTTGTTAATCTCTCACAGTGCCTAATTTATAAATTAAACTTTATCATAGGTATGTATGGGGTCGGGTACTATCCATGGTTTCAGGCATCCACTTGGGGTCTTGTACCGTGTCCCCTGTGGATGAGGGGGGGACCACTGTAGTTTCTTAAGTGGAAGAATGAATGAAACAGGGATTACCAAATCTAAAGCAGAGAAGATTATTTATATACTCAATATCCGCTGAAAGGCCAGAAAGCTATAAATATCATCTAACCCAACTTCCAAACTGCCGTCTCTTATTCACATGTATTTTATCAGATAGGAGTCCTATAAAATCAGAACATGGTCCTTCCTTTTTACAACACTCTCAGTGGCAGACTGCATGATCTGGTGGAAACAGCATGTACTTGAAATAAGAAAGACTGGGTTCTCCCTCCTGCTTAGCCTACTTGACAGACTGTTGACCTTGAGCAACGTACCCTAAGCCTCCATCTCCTTACTGTAAAGTCTCAAAGATAATTGTTCCTCAGAAGACAACAGTTACGAGTAAAACATCTAGCTCAGTTTGTGTGGCATTGCAAGCATTCAAAACTACCTCACATGCCAAGATATTTTAAGTTCCTGATTATGTCTCACAGTCTTTTCTTATGAACTTCATCAGCTACACGTGGTCTCCACCCAAAACATGTTTGAAAAATGCAGAATTATCATTTATCAGTGGGACCTTCCATCAGCCAATATGTCTATCCAGTGGATCTGCACTAGTTCATCCTTTCTTGCTTGCCACTTCCCCTCATGTGCTTCTTCATCAGAGAACAGAACTGAAGGTAATTATCAGGACCTGTGTGCTATCCTCCACGCTACAGAGTCAACTGAACAGACCTGAAACCAGTGGGGGCTCTGTAGAGACAAGGGCCCCGTAAGGAAATAAGCACCACGAGAATAATATAAAGACTAGAGACAGAAACTCTTGCTATGATGAACTGCACTCGGATTTTAGACCATCTGCAATAAGCCATACCTTTTGTAACAGCCATCTTTTTGTGGCAGGGAATCAAATGTGACTCTGATTTACAGCACGTTGACACGTTACTGTTCAGCTTTTTTAAACTGAGAAGGGGAAAACAGATGCTTTGTGACCATGTAAGAGAGTGAAACTCTATAGCGGGAGAAGAATTATACACACCAGCGGTCCTGGGTCCCCTTTTTCTCCAGGATATCCATCTTGACCGTGTTGTCCCTGCTGCCCTGGAAATCCTGGGGGCCCATCAGGACCTCTTTCTCCTTTGTGCCCTGGTAACAAAGGCCGAAAGAGTCAAGCCCTTCTCAGCAATGGAATAAGTAGAAGGAAACAAAGGACTAAAGATAAAGGCAATGACCATGACCCTGGGCTGGTAGAGGTTCCTCTGAGTGTCTCAGTTGACTAAAGTCACACGAAGACCATCATGCAAAAGTCAAAGGGGAGATTGACAATTGCCAAACTCATTGAATCTCTTATTTGGGAAATGTTTCTTTTCCCGTTCTGACGAGGAGGTTGTGTGTGGAGGTGCCAATCCCTACAGCATCTTCCTCTGCTTGTGTGACACCAAACACGGCAAGCCATCCCCTGGCCATAGAGAGTGGGGGAATGGTCCATGCTTGGGCCCATGCCCCAGGCTAATCCAGTCCTTCCTGGACCTTTTTTATTCTAACTGGAGCAGAAAGAGGTAGAGCTCTCTTTCACCTCTGGCTGTAAGAACTTGGAGCTACCTGGGGGCAGGTACCCATAGCCCAGAGAAAACCAGACAGGGCGAAAATGCAGGTGGTGCAAAGAAAGATGCAAGATGCCGAGACAGCCTTCTCATGCAGTCGTCCCAGTGCAAACCATACACCTAACCTTTCAAATTTTGTTTAAGTCAATAAATTACTTCTCTAAAAACACTACTTCAAGCTGGGTTTTTGTCGCTTACAACCAAAATACTCTTGATTAATACAGGATACTATAATGCAGCGAATAAATGCTAGGCAAATCAAAGGAGGTCTTGTTTCAAACCCAATTCACAACAATGAGGATTTGAGCACAGGATTTAGGTTCAACATTCACACGACGCTGAAGGGCAGGGAGTATTTTTTTTAAGCAATCTCAACAGTCCCAAATCTTATTATAGAATTCATCTGCAGTCACAGGAGAAATTAATGCAAGAGAATGGTTCATACATCATTCATAAAATGGCAGGGAGCTAAGTGATTGATTATGCTCACCTTTCACTCTTGATACAACCAGGTCACCTTTCTCTCCTTTGCTGCCAGGTGGTCCTGAGGTACCAGGTTTTCCCTTGGTAAAAAATACGAGGAAAAAATCAGTTTAACTGTGATGGGTCAAAAGTTATTTGTATACATCTAACCTCTCTCTTCTTTCCTTCTAAATCACCTGTTCTAGATTCTAGTTTGGTACTGTTGGTGTCATTCTCTTCCCCACCTTCCAAGGGGGGGTCCTGCCTTACAAAACTGAGGTTCTTGAACTGCATGTGAAAGCTGGTGGAATCTGAGTCACCACCGTGCCTGAGTCAACAGAAATGTATCACTGTCAGTTTCTTGGTTTGGGCAATGTACTGCGGTTCTGTAAGGTATTCATTGGGGGAAGCCAGGTGAAGTGTACATGGGACCTCTGGGCATGATTGCACAACTCCTTGTGAGTCATAACAAAAAAATTTATCTCAAAATAATTTACAATTAAAAAAGTTAACTATCTTGAGTGTTGACATGTAGAATTGGGAGGAAAGGAGGGGAGAGGTTAACCACTGCAGCTGGCACTAGAGCAGAACACAGAGGTTTAGGAATGAATGTGATGAAAAACACTGTGATAGTGTAGGACATTAACGAGCAAGAGAAGGAATCTTTCTGTAATCAGTGTATTTCCTCTGTATGGCAAGTAAACAACTAATTTTGGCCAATGGGCTCATCATCTTTTAACTTCAGCACTGCCCTGAGCCTGGACTATTTCAGTCACAGTTTTGTGTTACATAGTATTAAATAGTAAGACATGTCAAAAATCTGTAATCCTACGTTTGGTGTATGAGAATGACCAAGCATTACAGTAAATGCAGTTATAAGCACTGTACCTAGCTTCAGGTCACTTATCTGCTGACCTCAATGATCAAGAAACATAGACAAGAATTTGGAAGGAGGTAAAAATGACTGAGCAGACCACTTGCTTTGCTTACACAGATGCCACTTTGTCTTTTTTTCACACAATCTTAACAGCATGGTCAAGCAAGCTTAATTATCTTTTTAACTGGCCTCTATTAGTTCATGAGCAGTGAAGTACAAAGGGGGATAGAGGTACAAGCAGAGAAAGGACAATGGCAGCATCAAACAGTAAGAGCAAAGAAAAAGCCTAAAATGTATACAACAGGTATCAAAACTAAAGTGGACAAAATGATTGGGAGCCATTTAATGTACAGAAAAAATACAGCTCCACACACTACTCAATACTCCCATTCAGAGCACCACCTAAATGAGCTCCAGAGACGGGCGCGAGCCGCGGCTAACAGCGCGGACCCCAGAGACGGGCATGAGACGCTAAGGCTGCTGCTGCCGCCACCAAGAGGCCTGCATACGAGCACAGGTCACTCTCCACACCTCCCCTCCCAGGAGCCTGTGCAGCCCGCCACTGCCGGGGTCCCGGGATCCAGGGACAACTTCCCCGGGAGAACGCACAGCGCGCCTCAGGCTGGTGCAACATCACGCTGGCCTCTGCCGCCGCAGGCCCGCCCCGCACTCCGTGCCCCTCCCCCTCCCCGGCCTGAGGGAGCAGAGCCCCCAGATCAGCTGCTCCTTTAACCTCCTCCTGTCTGGGCGGGGAACAGACGCCAGAGGGCAACCTACACGCAGAGTAGGGGCGAAATCCAAAGCTGAACCCCAGGAGCTGTGTGAACAAAGAAGAAAAGGGGAAATCTCTCCCAGCAGCCTCAGAAGCAGCAGATTAAATCTCCACAATCATCTCTGGAATACCTGAATAGTCAACGAATCAACCCAAAATTGAAGCGGTGGACTTTGGGAGCAACTGTAGACTTGGGGTTTGTTTTCTGCATCTAATTTGTTTCTGGCTTTATGTTTATCTTACTTTAGTATTTAGAGCTTATTATCATTGGTAGATTTGTTTATTGATTTGGTTGCCCTCTTCCTTTTTTTTATTAATATATATATATACTTTTTTTTTCCTTTCTTTCTTTTTCTGAGGGTGTAAGTGTATGCTTCTTTGTGTGATTTTGTCTGTATAGCTTTGCTTTTACCATTTGTCCTAGGGTTCTGTCTGTCCGTTTTTTTTTTTTAGTATAGTTTTGAGTGCTTGTTATCATTGGTGGATTTGTTTTTTAGTTTGGTTGCTCTCTTCTTTCTATCTTGCTTTTTTATTTTTAATAAGCTTTTTATTTTAATAAATTTATTTTATTTATTTATTTTTTTCTCACATTTCTTCTGAGCCATGTGGCTGACAGGGTCTCGGTGCTCTGACCAGGTGTCAGGCTTGAGCCTCTGAGGTGGGAGAGCCGAGTTCAGGACACTGGTCCACCAGAGGCCTCCCAACTCCACGTAATATCAAACGGCGAAAATCTCCCAGAGATCTCCATCCCAACACTAAGACCCAACTCCACTGAGCAACTAGCAAGCTACAGTGCTGAACACCCTATGCCAAACAAATAGCAAGATAGGAACACAACCCCACCTATTAGCAGAGAGGTTGCCTAAAATCATAATAAGTCCACAGACACCCCAAAACACAACACCGGATGCGGTCCTGCCCACCAGAAAGACAAGATCCAGCCTCATCCACCAGAACACAGCCACCAGTGCCCTCCACCAGGAAGCCTACACAACCCACTGAACCAACTTTAGCCACTGGGGGCAGACACCAAAAACAACGGGAACTACAAACTTGCACAAAGGAGACCCCTAACACAGTAAGTTAAGCAAAATGAGAAGACAGAGAAACATACAGCAGATGAAGGAGCAAGGTAAAAATGCACCAGACCAAACAAATGAAGAGGAAATAGGCAGTCTACCTGAAAAACAATTCAGAGGGCTTCCCTGGTGGTGCAGTGGTTAAGAGTCCACCTGCTGATGCAGGGGACACGGGTTCATGCCCCGATCCGGGAAGATCCCACATGCCGCGGAGTGGCTGGGCCCGTGAGACATGGCCGCTGAGCCTGAGCATCCAGAGCCTGTGCTCCGCAACGGGAGAGGCCACAACAGTGAGAGGCCCGTGTACCGCAAAAAAAAAAACCCCAAAAAACAAACAAAAAAAACAGTTCAGAGTAATGATAGCAAAGATATCCAAATTCTTGGAAATAGAATGGAGGAAATACAAGAAACGTTTAACAAGGACATAGAAGAACTAAAGAGCAAACAAACAATGACGAACAACACAATAAATGAAATTAAAAATTCTCTAGAAGGAATCAATAGCAGAATAAGTAAGGCAGAAAAACGGATAAGTGACCTTGAAGATAAAGTAGTGGAAATAACTACTGCAGAGCAGAATAAAGAAAAAAGAATGAAAAGAATTGAGGGCAGTCACAGAGACCTCTGGGACAACATTAAACACACCAACATTTGAATTATAGGGGTCCCAGAAGAAGAAGAGAAAAAAAGGGACTGAGAAAATATTTGAAGATATTATAGTTGAAAAATTCCCTAATATGGGAAAGGAAATAGTCAATAAAGTCCAGAAAGCGCAGAGAGTCCCATACAGGATAAATCCAAGGAGAAACATGCCAAGACACATATTAACCAAACTATCAAAAATTAAACACAAAGAAAAAATATTAAAAGCAGCAAGGGAAAAGCAACAAATAACATACAAGGGAATCCCCATTAGGTTAACAGCTGATCTTTCAGTAGGAGCTCTGCAAGGCAGAAGGGAGTGTCAGGACATATTTAAAGTGATAAAAGGGAAAAACCTACAACCAAGATTACTCTACCCAGCAAGGATCTCATTCAGATTCAATGGAGAAATTAAAACCTTTACAACCAAGCAAAAGCTAAGAGAATTCAGCACCACCAAACCAGCTTTAAAATAAATGCTAAAGGAACTTCTCTAGACAGGAAGCACAAGAGAAGGAAAAGACCTACAATAACAAACCCCAAACAATTAAGGAACATACATATCGAAAATTACCTTAAACGTAAATGGATTAAATGCTCCAACCAAAAGACATAGACTGGCTGAATGGATACAAAAACAAGACCTGTATATATCCTGTCTACAAGAGACTGACTTCAGACCTAGGGACACATACAGACTGAAAGTGAGGGGATGGAAAAAGATATTCCATGCAAATGGAAATCAAAAGATAGCTGGAGTAGCAATTCTTATATCAGACAAAATAGACTTTAAAATAAATAATATTACAAGAGACAAAGAAGGACACTATATAATGATCAAGGGATCGATCCAAGAAGAAGATATAACAATTGTAAATATTTATGCACCCAACATAGGAGCACCTCAATATATAAGGCAAATACTAACAGCCATAAAAGGGGAAATCGACAGGAACACAGTCATAGTAGGGGACGTTAACACCCCACTTTCACCAACGGACAGATCATCCAAAATGAAAATAAATAAGGAAACACAAGCTTTAAATGATACATTAAACAAGATGGACTTAATTGATATTTATAGGACATTCCATCCCAAAACAACAGAATACACTTTCTTCTCAAGTGCGCATGGAACATTCTCCAGGATAGATCATATCTTGGGTAACAAATCAAGCCTTGGTAAATTTAAGAAAATTGAAATCATATTAAGTATCATTTCCAACCACAATATTATGAGACTAGATATCAATTACAGGAAAAAATCTGTAAAAAAATACAAACACATGGAGACTAAACAATACACTACTAAATAACCAAGAGATCACTGAAGAAATCAAAGAGGAAATTCAAAAATACCTAGAAACAAATGACAATGAAAACACGATGACCCAAAACCCATGGGATGCAGCAAAAGCAGTTCTAAGAGGGAATTTTATAGCAATAGAATGCTACCTCAAGAAACAAGAAACATCTCAAATAAACAAACTAACCTTACATCTAAAGCAATTAGAGAAAGAAGAACAAAATATCCCCAAAATAAGCAGAGGGAAAGAAGTCATAAAGATCAGATCAGAAATAAATGAAAAAGAAATGAAGGAAATGACAGGAAAGATCAATAAAACTAAAAACTGGTTCTTTGAGAAGATAAAATTGATAAACCATTAGCCAGACTCATCAAGAGAAAAAGGGAGAAGGCTCAAATCAGTAAAATTACAAAGGAAAAAGGAGAAGTAACAACTGACACTGCAGAAATACAAACGATCATGAGATATTACTACAAGCAACAATATGTCAATAAAATGGACAACCTGGAAGAAATGGAAAAATTCTTAGAAAAGCACAACCCTCCAAGACTGAACCAGGAAGAAATAGAAAATATAAACAGACCAATCACAAACACTGAAATTGAAACTGTGATTACAAATCTTCCAACAAACAAAAGGCCAGGACCAGATGGGGTCACAGGTGAATTCTATCAAACATTTAGAGAAGAGCTAACACCTATCCTTGTCAAACTCTTCCAAAATATAGCAGAGGGAGGAACACTCCCAAACTCATCCTACGAGGCCACCATCACCCTAATAAGAAGACCAGACAAAGATGTCACAAGAAAAGAAAACTACAGGCCAATATCACCGAATAACACAGATGCAAAAATCCTCAACAAAAGGCTAGCAAACAGAATCCAACAGCACATTAAAAGGATCATACACCATGATCAAGTGGGATAAAGTTTATCCCAGGAATGCAAGGATTCTTCAGTATATGCAAATCAATCAATGTGATATACCATATTAGCAAACTGAAGGATAAAAACCATATGATAATATCAATAGATGCAGGAAAAACTTTTGACAAAACTCAACACCCATTTATGATAAAAACCCTCCAGAATATAGACATAGAGGGAACTTACCTCAACATAATAAAGGCCATATATGACAAACCCACAGCCAACATCTTCCTCAGTGGTGAAAAACTGAGGAAGAAATCAAAGAGGAAATTCAAAAATACCTAGAAACAAATGACAATGAAAACACGATGACCCAAAACCTCTAAGATCAGGAACAAGACAAGGTTATCCACTCTCATCACTATTATTCAACATAGTTTTGGAAGTTTTAGCCACAGAAATCAGAGAAGAAAAAGAAATAAAAGGAATCCAAATCAGAAAAGAAGTAAAGTGTCACTGTTTGCTGATGACATGATACTATACATAATGATGCTACCAGAAAACTACTAGAGCTAATCAATGAATTTGGTAAAGTAGCAGGATACAAAATTATGCACAGAAATCTGTTGCATTCCTATACACTAATGATGAAAAATCTGAAAGAGAAATTAAGGAAACACTTCCATTTACCATTGCAACAAAAAGAATAAAATACCTAGGAATAAACCTACCTAAGAAGACAAAAGGCCTTTTTGCAGAAAACTACAAGACAGTGATGAAAGAAATTAAAGATGATACAAACAGATGGAGAGATATACCATGTTCCTGAACTGGAAGAATCAACATTGTAAAAATGACTATACTACCCAAAGCAATCTACAGATTCAACGCAACCTCTATCAAACTACCAATGGCATTTTTCACAGAACTAGAACAAAAATTTCACAATTTGTATGGAAACACAAAAGACCCCGAATAGCCAAAGCAATCTTAAGAAAGAAAAATGGAGCTGGAAGAATCAGGCTCTCGGACATCATACTATACTACAAAGCTACAGTAATCAAGACAGTATGGTACTGGCACAAAAACAGAGATATAGATCAATGGAACAGGACAGAAAGCCCAGAGATAAACCCACACACATATGGTCACCCTATCTTTGATAAAGGAGGCAAGAATATACAACAGAGAAAAGACAGCCTCTTCAATAAGTGGTGCTGGGAAAACTGGACCGCTACATGTAAAAGAATGAAATTAGAACACTCCCTAACACCATACACAAAAATAAACTCAAAATGGATTAAAGACCTAAATGTAAGACCAGACACTATCAAATTCTTAGAGAAAAACATAAGCAGAACACTCTATGACATAAATCACAGCAAGATCCTTTTTGACTCACCTCCTAGAGAAATGGAAATAAAAACAAAAATAAACAAATGGGACCTAATGAAACTTAAAAGATTTTGCACAGCAAAGGAAACCATAAACAAGATGAAAAGACAACCCTCAGAATGGGAAAAAAATATTTGCAAACAAAGGAACTGACAAAGGATTAATTTCCAAAATATACAAGCAGCTCATGCAACTCAATATCAAAAAAACAAACAACCAATCTAAAAATGGGCAGAAGATCTAAGTAGACATTTCTCCAAAGAAGATCTACAGATTGCCAACAAACACATGAAAGGATGCTTAACATCACTAATCAATAGAGAAATGTAAATCAAAACTACAATGAGGTGTCACCTCACACCAGTCAGAATGGCCATCATCAAAAACTCTACAAACAATAAAATGCTGGAGAGGGTGTGGAGAAAAGGGAACCCTCTTGCACTGTTGGTGGGAATGTAAATTGATACAGCCACTATGGAGAACAGTATGGAGGTTCCTTAAAAAACTAAAAATAGAACTACTATATGACCCAGCAATCCCACTACTGGGCATATACCCTGAGAAAACCATAATCCAAAAAGAGTCATGTACCACAATGTTCACTGCAGTTCTATTTACCATAGCCAAGACATGGAAGCAATCTAAGTGTCCATCAACAGATGAATGGATAAAGAAGATGTGGCACATATATATGATGGAATATTACTCATCCATAAAAAGAAAGCAAATTGAGTTATTTGTAGTGAGGTGGATGGACCTAGAGACTGTCATACAGAGTGAAGTAAGTCAGAAAGAGAAAAACAAATACCATATGCTAACATATATATGGAATCTTAAAAAAAAAAAAGTTTCTGAAGAACCTAGGGGGAGGACAGGAATAAAAAGGAAGATGTAAGTAATGGACTTGAGGATATGGTGGGGGAGGGTAAGCTGGGACGAAGTGAGCGAGTGGCATGGACATATATACACTACCAAAGGTAAGGTAGATAGCTAGTGGGAAGCAGTCACATAGCATAGGGAGATCAGCTTGGTGCTTTGTGTCCAGCTAGACGGGTGGGATAAGGAGGGTGGGAGGGAGACGCAAGAGGGAGGGGATATGGGGATATATGTATATGTATAGCTGATTCACTTTGTTATACAGCAGAAACTAACACACCATTGTAAAGCAATTATATTCCAATAAAGAGGTTAAAAAAATACACAACAACAAAATCTCAGCAGCCACAAGAATTCCTCTCTGCAGGGCATGTACTAGTTATTTTATACACAGTCTAGATCAGGGACTTCAACCGTAGATGCCCACTGGGGGGCCATGCTCTTCCGAAAAGCAGGCGAGAGGGCATGGTGGAAACTTGAGGCCCCAGACCTCCTCAGCTTCCGGCAGTGGTGGGGATCCAGTGACCTGTGCTAATGAGCTTCCAATTTCTCAAGGGCAGCCATAAATATATTAATAGTACAAAAGCAAACACTGTGAGGACAGAATGAAACATGCTGGAGGTTCAGATTTAGTCCATGGCAGTTTGTGACCTGTGGTTTGCGCTGCAACTCCTCAGGGGCAGCGACCCTGGCCGTCTGGTTCACTGGTGTGTACCTTGTAGCTCTCAGAATATACTGTTGAATTGAATTCTTACCAACAAACTTGTAGGACAGGTGTTGTTATGTCCATCTTACAGGAACACCACAGAGCTCACCAATGTCAGAGTTGGGATTTGAAGCTTGGTCCATGTGCTCCTAAGCCCTGTGCCTTCCAATAGACCCATCCTGGGAACTGCTCTCAGGCTAAGGCAATGAATACAAGGCTTTGGTCCAACCACAGAAAAAATTGCAAAGAACTTAAACCTACTTTTCTGTTTTCTACTTTCTCACAAATCTGTGGCTTCTGGAGCCAGGGACCAACAGAGGAGAGAGATGTACAGCGGAGTGAGAACACCCAAGAATGCTTGTCTGTGGGTCCTTCAAGCTCCCTCTTTCTGTCCATCCCTCCCTCCCTCCTTTCCTTTCCTGTGCCCCATAGTATGAACTTGGTCCCTAACTGTGATCACAGTGAGATGAATTTAGTACAGAGAAGTCATATGGACAGAATCATACACAGAACAGAGACATCGGAAACACGGCCAGTTTAATGCAACATTGTAAATCAACTACACTTTAATTTAAAATAAAAAAAATTTTAAATTAAGAGGTAAGCCCTGGAGCAACTGAATTACATAAACCTCCACCAGGATAACCCTGGCTGAACTAGTAATCCACACTCCAAGATGTTAGCTCTGAGAAGTGACTCAATTGAAGGAAGAAAAATATTTTAGAGCCAATAAAACCTTCATTATGAAAATTAAGTAACAACATAAAAAAATAACTATGGGACTTCCCTGGTGGCGCAGTGGTTAAGAATCTGCCTGCCAATGCAGGGGACACAGGTTTGAGCCCTGGTCTGGGAAGATCCCACATGCCGCAGAGCAACTAAGCCCGTGAGCCACAACTACTGAGCCTGCGTGCTGCAACTACTGAAGCCCACGTGCTTAGAGCTCATGCTCCGCAACAAGAGATGCCGCCGCAACGAGAAGCCCGTGCACCGCAATGAAGAGTAGCCCCTGATCGCCACAACTAGAGAAGTCCCGTGCACAGCAATGAAGACCCAACGCAGCCAAAAACAAATTTAAAAAAAGATTGTTTTAAAAACTAAAAAATTTTAAAAATGACTATAAAAAGTTGAATTAAAGAAGCAGACAATAAAATGCAGCCTACTTAATATTGATAATTACAATTATATTTATTCAACATACGCATATTAAGGACCTAACTTCTCGTTGAGTTGACAAGGTTGGTGCAGGAAGAGCTTAACCATCACCCTCACTTAAGGCTCTCAGACTGGAGAGCTCTTAATCCTGGCCACCCCAGGATTAAGCCCCTGTAATAAGGGCTGTCTCCAGCCTCCAGGGGAGGGCCCCCGGGGGCAGTGATTTTATTCTGAGGGACCGCTCTGCCTCAGCCCGAGTCACTTGGAATGGTCCCTTGGAATGGTCAGCAAATAGAAGTCACCGCAAGATCTCATGCATCCTCTGGCACGAAATATAACATAAACTCTGACGAAGCCAATATCTACAGCTCCACCCGATCTCTCATCTGGATCCCTCACTTGAATATTATCCCACAGCCTACTTGAGGCCTCCGCCTGCTTGTCTAATCGGCACCCCAAACCTAAAATGTGCCCAACAGCACTGCTTCCTTTCCTGCCCCCCAGGCCTGCGCCTCACATTGTCTGCCCATCTTGGCCCCATCCTTTATTTCTCTGCTTTTCATATCCCACATCCAGCCTCACAGCCAGTCTGTTGGCTCTATGGTCAAAATATACCCAGAATCTGACCACTTCCTGTCACACCCAACAGTAATAGGTACACCTGTCCGCCATCATATTTCACCAGGATTACTGCAGCAATAGCCCAGCTAAATCTCCCTACTTCTTCCCTTGTCTCTGCTGGCTGCTCCATGTCATCCAGAGTACAAGCTTGAAGCTAACCCACCTACAATGCTCCATGCTCTCCAACCCCTCCTAATCTCCAGCCATTTGACTTCAGGTCTGCTCTTTCCCTCACTCTCCATGCAGGCCACACCAGATGGTGATGGTCTTTATTGCCATCGGCCATACTCTATATTCACCCGTCTATCTGTTATATGGTGTATGTCCTCCCAACAGAGTAGAGGCTCCCAGAGGGCAGAGATAGTGTTCTGGTCCCTGCTGTATCCCCAGCACCTGGAATAGTACCTGGAACATAGTAGGTGCTCAATAAATATTAGTTGACTGAACAAATGAATGAATGATGAATGAATGAATGAAAGGATAGAGATGATTTTTTGTCATGAATATACTTATAGATTCAAAACATACAATATATATATCACTATAAATTGGAGAAAGGTACAAGTGAATTCTATCTCTACCAGTCTCTTTTAACTAGAAAGATTGATACTGGAGAGAGTTACTCACTGGTGGCCCTGGAGATCCTCTGGCACCAGGAAGGCCTGGGTAACCTTTTTCTCCAAGTCGCCCAGGGAGTCCCAAGTCTCCTTTACTCCCTTGCCTCCCAGGAAGTCCTGGAGGGCCGGGTGGGCCTGAGGGACCAGGCTGGCAGGCACAGAGCCCTGTGCTTCCTAGACAGAGGATAAAAGGCAGCTTTGTCAAATTTCCTGAATGAAATCCCAATAAAGTCTTTACTATACAAAACCAATAGTGCGAATAAGAACTAAAAGGGTCTGATGTGCACAATTCTTATCACAGAAAACTGATAACATGTGATGTGGAGAGCACAGGGCATGACCTGGGGGTAGCTATGGTCTATGTGGGTGGACATATCATTTCCAGACAAATGGGGTGTTCTGTCTTAATAAATGCAAACTGACAAAATCTAGGGGGAAAGCCGATGTCTGATTCTATGGAAGAAACTTTGAAAATAAGAAAGTTTCTTATTTTTAAAAGTTTAGAAGTCTCTCATTTGGTTCCTACTAAAAAAAAACAATGTCTCTTAATTTGGTTCCTGCTGAAACAACAACAACAGAATTGGTTAGACCATAAACCCTGGGCATTTAAAGAACCCAAATAATATGTTAAGAGGGATTATTGATTGTATTGCATGTTACAGTTAGTAACTCCCTACAGTGCATTTTCTAATCATCAGGACCTTTAGTTTTAAAAAATGCCTTTTGGATAGTCAAACTCCTCAGCTCTCATACCTACCTGACTCAGTTGGTCAAAAAGGCACCAAACAATTTAGGGTGTAGAAACATAGAGCTATAGGTATTTGATGAGTCTGGGAAAGATGGGACCCACAGAGAGAAACCAAAATTAAAGATCAATACTGTCCTATCTCTGCTTTTTTCAAGTAATTGAGAGGATCCTGTGGAAAAAGCCATCACTTTGAGGCAAATTTCATGGCAGGTAAGTGTCTCCTTTATGCTGTAAGATATAGATTTGACTTTTCGGTAAGTTCTAATCACATCACAAGCACACAGTGAGTTAAGTACTCACAGGGGTAACTACCTTGAGTGAAGAATCTAAATGAAATCCACATTGTACATTTCATAATGCCTCCCAATCCTCCATATGTTGTTTTCTAGAAATTCTACTTTGATGCATACTTGCCTTTTTCTCCTTTTGAGCCTCTTCTTCCTGGAGGACCCACTTTGCCTTTTATTCCTTGTGGTCCAGGAGGCCCAGCACTACAATATACAACTTTCCAGTGGGAAAGGGGGTGGGCAGAGAGAATCACAATTTTTGTGAACATCTGATATAGAACATCTGATATAGATCTGATATAGAACAAGTAGAGCTTGGTGTGTTCACATTCACACCATCCCCTCAACACCATTCTTTCTTCCATTCCTTTCTTATGATTCTTTCTCTCTGCTATAAGAATATGTATACAAATAGACCATACAATTGTCACAGCAAGCTTCTACTACCATAACCATTGATAACACTATCCCTAATCTCAGCCCTAATTTAATGGGTTGCAAAGTAGTGGATAATAAAACAAACAAATATACCAAAACAAAACAAATAAACAAAAAACTAAAAGTAAGTATATGGCAAATATATTTTGCCCCTTAGTTATCAATAATTACCTAATAAAGAAAGCATAAAGCAGGGTTTGTAAAAATTCAGAGACATCTGATTAAAAATGTTAGATAAAATGCAAACAATAAGTTCCTTGTCTCCCCAAATACCAGTAAGATAACAGACAGTAAAAGAATATTATAAAAAGGTATAATCTTTCAAGACAAAGAAAAAGAGAAACCAAAGCAAAAAAAAAAAAAAAAAAGTAAAAAGATTTAGCAGACCTTAAAAAGCTGAATTCCAAGCAGGCTGTGGGGAAAGCAGAGACAGAACACAGTTTACCTAGGAAATCTCTTCCAAAGTTCAAGAATTGGTACCTCTGAAGTAGAATGACAGTGAGACCCCAAACAGGATGATTGGTCAAAGAAGCAGCTAAATAGTAAGAACACCTTCTCAAAAACTGCAGCAGGAAAAAACAAACGCCCTCAAAACTGGAGGAAAGAGACAATGAAGTAAGAAGAAATCTTTAAAATAAACTATATAGTTTAGAAAGCAGACAAAGGAAGGCATTTCATTCCCCAAACAGAAACAGGATGCTGCAAAAAGAAACATTAAAAGGGAACAACAACAAAAAATGAGAGAGAGAGAGAGAGAGAGAGAGAGAGAGAGAGAGAGAGAAAAAACAACAGCAACAATAAAATCCTCAGAAATTTTTTTTAAAAATGGTTATGAAAGCAGAAATTTAAAAATTCAGGAGCAGACTTGGAAGATGGAGTTGAGGAAGTCTACCAGAAAGTGTTACAGAAAAATTAAAAGGTGAAGAATAATAGAGTGAAGATTTGAAAAACAGACATGTAGGATTGATTCTCTAACAGACAAATATATTGAGTCCAGAAACAGAAAACAGAGGGAAAAAAAGGAGGACAAAGTATCCCCAAAGAAATACTTCAAGGGCTTCCTTGGTGGCTCAGTGGTTAAGAATCCGCCTGCCAATGCAGGGGACACAGGTTCAAGCCCTGGTCTGGGAAGATCCCACATGCTGTGGAGCAACTAAGCCTGTGAACCACAACTACTGAGCCTGAGCTCTAGAGCCCGTGAGCCACAACTACTGAGCCCGCAAGCCACAACTACTGAACCCGTGTGCCACAACTACTGAAGCCCACGTGCCTAGAGCCCATGATCCAAAACAAGAGAAGCCACCTCAATGAGAAGCCCACGCACTGCAATGAAGAGTAGCCCCTGCTCGCTGCAACTAGAGAAAGTCCGCATGCAGCAATGAAGACCCAATGCAGCCAAAAATAAATAAATAAAATAAATACATTAAAAAAGAAATACTTCAAGAAATTTTTCCAGAAATGAAGGACTTGTGTTAAATTGCTCCTAGTGCCTGCAAATGTACCCACACTGAGGTAAATCACAGTGAAATTTAAGGGCATTGAAAACAAAGGAGAATTCCTATAAACTTTCAATAAGAAAAGGGATTTTAAACAAAGAATCAAGTATCTAAAGGTTACTGGACTTCTCAGTAACACTAAAAAGCAATGGAAAATGCCTTCAAAAACCTGGAGGAAAAATTATTCCAATCTAGAATTTTATATTCAACCAAACTATCAATCAAATTCCACAGTAGAATAAAGGTATTTCAAACAGTGAAGACACCCCAAATATACACATTTTCTCACAAAGTATAATGAGTAAACCATTAGAAGAAATATATGAGTTGTGGAAACAAAGGGACCCAGAGAGACAGAGAGTCAGAGAGACAGAGACAGACAGAGAGATAGAGACAGAGAATTCCTAGGATAATGGTGAAGGAAGATCTCCAGGCAGTGTCACAGCATCAGCTTTTAAAATTCCAACCTGACCTAATTTAAACAGGTCAAAAAGTTCCAGATGAGATTTATTCAAAGAGATAATACTAGTAATGAGTTAAAATGTATGATTAAGAGACGTATACAATTCCGGATGGTTTGAGGTTGAATTAGCAATAAGTATATTGAAAACCAAGCAAACACACAAAGTTATGACAATTATTACCAAACGGTTATGCTAGGAAAGTAGTATCATATATTATTATATGGCTAAACTGGTGAATGGCATTTATATAATCTTCCATGTAAACACTGCATATTTATTTAACTAAAATTATGACGCTAACTATATTGATAGGTTGGAGGAGTGGAAAATGGCACATGTGTGGTGAGTGGGGAAAGAGGTGAATTCACCCGCTACAGAGGAAAGTCAATAGATAATGTGCAAACTGAAAAATTAAGAAATAGCAACACAAGTATGTTGAATGGCAATACAGAGGCAAATCCCAGGAGATCCAGCTAATTGTGGGGAAAATATTGCCCCTGGGGAGGAGAGAATAGGAGAAGGGGTTGCCTGGGATGGCAGTTTTTTCACAAAAGGCTTTGTAGAGCTGTTTGACTCAAGCCAGGTCCATACATAACTCTATAAAAATGACAACTACATTTAAAAAATAAAAATTGCATTAATTTACAACATTCTATCAGCATACTTAAATTCCCATCCAAATATTTTCACATAATTTAAGAGATGTGGCAGTCCAACATCAGTTTACTTTTTTGTATTTTTAATACAACTAACTTGGCTTATGAAATATTAGATAACGTTTTTAAAATTTGGAAAGTCACGGTTTCTGAATGATATGCAAATATCAAATGCAACATAAATGCCAGTGAATGTGAATGAAGAGCACTTTACCATCTGATCCTGGAGGTCCCGGCAACCCTGGCACTCCAGGCAACCCAGGTGGTCCCTGGTTGCCTGGTTTCCCTGGAGCAGAATCAGCTCTCCCAGGAATACCAGCTGCCCCTGGAAATCCTGGATGACCAGGAAACCCTCGTGGCCCAGGGGGTCCCATCATGCCTCCAAGAGAAATCAAGAATGAAAACCACACATACTCTCAGATTACATTTTTCTGTAGAAGAAATGAAAATCAGTACATTCTTCTTAGGCTGTGGAATTTTTTTAAGGAAAAAAAATGTAGCTAAAAAATAACTGAGTATCCCAGCCATCAGAATGCCTCACCTCCTTTGAAACAAGCACACAAGTGGTAATAAAGGTTTAGGGAATCAGATTTTCTTACCTTTTTGTCTATTCTTTAGGATTATTGGAAAAGAAATATATATTATTTAATTAAAATTAATTTTAAAATACCAAAAAACTTTGATAACTTGATAAAAAATAACCTGAATAAACACATTAGCACATATAGTGAATTAAAATATGGACTCACAGAAAGACAAATACTGTATGATACCACTTACATGTGGAATTTTAAAGATACAACAACTAGTGAAAATAACAAAAAAGAAGCACATCCACAGATATAGAGAACAAACAAGTGGTTACTAGTGGGGAGAAGGGGGAGGGGCAAAATAAGGGTAGGAGATTAAGAGGTACAAACTATTACACATGAAATAAGCTATAAGGACATACTGTAAAACAAGCAGAGTATAGCCAATACTTTTTAATAACTATAAATGGAGCATAACCTTTAAAAATTGTGACTCACTATATTGTACATCTGTAACACATAATACTGTACATCAACTAAAGTTCAATAAAAAATTTTAAAAATTAGAAGAAACTAAATAAGGTAATACATTAAATCATGTAGATAGGTACCTGGTATATAATTTTAAGCTGTTTGTTTTTATAATTATCAATGACTAGTAGAATTTAATGAGAAAACTGGTGTTGCCATTTAGATACTAAAATGTAATATTTGGATATGATTGAGATATGCTTACACGGAGACAGTCTTCTAATCTTTTACCCCAAAATTAATTAGCACAGCCAGAAAAAAATGGGACTCACAAAATTATCTATGTAGATGTAAAATACTATAACCACTTAGGTTTGTGGAAAAGCAAAGAGGTGGTAGATTTGAACCTGGCCTCTCCCTCTCCAGCCACAGGTACTTAAGTAGGTTATTTAACTTATTTAATCCTCTATATCTTCCTCAGAGGCTTGTAATGAAGATTAAATAAAAGAACCCACATAAGGAGCTTACTGCAATATCTGGCATGTTCTCAGTGAACGACTGGATGCTCAGTGTGTTTAGAGCAGGTCAAAGTAATGCAGCAGCAGCTAAATCCTGCTTCCCCTTGACATGCTACTTCCCCCTCGCTGGTGGCTTTGGCTTAAAGACAGCTGGAAGCCTTGGTGTGAGCGTGATCATTACTCTGAGCTGCTTCTTCCTAAGCATGCCTGGTTCCAGGACCTCTCTGTGGAAGACTGACATTATCAAAGATGGCACCATGGTAGCTCTAGTCCCTCACGCTCTTGTAGAACCTTGACACTCCCCTAGCAAGAGGTGGAATGTTCCCCGTCCCTTCAATGTACCAGCCTTTTGTGGTTGTTTGGACTAATGAAGTATGGCGGGAGTGACACGATACGGTTTCCAAGGCCAGATTATTAAAGAAGATTCAGCTTCTTCCTTGTGAGCAAAATGCTTGGACTGGAGTCCTGAGGCACCACAGAAGCAATATCACTGCTCGGAAGCCACTGTAAGGAAGCCTAAATTAAGTACAGAGTCACACAGAGAGACTTGAGACTATATGAGAAATGAAGGAGAGAGATGCCTGGCCATTCCTCATGTTTCAGTTCCAGACACGATGGCTGCAACCAGATGAAAATCCCTGCTCCATAATCGCTCAGCTTAGCCCTTCCTGAATTCCTGAACCACAGAAAGAGTGAAGGGGAATATACTGAATGTTGTTGTCTTAAACCACTAGGTTTTGGGTTATCTGTTCAGCAACAGACAATTGAAACCCCGTCCGTCATCAGTAATGTAGCATGCAAGTTAAGTTGATGGCTTTCATTATTGGGTGCATACGTGCTGGGGCTTTACGTGTATTTTCAAACATTATCTTTACTCCTTCAACAACCTTGAAAAGTTCGTACCTTATAGATAAGGCACAGAAAATTTAGGCCAAATATGAATACTGATAATCGGAGCTAACCCAGTGAGTCTTTACTATATCCCCAGCTGTATTCTAAGAACTGTATACATATTATTTCTTTCAACTGTAACAAGAACTCCGTTTTGCAGACAGGAAAACTCAGGCACAGAGAAGTTTAATAAATGCCCAAGATCACACAGTTTGTAAGTACTAGAACCTGGAATGTTTTTAGTCCATTGTGTAAACGCATAACTATTTCACTATACTATACTGATTGGGAAGGTTGGGATTCAATCACAGGTGTCTGACTCCAAAACCCAACTCATCTCATGGTAAATACTATAGATGACTATAAAATAAAATATGTATAACAAAGGCTACATACAATGGTATGTTTAAAACAAAATGAACATGTACTCCTGTGGACTTGGCTACCATCTTGTCTTCATAACAGTCCTAAGATCTGACTCGGAATCTCCACAATCAGTCACTGGATGGTCCCAGATGCTGCCTGCTATCTCGTCCCAGTACCAGGGAGAATGCTCAACCAGCTTCGAAAAGGCAGAATGGGTAACAGTGTATGGCATATCGCAGCCTCGACCACCAACTGATAGGACATGAAATCAATTCAGTTGTGGCCAGCATTAAAAACTTTTTTTTTTCAAAAGAAAAGAATGGAATAGAAAATAGAGTGCATCAGATACCCCAGAGATATTATTTTGTGAAATCTGTGTTTCAACCATATGTATGTATGTATGCATATATGTGTGTGATGTAATGTAAATGCTATACAATAAAAAATTATTTCTTACTATAGGTTGGAGTCAAAATATGGATTCTTTTAAAAAAGATTTTTGGAATTAAGAAGCTTCCTGTTATACTTGGTTTGGACTCTGCTAGAGACAGGTGTTACTTACTCCCACTGGGTTTTGATTTCAATCCGCTGGAGGTGGTATTTTATTATAAACAAGCCCGAAAGGAGAAATGTAAGAGCGGAGTCTAGTGCCTCCCGACCAACAGAGTATTCTGTATGATTTATATAGTTCTGGGTCAATTAAGCTATGGCTGCGATACCGAAAGAGTAAATGAACTAAACAACAAAGCTTTATTTACTGCCTTTGTGGTCATCAGATCCTACAAAGTGAAAGCTAGCTTCGTGAAACATTAAACAAGAACTCTGTAGTTCACAGATGAACATCTCAGGAAACTTCTAACTCCTCAGGAACTATAACATGAAACAGACCGGATAAAATTACATTTATACCAGACTTTTCTCCCCACACGTTTAATCAGTCTTCCTGGGTTCACAGAATGCAAATATTCCCTAAATTTCCATTCTTAATCTCACTGGGAATATCAGCTAAGACAGCACTTGAAGGAGTTCAAAGTCCGTGTGTCAACAGGATTATTTCTCAGGCCTTTCATCAAATACTACCATGAGTCATAGGGGTTTTTTTGTGGGCGAGAGGGCTGTTGTTTTTTGTTTATTTTTTAACTAAGTCCGAATCAAAATTTTATTTTTTAATTTGCAATTTTGTATTTCCACATTTCATGCAGAAGATTTAAGTTGGGGCCTAGGTGAATGAACTAAATTTTAACAAGTAGATGTCCATAGAGAGAGCCTTCCAAGAAAGTGGGAACGACCTAAAGACACACTCTAACCCTAGCAGCAGTTTCCACATCTTAACCGCATCTGGTAATCTTGTGGGAAGCTTGTTGTACATACATACTTCTTATCACACCCCTGAGATAGTGATTGAATATTTCTGAGGTGCAGTCCAGGAGCCTGGATTTCTTCCAATTAAATGATTAATTGGTTTGAGCTCTGTGCTTCTTAATCCTGGCTGTGCATTAGAATTAAGCAGGGGTTGGGGGCGGGTGGTGGGTACTTCCCTGGCAGTCCAGTAGTTAGGACTCCGTGCTTCCAACGCAGGGGGCATGGGTTTGATCCCTGGTCAGGGAAATAAGATCCCACATGCTGTGCAGTGCGGCCAAAAATAAAAAAGTATGGGGACACTTTTATAATAGTAGGTGCCTTGGTCCATCCATCCCTCAGAGAGTCCAACATTCCCGATCTGGGGTACGCACAGCCATCAGTATTTTTGAAACAATGCTGAGGTGATTTTAATATCAGCTAGAGTGGAGAGGCCCTGGTGTGGAAAAGGATGCAGCAAACCTGGCATGTAAAAGCCATACCTGCACAGACTTCCCCTGGTCTACCAGGGGGACCAGGGGGACCAGGTGGTCCAACAGCCCCCGTTTCTCCATAGCGGCCAGGGTGCCCTGGATCCCCTGGAGGGCCTGCCAAAAATAATGGCATAATGTATATAGTAAACATATATATACATTTAAAGGCTCACGCACAATCACTTCTTGTGAGACTTCTTAAAGTACAACAGGAGATTGTTTTGCAGTTTCTCATCACGTTTAAAGTGCAATATCTTAGACCCCCCGCTGCAGACACATGAAGTAGTGTGGAATTTGTCATCGATCTAGGCTGCTTTCTTCCTGGAGGCAGCATCTTGGCAGGTCTTAGTCAAATGGTTTCACACATTTCTAGCGATTAAAAAACCTACTTTCTGAAAGGTAACATAATAAAAATTCCAGCATGCAGTTCACCCACTAAAATAAAATTTGGTGTCTTATGGCTGATAGAGACAAACCAAGATGCACATCTCTACTTGCACTAGTATAAGTATACATTCCTGGTAAAAGTTCATATATGTAGCCTGCCGAGTGTGTAAACTACAGAAGGACTAGGCCAAACCCTCCTTTTGGGACTATGCAAATCCCATTTCAGCATAATTTATAGAGAAAAAAAATGGAACACAAACCTTTGAGTGGAAGAGCTGGAGTTGCCACAAACCCTGGTGGTCCTGGGTGCCCGCGGTCTCCAGGATCTCCCTGAAATCATTCATTCATTCACTTTTCTTAGAAATATTAATCTTTTTCTCATGTTTCCTGGCACGAAGTAAATATTAGCATCACCAAGTAGGCATTCATATAGGAAACAAAGCCTATAGGCTGACTAGAGAAATAAATAGCTCATGGTGGTCTAAGAGGAACAAAAGTATGAGACCTCCCACCTACAAGCAGAAGTTAACAGCCAACTGGGAAAGTTCTCCCAAAAGAAAAAAAATTCAAACTCCAAAAACGCTTCCATGTGCATCAACTAGATACCTCTGAAGCCATGAAGTTTCTCAGATCTATTACGAGCATTAATGTCTAACTTGCACTCCAGAACAAATAGTTTATTTGCCTACAGGATCTGAACCTACATTTTATTTTAGCAGCAGATATTGTCCCCCTTAATTGTGTCACCTTAATGCCACCATGGCTTGTCCTGCACAAGTGCTGAAGGTGAGGTCACATAAAAAGGAAAGAAAAAATGCAGTGGTGTTCAAAGCAAAGAACTCTCCACGGTTCCCTATGTTTTTAATCATGATACTGTATAATCCCTAGGGAATTTTTGAATCTCTCATTATTATTCACCTTCAAAAGGATCATTGCTCAAATGTAAAATGTAATCATTACCACATGCATTAAAATAATATAAGCAAAATGAACTCAATTTTGAATGATTCTTTGAAATATTTTAAAAAATAAATTAGATAACGTAAGGGATATAGGATGTTATCAGACTGTACTCAGATAGGCTCACTTTTTTACCTTTGGACCAAGAAATCCAAACGGCCCAGGATCTCCAAACACTCCTGGTTCCCCCTACAAATAACCAAAAACATGCCTTTTTTTATTTTTATTTTTTAAGCATATATATTTATTTTTATGCACATATTTACCTACAAAATTTACAGGAAATAAAACAATGCATAATATATACAGTGCTGTTTTCATGAGGATCAAACAATGAAGGTAATTGCAGAACATCAGGGATGAAACACGCCTTTTTTAAAAAATGTGATTGGGTAACAAATTATCTCATTCTCATTTAATCTGAATGACACATGCTCACTGAGATTCTGTACAGAATCTTAACACTGCTTTGGGGTTGCATCCGACAGTTTTATGCTTTAGTTTTTGTACCCACGGTGAAATCATGTAACTTATAAAATAAATGTGTTCCCTTTCTCATTACTGTGTGTGAGTCTACAGGCGCTGGTACAACTTTTGAATGATACTGAATTGCATTTACTAATGAATATGTATTTATCCTCTCTATAATCGTGTTCATTTACCTTTAATCCTGGAAAACCTGGAGATCCATAGAAGCCAGGGTCCCCCTAATAAATTCACAAAAATCAACACAAGCAGAATTAAAACAAAATACATAAACCAGTTCAGTGAATCATTTTTCACCTTATGAGATTGATTCGTTGGTATTTAATCTTGTCTGCAAAGGTAGCTGAATAAAGGAAATATAAAAGAGATTCCATTTCTTTATAACATGTTATTTTAATTGATGTTTAATCTTATTCAAAAAATTAATGTCCTTGACAGTGCTTTAAATTAAGAACACAGTTTTGTTGTTTTTGCTGTTCTTCCATTTCAGTTTATTTAATTTAATGCTTGCACTGAGCTAAATATCTTTGAATCGTCGCAATATAATTTCTCTAGAGATTAATAGCTGCTCTATGCATTGTCAGCAATGAAAATTACTACGGAAGTCAATATTGTCTCGTTAAGTACTAAATCTGAGTCAGATAAACTCAATGCCCATGCTCGCCAAGGTCTGGCCTTCATACTGACTCTATGAATGGGGATCCCATTAGTGACATGTGTGGAGATGTTTGAGGCCTGATGCTACAGTTGTTTTCTAGCTACTGCCCCTAGATCAGTACCTTCTTTTATCAAATAGGCTTAAATGAACAATTCCAAGCTACTATCACACTGACACTGAGCCAGTAAGAAAATGCCACGATCCCATTACTTCCTGCCAATTCTCCCATCTTCTGCTTGCCTGTTTTATCCAAATAATGTCCATGAAAGGGATGCTCTGGGGCACTTAGCTATCACACAATTCTTGCTGACCAAAATATAGCATTCCTCTTAGAGATAATCTCCACTTTTGAACTCTCAGAAATATTGATCTAGTCTTATAAAAATGGGAGAGAGAAATGCCTCCAAACTCACTGAAGTTAAGGACGCCAAGAATGATCCTTACCCGAGGTCCTGGAAATCCAGGAATACCTTTCTCTCCTTTTGTCCCAATACCGGGTTCCCCCTTAAAGAGATGACACTTTTAGAGGAGTTCAAGCAACAATATTTCAGCAATACGAATGCAAAAACAAAACAAGAAATAAAAATTATTGCCAGCAGCTTAAAGAAAACAGCTACTTTGGAAATAGTCTTCCTACAGAATTATGATGAAATATCGAAAAGTTCTAGTAACATATCGGCATTTAAAGCAGTGATAATAACCATGTAAAAATTTTTAATTAAGATAGCACATCATACAATTTTTTAAGTTCTTTAAATAAATTACCTTGGGGCCTGGTGGTCCGGGAGGTCCAATGATTCCAGGCGTTCCTTTAATACCCTAAAAATCACAATGAATATAATCTGGCTTACCGGCTTTATTCAACATACTGAGTTCCATCTCTTTAAGAAATTACCTCTTTCAACAGCCATTCTCCTAATTTTTTAATAAGGGATTACTCGTCAACTGTCGGTAATTAGCAACTAAGATCCAAGCGCACCTTTGAACCTGACACTCTTCAGGAGGCCAGTTCTGTGTAAAAGGTGTAGCATTGTGTGGTGTGGGACAGCAGAGCAGTGGGGGGAGCCACCATGGAACCAGGGCAGCAGATGCAAGCTGGGAATGCAGCCACTGAGAGGAGAGGCTCATTTTGAGCAAGGTAGTGAAACTGAATCCAGTAATTGAAAACTGACAAGAATGTGCACATGGCATCAGTAACATCAGTGCTGGAGGGTGACAAAGGAATTAATATTTGCCAAGAGTCTATTACATGCTCGGTCCTATGCCTCTGTCACCTTTCAATTACCAAAGCATCAGATCCATATGTAACATCTAAAGGACAGCTGGATTTCCAGTGGTATTTTCAGCGACCATATCAAAGACATGAATGGGGGACTATATCCTGGAGGACATGTCACAGTTTAGCAGCCCAAGCTAGGTCTGCCACTCAACAGCTGGGTAAACTTGAGAACACTGGTAACCTTTCCAAGTCTCACTTTTTCAACTCTTTATAATGGAGCTAGTAATAGTACCAACCTGTAAAGGTTACCCTGGGATCAAGGCAGCGTTGCATGTAGGGTGCTCAGCTCTTCGCTGGCACGGAACATGTTCAGAAATGTTGGCTATGACTACTTTACCAAGGTCACATATGATTGAGAATTACCTTTTTCTCCTTTATAGAGACCAGAGTCAGTGGCGCACCAAAGGGTGGGTCCTGGAGAACCCTGTTGGCCACCCTCACCCTTTAAAAAAAATCAAGATAATGAGAATTTTCATATTAACTTTATTTTGAAATAAAAATTGAAACTAAGAAGACTTTCACCCACATATTGTGGTATAATGCTTACAAGCCTGTATGTCATGGATTTAAAATAAAAATCATGGCAAATACATAATGTAATTTTAAATGTTTATTGTTTTTCATAAATAATACATACTTACTGTTAAAAATGAATTTAAAAAATAAAAGTGATCCATAATCCTACCATCCAGAGGTAATCTCTATTAAAACTTTGGTACAGTTCTTTGTGGTGTGTGTGTGTTTGTATGTATGTGTGGGTATATAACTGTGTATACACACATGTATACATATACATATGTCTACATATACACATATGTGCATAATATGCATGTGTGCATACATGTATATGTGACTGAATGGTGCGTTAAACATAATTTGAAACTCTAATAGAAGACTCTTATTCAAAAAGACACATACACCCCAATGTTCATTGCAGCACTATTTACAACAGCCAAGTCACGGAAGCAACCTAAAGGCCCATCAACAGATGAATGGATAAAGAAGATGTGGTACATATGTACAATGGAATATTACTCAGCCATAAAAAGAAATGATATTGGGTCATTTGTAGAGATGTGGATGGACCTAGAGACTGTCATACAGAGTGAAGTAAGTCAGAAAGAGAAAAACAAATACCATACATTAACGCATATATGTGGAATCTAGAAAAATGGTACAGATGAACCTGTTTGCAAGGCAGAAATAGAGACACAGATGTGGAGAACAAATGTATGGACACCAAGGGGGGAAAAGGGGGGTGGGATGAATTGGGAGTTTGGAATTGACATATATAAACTAATATGTATAAAACAGATAACTAATGAGAACCTGCTATATAGCACGGGGAATTCTACTCAGTGCTCTGCGGTGACCTAAATGGGAAGGAAATCCAAAAAAGAGGTAATATATGTATACCTATAGCTGATTCACTTTGCTGTACAGCAGAAACTAACACAACATTGTAAAGCAACTATACCCCAATAAAAAATATATATATATATTATAATGAAAGTAACACTATATAATAATAAACATAATTTAAATGAAGAATATAGTTTACATTTCAGTAAAATTTTAAATCATTTAATATATTTTACAACATTATTTTTGCACATTTTCCTATCATATTGGGTGGCCAAAAGGTTCGTTCATTTTTTGCCATAAGATGGCTCTGGTAGCACTTAGTTGTCCTTTAACTTCATTCGAAACAATTTTGTTAGACCGTATGTGACAGGTGTCATATCAGCGTGCATTTTAAAAAAAAGACATCAAAATTGGTGAATTTTTGCGGAGCCATTTTAATATTGAAGATGGAAGAAAAAAAGCAACATTTTCGGCATACTATGCTTTAAAAAGGTAAAAACGCAACTGAAACACACAAAAAGATTCGTGCAGTATATGGAGAAGTTGCTGTGCCTGATCGAACGTGTCAAAAAGTGGTTTGCAGAGTTTCGTGCTGGAGATTTCTCACTGGATGGGGCTCCATGGTCGGGTAGACCAACTGAGGTTGATACGGTCAAATTGAAACAATAATTGAGAACAATCAACATTACACCACGCAGGAGATGGCCGACATACTCAAAATATCCACATCAAGCATGGAAAATCATTTGCACCAGCTTGGTTATGTGAATCGCTTTGATGTTTGGGTTCCACGTAAACGAAAAAAACCTTCTTGACCATATTTCCACATGCTATTCTCTACTGAAACGTAATGAAATAGTTCTGTTTCTAAAAACAAATTGTGACGGGCAATGAAAAGTGGATACTGTACAAACAATGTGGAATGGAAGAGCTCGTGGGGCAAGCGAAATGAACCACCACCAACCACACCAAAGGATGGTCTTCATCCAAAGAAGGTGATGTTGTGTATATGGTGGGATTGGGAGGGAGTCCGCTATTATGAGCTCCTTCCGGAAAAACCAAACGGTTTAATTCCAACAAGTACTGCTCCCAATTAGACCAACTGAAAGTGGCACTCGACAAAAAACGTCCAGAATTAGTCAACAGAAAATGCATAATCTTCCATCAGGAATGTAAGACCGCATTTTCTTTGATGACCAGGGCAAAAACTGTTAGAGCTTGGCTGGGAAGTTCTGATTCACTCGTCGTATTCACCAGGCATTGCACCTTTGGATTTCCATTTATTTCAGTCTTTACAAAATTCTCTTACTGGAAAAAATTTCAATTCCCTGGAAGACTGTAAAAGGCACCTGGAACAGTTCTTTGCTCAAAAAGATAAAATGTTTTGAGAAGACGGAATTGATGAAGTTGCCTGAAAAATGGCAGAAGGTAGTGTACAAAAGGGTGAATACGTTTGCTCAGTAAAGTTCTTGGTGAAAATGAAAAATGTGTCTTTTATTTTTACTTAAAACCGAAGCACTTTTTGGCCAACCCAATAAGTACTAGAAACCTGGAATTTCCCCACATCATGACGTCTTCCAGTATATTTTTGGCAAGCATGTTAAATGGCTGTACCATAAATTTCCCAACCACACTGGAACTCCATGAGAGCAGAGATCAGGTCTGTCTCGCCAAATCCCCACACCAAGCACCAATCCTAGCCTGGCACAGGGTAGATGCTCAATATCTATTTACCCTCAGTTGTTGAAAGAGCTCCTCACCAACTCTTAAGCATTCAGATTGTTTCCAGGTGAGCTTCCACCTTAAAGCACTTTTCTAAAGTTTATCCTTACTTAGTTTTGTGTTTCAGCAGAAAGGACTATGGGTGTGAGGGTGGATGGACGGTGTGTTGCTCAATGCTTTGGGTCACAGTTATTCATATTTTTATTTATGTGTGAAGTTAGGACTCTGATGAAATTTGGCAAGTTAAGCTAAACAATCCATAATTAAACAGATCGTTACCCGGATATATTATCAGAAATATTCCATGTCTTTGGGCTAGGGGGAAGTGTGCTATATAAATTAAATTGAATTTACTGTTAGGTTTTGTCAGAACTGTCATTTTATAGTCAAGGGTAATGGTGTCATCATAATTCAGCAAAGACAAATTCTCAGCCATAAAGCTGGACAGTGACCGAGAGAACGAACACAAGTTAATGGTAATCAGAAACCGTCTCCTCGACCCGGGTAGCCCATACATTTTAACATGTGCTCCTCCACGCAAAAGGGAGTTCTACCGGGTCTCCCATTTGCCCCTTTACTCCCACGCCAGGATTACCCTGAAAAGAAAAGAAAAAGGAAACTAATTGCTTTGGAATATTAAAAGTAGTTACAAGTCATAAGACTTCTGGTAAGCAATTTGTTGAAGTGTATTTATTAAATAGTTCGGGAATTCTAAAAGAGGGAAGACATGATTCTGACAAATATTAGTGGTCACTTATCTCATTGTACATGGACTTCATTTGTGTATCTTACTCATGGCTGCCTACCTTCAAACCTGGACTCCCAGGAGGGCCTGGAGGTCCCTAAATCAACAGCAAAAACACACAGATCAGTTATCAGTGATGGAGATCAGACTGTGTCCTTATTGGTTGTCCCAAGCTCCTCCTTAGGAAACGCTTAATTTTGAAACACACATGATGGACTTCCTACCACGGCTGGGCTGCTTGCCCCCCACCTCCACCCCCCTCCTGTCCCCCATCCCCTCCTGCCCCCCACCTCCAGGGACCCGTGCTTCAGGAGGGACTCACGCTCATAATGGTGAGTGTTGGCTGATTCATCAGGTGATAATCTCGAAAAGAACCCACCTCTGCCTGAATTGCCCAAGACTGCAATTCTGCTTTCTTTTGCTTGATTTAAATATCAAGTCAGGGCTTTTGGAGAGACAGAATCAGCAGTGCTGTACTTACTGCCAACCCCGGCTCTCCTGGATATCCCACTGGGCCTGCTGGTCCTCTCACTCCCCTTGAGCCCTAAACATGAGAAAAATCAGTAAATTCGTTACCAGAAACCATAATCATCGTTCATGGGAGAGCTGCATGTAATCCCAGTTGGATAAAGACCTCCGGAGAAATCACAGTCCCGGCCACACCCGCCCTGCTGCGTCATCTTGAACAGTAGCTCTGATAGAGCTGGGAAAAGGGCACAGAGCTGGCAGGCAGTAGCACTTGGTGTGTGTGACTAACTCCTACGTTTGGGATTAAGACCCAGAGATCAATCTACTTATTCACAAATAAATCTTGTAGTAGCAAAAGTAGAGAACAAAGAAACCTTGTTACTCCTAAATTCCATATATGTTATAAATTTAATATACATCAAAATGCTTTTATAATATTAATATTACTTAGCATTAAATAAATTATTAATGTAGTTATACTCTAATACATCCTTTCAACGTGCCCTGTAAGATCAGTGTGAATAGAAATGTCCCCAATTCAAGATCAAGGTAATTAAGCCATAAACAATTTTCTGCAACATGTTAAGTTACAGCAGAGTAACACACAAATTCACAAGGAAAGGTTATAGTTGGGCAGTTCTAGAAGTATGGAGAAAGGGGCTCTGTTCTCCCACTCACCCTGCCCATGGCAAACGATTTGAGAGTGTGCAATGGCATTACTCTCTCCTAGAGAATGAATTGGTATTTATTTTAACAGTGACACCAAGGTATCTCATTGATAATGTAGAACTGAGCTGCCGGAGTAGTAAGGAAAAACCAACCTGGGAAAGTAATCCTGTCAACAGCCAGAAGTTACCAAACACAATTATAGGTGAACCATTAGGAGGCCAAATTGCTTTCAGTTTTAATCTTGTGAATATTGATGAATTGGAAAGACAAATATAATCAGTGAATCACAAATTCCAGGAACATGAAGACAGGGCAAAATACTAAACATAATACACAATTACTGATTCAGCAAGCAAAATCATTTTCACTGGACATATATTATTTAGGTAGTTTCTAAGCGGAATTATCTTCCTAAATATTAAGCGACTATAGCTACCCAAGCAATACCAAATGATCATTGCAAGATAGAAGTGAAAGGTAAGCCAGAGCTGACTGAGATTCAAGGGCGGCTCTGTGGGCCCAGGACCTGTGCAGTCTCACGGGGCCTCATGCTTGATTTAATGCTCTGCTGTCACCATCTTAAAATTTGTAATAATTTTTGAACAAGAGACCTACATTTTCATTTTGCACCAGGTGGGCCCTGCAAATTAGGTAGCTGGTCCTGCTGAGATGCAAACTAGTGGAGACCATAGGCTATCTGAGGAGCAAACAGAAGCGCACGGCCTGACCAGGAGACTTACTGGTAAGCCGGGAGGTCCTGGGTCCCCTCTGTCACCCTGCAATAGTATCAGGACACTGCATTAGAAGAGCAACACCATTTCCCTAAAACACACAACATAAAAATAAACACACACACACGGGACTTATTTGGACTGTCTGTGCAGTTTGTTCAGTTTTTCAGTGTTGAAAAGACAGCTGTGGAAGGGCTCTATGGAGGTGTTTTTCTGTCTCCATTCTTAAGCCCTGAATTCTACTTCTACCCAGCTGAGACCAGGGAAAGATTGCTGGAGTCGTGAGGACATGGAATCAAGGTGAGATTTCATCTTTCAGTTTAAAATGTTCTAAAGAAAAAAACAAAGCTCTAAATTCTCGATCCAGTGGTCCCATTTCATCAGTTTAACTGTCTGTCACCTGATTGGCAGACCTTTCCTCCCTTAATTAACACCTTGTTATCACCCAGGAGCAAAGGTAAAGGGCATTCGTGTGGAAACCCTCTCTGCCACTGTGCACATCTACCGCTTTGTGACTCGACTCTGCCCTGAGACTCTACTCACTTTAAAGGATCAAGGGGTGTATATTCTCTTGAATACAGACTCTTCCTTTTTTTTCCAAAATGTAAAATATACCGCAAAATATACGTATGATAAAATTTAACATCTTAAGCTTTTTTAAGTGTACGGTTCTGTGGCATTAAATACATTCATCATGTTGTGCTTCCATTGTCCAAGCTTCTTCATTTCCTCATGGAAACCCTGTATCCGTTAAATACTAGCCCTCCATCCCCGCTTCCCCAGCCCCTGGCAAGCACCATCTACTTTCTGTCTCTATGAATTTGACTACTCTCGGGACCTCATCTAAGTGGAATCACACATTTCCTGTCCTTTTGTGACCAGCTTATTACACTCAGCACAATGACCTCAGGGTTCAACCATGTTGTAGCATGCTTTAGAATTCCCTGACTTTTTAAGGCTGAATAATATTGTTTTGTATGTGTGTATGTACTACACTCTGTTCACCCATTCATCAGTAGGTAGACACTTGGGTTGCTTCCACCTTTTGGCTATTGTGAATAGGCTGCTATGAATATGGGTGTACAAGTATCTGTTTGAGTCCCTGCCTTCATTTTTGGGAGAACATATCTAGAAGTAGAATAGCTGGGTCACAGGGTAATTCCACATTTAAGTTTTTGAGCAATCACCCTACCATTTTCCACAGCAGCTACACCATTTTACATTCCCACCAGCAATGCACAAGGGTCCCGACTCTTCCACGTAATTACTAACACATTATTTTGTTTTTCTTTTTTTAGTAACAATCATCCAAATGGGTATGAAGTGGATATAGGCTCTTAAAACCACTGTTTCTCCAAGGTTATTGATCTGCATGCCACTTCCATTAGGGATCCTGTCTCTCTTTAAGATGAGGAATTCTCTATATTCATCTCCCTTTCTGTCTCGCTTGTTCTTTCATGCACAATTACCAAAAAATACTCACCATAACTAATATTGTACTGTACATTATACTCTACAATACATGGCAGTATAAACTATTATAACAGACCATCAGCACTGAGAGGAAGGCAGGGTAGATATTAATTTCCTTTCACAACTAAGGAAAATGAGGGGCTTCCCTGGTGGCGCAGTGGTTGAGAGTCCGCCTGCCGATGCAGGGGACACGGGTTCGTGCCCCGGTCCGGGAGGATCCCACAAGGCACGGAGCGGCTGGGCCCGTGAGCCATGGCCGCTGAGCCTGCACGTCCGGAGTCTGTGCTCCGCAACGGGAGAGGCCACAACAGTGAAAGGCCCGCGTACCGCAAAAAAAAATAAAATAAAATTTTTTAAAAATAAGGAAAATGAGGCTCAGAGAGGTTGAGGGGGTTGCTTAAAGTCACAGTAGTAGGTAAGGGTCAGTTCACTCCTTCCAATACATCATACTGGTTCCTAGAATGACCCTGTTTTTGATGCTAAGTTTATGAATGTATCATTTAAGCTACAAATAGAAGCATAGTGCTTGCTGTCTAACAAGTAAGAATAGGCACAGAGGCTATAAACACATATTGTAAGCTCACTTAAGGGATCACCGCTCAGGTGTGGCCACTCCAGGTGGCACAGAACTTGGAATCTGATAGAAGCAATCTAGGACTTCTTTATCTAATTATTGTAGAATATCTTTCCTTAAGAGAAATGACCATGTCTTGACTCCTCTTGAGTCTATCGTATCTAGTGATCTCCTTCTGCTCATCCACGGCTACTCAGATTAGAGAGATGCGGTGGTCATTCAAGAGTTTATTTCTGAATATTTGTACATCATTCTCTGTGAAAAACACAAAAGCATTTCATTTGCTAAGGATAGTGCTATCAGGTTTCTACAATTTTCAAGTTCAATAGTGGTGACTTCTATCATCATGAATGGTAAGTATTAATATCACAATATTTTAACTACAAAGTAATTAATGATTCTCAGCTGGAAGTGATTTTTCCCCCAGGAGACATTTGGTAATGTCTGGAGATATTGTTTGGGTGTGTGTGGGGAGTCAGGGGGGTGTTACTGGCATCCAATGGGTAGACGCCAGGGAAAATGTTCAACCTCCTACCATACACAGGTCAGCCTCCACGACAAATGATTAACTGGCCCAAAATGTCAACAGTGCTGAGGCTGAGAAACCCTGAAATAAATGTATTCATTGCAACTCTGCGAGAAGCATAGGGAGGGAGGGGAACTCTGCAGCCAGAGAAGCTAAAGCCAAGTGCCTTCACACAAGAAGTATGGGTCATCCCAGAGGGTCAGGGTAATGATCAAAACCAGTATCCTCAGAGACATTTTAAAGGAAATCTCAGTCCATGTGTTTTCTTCATGGGTTTACTTATACAGAAAAAAGTTGTTTCAAACCCACCCTGATTGTAAAGCTTACCTGAATACCTTTAATGACACCTAAAATGAACACTGAATTTCCTTTTTCTCCTTTTTTCCCAAGAAGGCCCTGAAAATAAAATATTCACTTTAAGAGAGGAAAAGAGCTATTACTATTTCTGTATTTTCTTTTGCAAATGAAATATTACTCACCAATAAAATTACCATTATAATCATATTTCACTAGTGGAGATTTCTTTATTCTCATTTTTATTATCATCCTAGGTTGTCATATATACTTATTTAATATTTGGTTAAGATCTACTGAGGAATCTCCTAAGACAGAATATCTACTAATATATTTATAAATATATTACAAATATTTTTATATATTATAAATATGTAATGTATTTATATAGGTTATATATAATACTAATACATTTATAGCTGTTTACTAATTATTCAGCAGGAAAATTGCACTCTTCTTCACAATATAATGCACATAATACTTGTATTATACTTATAAGTAAACAATTTTGCACTTGTCAGTTAATAATTTATGCCCTAGAGATAGCAAAAAAATTATTTTATCCATTTAAGTATTTGTATTCAAAACAGAGCCTAGTTATCCGCTGTAAGATTAACTTTTAAAAAAACATAACACGTTCCTTTTAGAAGGTTTTTATACATAGCTGCAAGTTTGTTTACTTAGAGTAATTTTTTAAAGTGAATGAAATACCTCAGTGTACTTTCTCCCCAAAGTTTTCCTACTTAATATCTTAATATCCTACTTAATATCTTAATACATCTTAACTTGGTTACCATATGAAAATTCTACCATCTTCATGTATCAAGCTCCTGTGAAGGACATGCAGATTTCAAAGCTAATCCCTCTTAGGAGAGTGCCTGACTTTGCTTCCAGTGGGAGATACTAAACAGTTTTGTGGTAAATTACACCAACGCTTTCCCTGAGAAATCAGATTTGCCTACACAAGCAACTGTTGCTTCGCACAGTCCCAATACGTGTGAGTTTCAGTTCCACATATAAGTTACATCACACCAGTCCTCCCACCAACTGGTTCAAATTTCAGTTACCACTGCGTATTAATTAACTGAGTCACTGCATAAAGCACAAACATCACTGCTGACTCATTGGTCCACAGATCACTACACAAGTAACATGTGAATCATGATCACCAACTGATCATATCACTCCTTTCAAAGTCTATCAGCGACTGGTCACTAACATCTGTTAGTTCACACACAGACAACGAAGTGTGTAGCTGTGTTGCCCCTTGTCTCCCAGTGATAAACCCAAAGGACATTTCATAAAAACAAATCATTGAAAGAGAGGGTTGCCAAGAAAGATGAAAATGAAGTGAGGAAATGAAAACTGCTAATAGTGCAGGTGAAATTCAAATAGAACATAAGTGGAATTAGGGAAGGAATAGATATTGTGGGAATGTTGTCACTGCTCTCATTCAAGCCAGAGGGACTTAGGAAGGCAAACTTATCAACATAAAAGAAGGAAGTGGTGTGACCAAAAGGATGAAGATGTGCCAGAGGGAGTGACACAGGCAGAAGAACTTCACGTTAAAGAAACTCTCAGAGATATTTCACCACACTGGAAGCTGGTCCAAGCTTAGAGAAGAGTATGACATTCACCAAAGCATAGAAAACACATTCACTTCATGTCTTAAGTTATGGGACCAGATGACAGCAAGCACAGTTCAAACTGCCTTGATAAGTTTTTACAAAGAAAGAAAACCCTTTAATTTTCAATGTTCCTAATGCTTTAGATTACAACATACTAAATAAATATTAGCTTAAAATTTTTTCTCTATATATTTATGATGTTTTAACAAAATATCTTAAAGGTCATGGAACGATAGTAATTTTCCCATTGGATGTAAAGGCTGCTTTGTGCGCCTTCAGATTGCATGCCATTCTTAACATCTCACACTGTGTGCAAAGTGAGCTCTGCCCATATAAGAAACAGGTCAAGGGAAAGAAAATTGCTTTGCAAAGAGATCATTATGACAAACTTCAGTACTGTGGTCAGTACTACCTGCTGTGTTCAAGCTAAAATCGAGAACCCTCCTCTCCTGAATGTTCATGGATGCTCAGAATGAGGCATGAACCAATTTGAAGATCTTAAGAGATGTGCATTCACCAGACTGCACCCCTGAGCCTTCAAGGGGGCTGAGTCTGAAAATAAAGAGTGGTTGAGAAGCTTAACAATGGGAGTTGGTTGTTACTTGGTACCACAAGAAAAAATGTGAATATGGAAAAATTCTTTTTTGAGTTTTGTGTTCAGATCGATCATTTCTACTACGACCTGAAACAAAAGGAAAACTCACAGAAGAAAGCAAGATGATTGTGGTGGTGATGAGAAAACCTTTTAGAAGGAATCTCAGGAAATGATATTTAATTAAAGAAATGGAAAGGCTGAAAAACAGTCACAGAAAATCAGCTTTGAAAGGGTAAATTATCTCTAGTCTTTATTTAAGTGAGAAAAAAGGAAAAGAGAGAGAAAGGAGATACAAGTGGTAGAGGAAAAGGGCAGTTCTTGCTGAAGTTATGTTTAAATAAAAGTCCAAATTTTTGAAGGAAAAATAAAAAACTAAGAGCTGTAAAGTTAAGTGTTGGATATTGTCAGCTGTTTCTGGACCTCCATTCCAAATCTCTTCCATTTATCTTTTTGCATTACAGGAGCTAGAAAGCTAAAAACTACATTTCCCAGACTGCTTTGCAGCTGGGTGTGAAGTAGGTTCCACCTGGGAGATGTACTTATGAGATTCGGGAGGCAGAATTGAGGAAGACATCCTCTTCGGGTACTGCTGATGCTGCCAAGCAAGAAGTTAGAAACTTGAGTGTTTGCTGGTGTCTCGACATTCAGAAGTGCGGCCAGTGGCTGAGGTGCAAGAGAAGCTTCTGACTTCTGAATCTCAGCTAAGTGTGAGCCCTTGAAATCAGCAGTCCCATAGTGACCCTGGAGTTTCAATCCTCCAACCATAATAATCAGTGCCAAATTCCTGGTATTAAATTCCTCTTGGGCTTCCCTGGTGGCGCAGTGGTTGGGAGTCCACCTGCCGATACAGGGGACACGGGTTCGTGCCCCAGTCCGGGAAGATCCCACATGCCGCAGAGCGGCTGGGTCCGGGAGCCACGGCCGCTGAGCCTGCGCGTCCAGAGCCTGTGCTCCGCAACGGGAGAGGCCACAACAGTGAGAGGACCCCGTACCGCAAAAAAAAAAAAAAATTCCTCTCGTCTTGAAATACCTAGAGGGGTTTATGTATCTGCAGTGAACCCTGAATGATAAACAACCTAAGCTTTGCTAAGTGGCCTCCCTTCCCCTATCATCCATTCTCTGTATGGCAGCCAGGAGCATCGTGATAGAACGTCAGTCAGATCATATTTCTTCCTTCCTTAAAACCATCCAGTGCATTCCCATGGCATGGAAAAGAAAACCCAGCTTCCTTCCATAGTCTACAAGGCCCCGTGTCTTCTAAGTCCTGTCCAACTCTCTGTCCTCATCCTCCAGCCACCCGCATTTGTTCACCAGGCTCCCAGTACACTTGTAATAACTCTGTTTCTCGAACACATCCAGCCTGCTCCCACTGGAGGGCCTTTTCACTTAAGATTCCCACTAGGCTGAACTGTGGCTGTCTTACTGGGGAGCCTTGTGGGCCAGGAGCTCCTCTTTCTCCTGGAAAGCCTGGAGCACCTCTTGAGCCGTTGTAGCCGTCTACACCAGATTTGCCTCTGGATCCAGGAGGCCCTGGGTGCCCCTACAAGAAACAAAATGATAGGTGAAGCATTTTTGCAAGAATACCATCACAAAAAGGTTCTGCGATATGGGTCCCCAAATTATGGCAATTGTGACTCACATGTCGATCAGTTTTGTGAAACCTCCTTCCCCACCCACAAGAACTATGTAGCATAGTAAAAATAAATAAATCTATTTTCATACACCCCAATTTAAATTAATTTAGTCTGGAGTATTTTCAGAGATCAGGGAGGAAATCTTCCTTGAAATCCTTAGAAAGACTCTAATGAATTATAAACCCTGCCAAATACCTTCTCCTTCTTTCCTCTGGTTTTCGTATCAGCAATGAGAGGTTTAAGCCCACTCCCACCATTAGGACTCGCCAGCAAATAAAAACTTTTGTAATGAGTATAAATTTATTTCCAGAACATTGTACTTGACCTGACAAGTATACGAGCTCATATCTTGGAATGCTTTTCTCCAATCTTTTTGAAAACCTTGTTCTTCAAGAAAAATGTTTTGGTCTCAGAGTTATTACACAAAATTGAAATGCAAGCACCCTTCCATTTACTAAAATAAGAAAATAAAGAAGAGTTTGCCATATATATTATATATAATATATAACATATAAATATATTTTATATATATACAAACGTGATTTTAAGCGCTTTGATGAGTGTCTCTCCCTTCTTTAAAAAAAATGGAGAAAATTTAAGGATACTTACAGGTATCCCATCCAAACCTGAGAATCCAGGAACACCGGTTGGACCCTAAAATCCCAGAAAATAAAATGAAGATATAAAAGCTACTAAATTATTAGATTAACAGGTTAATTTACTTAAAAACATTAATAATTAATAACTTGTTAAAAAAAACCTTATCAGTCATTGTCATCTATTTTTACATTAAGGAGCTCAAATGCCAACATTTTGGAAATCAACCATTTGTGCTTTTCTTTTTGTACCTAGGAAGCCAACATGGCGATATTAGTTCAAAGAATACATTCAATACTCTATAACTGGAAATTCAACTTCTCAGACTCTATTTATCCTAGAGAAACAAACTCTTAAATGTAAACACAGGTAATTTACAGGACTGTTTTTGCACACTTGCATTACACGAACTTGGACTAGGATCTCAAATTCTCATCAACAGGGAATAAACTATAGTTTTATCCATATTATGGCCTATCATAGAGTAAAGGAGTAAATTCAATCTACATGAATTGATAGGAAATGATCTCCAAGCCATATGGTTGAGTAAAAAAAAAGGCTCTGCATGATACATATAGCATCAGTTAGGTTGTTTTAAAAAGCCATAAAGAAAACCACTCCTTACTGGGTAAACTCATGTATTTAAGTGTCTAGAAAAGGTAAAGAAAGGCATGCTCCTCTGGAAAGGGGTTAGGAATGAGTACTGAATATCCAAGAGGAGTTTAGATTTGATTTTTCTAAGGTTCAGATAGGTACTACTCGTGATTATTAAAAAATCTGGCATAGCAATTCTGGTGAGGGTTTAATATGAATCTTTCACTTAAGAAGAGGCTTACCTTATCACCCTTGTCACCTGCTGCTCCAGGAAGGCCACTGTCACCTCTCATCCCTTTCTCTCCTGGAATTCCAATGGGTCCTGGTGGCCCCAGGGGTCCAATAGGACCCTGTGGCCCTGGTGGTCCTGGTTGACCCTGAGAAGCAAGATTAAAAAGGCAGGGGGATGGATGACTCTTAAGTAATGTTTTCTAACAAAAAAATATGGTGACTTGGGTTTACAGAAGACTGGAAAATTAAAGATGGAGCAAACTCTAATAATAGAAGCACAAACGATCAATTAATTATAAAAAAAGAAAATGTTGCCTTTTTCAATCTGAATCAAAGCTGTACGATAAATGTGAATTACTGCATGTACACACACATCTATAAACTGATTATAGTTCTCTTACTATTTTCATTCTGTCATTGAAATTCATAAATCTTGAGCTGTTTAGTGCAGTAAGGAATTTTTAAAAATCAAGGTCTCACTAACATTACGTAAGTGACACAAGGTAAGAGTGCGGAAAAAGTGCCAGATATTTTATTTACTTCAAATGGCTCATAATTTGTCTGCCCTTTTAGGGGGAGACATTTCTTTTTTAGCTGCTTTTATTTAATTTCTTATCCATAATTTGGAATCAGGCTCTCCATGTCACAGTATTTTTATGCAATCCAACTTTCTTTCCATGAATGAAAACATCACCTTTTATTTTAGGCAAAGTTTCAGGAACTCAGTTCTCCCCCTAAACCCACAGTGGGAACATCTCCGGGACAAAGATGAGGAACTCCTTGCTCCCTTTAAGCCTGTTCTCCGTTGCATTTAGATGCACTGTTGCAGTGAATGAATGTTCAGTTACGACAGGGAGTCTCACAGCTCTTTCTAGGAGTAGGAAGGTTGGTATGTCTCAGCATCAGTTTCTCTAACTTCCGGATGATCGTATCTAGCTGCCTCTTTGACATCTCCTTGAATACGATGGTACCCTCAGCTTAAAAAAATCCAAAATGGAACTTTTGATTTTACCCCCAAATTTGATTCTCTATCTACACAGAATCCAGCCCCAGAATCCTGGGATTCATCCTGGATATTCCTCTTTCTACCACACCTACATTTAACCCATGATCGAGTCCTAGCATTTCACTCCCGAAATGGGTCTGAAACTCACCCACCCCACTGTCTGCCTTGCTGTGACCCTACAGGTCAGCATCAGTGAGACCGGTGTTCCAGGCTCCCAGATGGCTTTCCAGCTTCCTCTAACCCTCCTCCCTGCCTCTCTTCAAGTGACATTAAAACAGAAATCAGAGGGACTTCCCTGGTGGCACAGTGGTTAAGAGTCTGCCTGCCAATGCAGGGAACACGGGTTCGTGCCCCGGTCTGGGAAGATCCCACATGCCGCGGAGCAACTGGGCCTGTGAGCCACAACTACTGAGGCCGCACGCCTGGAGCTGGTGCTCTACAACAGGAGAGGCCACCGCAACGAGAAGCCCACGCACAGCAACGCAACTAGAGAAAGCCCGCGTGCAGCGGCTAAGACCCAATGCAGCCATAAATAAATACATTTATTAAAAAAACAAAAAAAACAAATCAGATCATGGCATGGCCCTGCTTTTTAAACTTTCCTTGTCTTCCCACTACATGTAGAATAAACCTCGTGCTCCTCCCTTCCAGGCCTTACAGGGTGTGGCCCCAGATTCCCTTGCACCCCATGCTGTGCCCGCCCCACACTCACTAAGTCCCAGCCACACTGCTCTTTTCTGTCTTCGGGCCTCGGTGCGAGCATTCTCTCTAGATCTGCACATAACGTGGATCTCTCCTAAACTGCCACCAGTGAAGTAGGATCTCCAATTCAACCTCACCCCCATGAGTCTCCCTCAGGGTATCCTGTCCACTTCCTTCTTAGCATCTTAGCATTTCACATTTTTTAAATTATGTATTTGCCCATTAGTTTGTTGTCTGCTCTCTGACTAAACACTAGCAACATAAGGGCAGGGATATCTGCTCACCAGTTAAGTCTTCCATCTACCATCTACCGTGGCCTTTGGCTCAGGAATGAATGAATGAATGAGGGATAGACGTGGCAGTGACTATGCTCACAGGCTTAGTGGTCCAGCCTGACCACCCATCCGCTCCAGACACACTCTACGAGGGCCCTGTATGATCGGGAAAGTGATTTTTGAATGCTGCAAAAAGCTATTCTATCAAATGTAATCTTTATGACATACAGATTGATTTTACACATTCAAACTTGTTTACTTTTTATGAAATAATCAACTCATGGGAACAAGGAGGCTCTTCAAATGAATTTAAGAATCTAAAACCAGGGTTTCTAAATGATACTTCTAGCCTCAGCATTCAATCTCTGTCTATAATTTGATGTGAGCAGAAAGTATCTTAGATTCATATGTTTTTTTAAATAACTCGCTTTTGCATTCTTAAGATAATACTCTTAGATTAGGTAAAGAGAAGCTTCATAATGAGATGTTTATAACAAGGCTTTCGCCGATGCAGGGTGATCTGGTCACATGACACCATGCCCTGTGGTGGCTAATGCGTCCAGCTGTGTTGTCTAACACGTGTCAAAATCCATGCTTTATTTCACTACAGTTTGAAAACACTCTGTATTCATCTGAAGTCAGGCTGTCACCTGCAATTATTTTATGCTTTTTAAAAATTTTTCCAAAGATTTAAGAAAAAATCATTTAATATCCCCTTTCCCGACCCAAACAACACAGATAACTGCATTCAAAGAGCAAGTAAGTCTTGATATGTGGAGAGAAAAGCTGAGTGGATTTCAGGAGATATCTGCTTAGAACTTTTAAACCTCTGGGCAATTTCAACCTTAGTGCTCAACTCTAACCGTGCACGGGACTCTGTATAAGAATGTAGGGCTATCCTTCGGGTGTATGGGGCCCAGAGAAAAATATGTTTTGGAGAGTCCCACCTACATAAAAATTTGAGTCACCTGAAATCAGTGTATCAGTGTCATTCTGGTGACCCAATCTCAGGAATTCCATGAACGAATAACAAAACCCCACAAGCGGGCAAGGGAGGCTGTCCTATTAGGCGGCCACCCTCTGGATACCAGGGCCCGGCCATGGGGCCCCAGCCCAGCCCAAGAGCATGAACCCCAGGGCTCCTCATGCGGTCAACTCCCACTGGATAAAGGGTCAGAGAGCATCCTGTTGAAACTACTTTTAAGCCCAAGATGGCGCCGCTGCTGCCTGGGTGCCACTTCAGCCAATTTATGTAACTTCTGTGCCCCTGTAAATGCTCCTTATAAGCAGAAATGGAATCCATCCAGGCAGCTAATTGCCAGACGCCAAGCCAACTTTGGGCTCTACGCGTACTTCCTTGTTCCTTATTCATTTCTATTTTTCTCTTCCTCGTTCCTTATTCTTTATCCTATAAAGGTTTCTCGATTTCTCCCCATTTTGCAGTTCTCCAGATCCTCGGGAACAGAGGCTGCCCACTTCATGAGGTGTTAAATAAAATTTGTTTGTATCACCTAAACTGTCTTGAGTTTTAACAACCTTAAAGGGAAGAAACAGATGCTGGGACCCATCGGTCCTGGTCCCCAGTGCGGCCCTGCCTGAGGCGGGGCCTGGGGTCAGGAGCCCTGCTTGTCCTGGTCTAAAGACAATAATGCAAGAATATTCACCACATCATCTTTGGTAATATCAAGAAAAACTGGAAATCCCATAAAAATCCCAAATGAAACTGATTGAATAAATTATGGTATCTTCATACAATGAAATACCGCACAGGCTGTCTTAGTCTGGGTGCCCCAGAAGCAAATTAGGACACAGCATCAATGCAAATGGTTTAATTGAGAATAAAGGAGACACGGTAAGAAGGAAACGGGATGAAGGAGCAGGGATGTGACACAGAGAAGGAAAGGCAGCCCATAAGGCTGTGCTATCAAGCCAGTTACCACCGTGGGTTACTGGAGCTTAACCCAGAGCAGAAACTCTGGGTGTCAAGGTAGAATACATACCTCAGAGTTATCCAGCCCGGGGTAAGGGAGTTAGGGTGTTTACCTCACTGGTGGAGGGCCACTGATGGTGGGTGGGAAGTATCTGCTCCTGGGGCTTTGAGAAAGCCCACAGACAAAGAGATGAAGAGACTGGCAGATGGAGACCCCCCCTTAACTCCCCCGCAAAACAGGAGCACTGAAGTAACAGGCCTCAGGGAAATGCACAGGGCCCAGATACTGAAGGATGAAGTAGGTCTCTCTGGATGGATATAGGACAGCCTTGTGGTGCTCATGAAGAAGAAACAGAGTGACTGAGCTCCAGGCTCTGCAGTCAGCGCCTGTGTGTGAAGCCCAGGCCCACACTTACTAGCTGTGGGACCTTGGGCACGTTTCTTAACCCCTCTGTTCCTCAGCTTCTTTATCTGTCAGTGGCTTGTGGACATAAAAAGAACAATGCATGTAAGGTGTGTAGCATAGTGCCTGCACAGTAATGCTAGCTATTGTTATCATACATGATTGTTATTATAAATAGTTCATTGTTAAGTGGGGAAAAAAAGCCGTGCATCATATGATTCCACCGGTAGAGAAACAAATGGACATACATTTTCTTAACATATATGTTTGTAAATGAACATTTCTAGACGGATATACAAGAAATGGCACATTACCACATCTCAAGAGTGAGAAATGCAAACCAGGGCAATGATAAAGTCTGTTTTGTGAGCATCTTACCAACAGCAAATGTGACTTTTATAATAAAGATTAATTACGATTTCTTTCATCATTAAGTCATTGACCTTACTAACATTACTGACAAACTTTACCATCTGCCTAAATTTTATAAATCAAAATCATACTTTGTTTGTACTTTCCCTTCTCTTCATGCTTTTTCATCATCATTATAATAGCTACTATTTCTTGAGTATCCATAAAAATACTAAAAGCTCAGCATTTTCAAGGAAGCTTAAATGTATAAATATGTGTTACAGAAAAGACAACAATAATATATAAAGTCAATTCTATGGGCACAAACCATCTGGGGGCACTTTGAGGGCATATTACTTTTCTCTAGGTATTATACAATTTTTAAACTACAATCTAGAAGTAAGAATAAATAATGAATTCAGCTGACCTTTTCTACCGGTTTTAATCTTACTTGGTTTAGATTAATTACCATAAGTGAAAAGCTCCCATTTTTCCTAAATTAAAGGCTCAGGAAATAACTGCTTTTTCATTAAGTTTGGAAATTATCTTTGTGTCTTACATATAATTCACAGAGACTCCTAAATTATCTTTTGTGAATGCTGTACTTCACAATAACGTATTATTTAAAAACAACAAAATGCATGTTTGAACATAAAGGGTAACAGAGAGGACAGCCAATTCACTGGCTATAATTCTCTTTAATGTATTTCATTTTAGACACGTGATGCCGGATCCAGGGAGCTAATGGAACTTTGGGGAGAAAACAAAAAGGAGTGGAAATATTCAGCACTGGGGCAAGAATGATAAAACTCCATTCAACATAGAAATGTGTCCTGGTTTGAGAAAGTGCCATCTAAAACACTCACGAACAGAAGTACAACGAGGGATGGGAATTTGCATTATTAAATTCTTCCTCCCCCCCTTCCCCCTCCTCCCCCAGCCCTGATGGGTCACACTGACATCCCTGCCATTTCTCAACAAGCTCTGTTCTTTCACAGACTTCGGTGTCTTGTCCCTGAAGTGTCCCTCCCATGCCCTCCATGTCATCTCTCAATCCCCGACTGCCCCCCCGCCGAAAGACTCCAGTGATCTCCTGCCCTGGCCCCAAACCCTTCAGAATTAAATGCCTCTCCAAGCCACCTCTATAATAACACTTCTCACTGGCTCCTGTGATCACCTCTTTGTCTGTAAGTTCCCAGACCTACATCCACCGGACCGTGAGCTCCTGGAAGACAGAGTCTAGGTGCCCAAGGCCACGATGTTAAGACAGGCAGAGAACAACAAATACTTAATAAAATAATGTTAATAAAATCTTAATAAAATAATTAATCTTAAAAATAATTAAAAATAGAATTAATAAACAATAATTAATAAAATAATTTAAATCTTAATAAATTAATAAATACTTAATAAAATAATAAAAATAAAATAATGTCAGATCCACCCACCCAACCCAAAGGAAGACTGTAAAGGAGGAAAAGGATCTGCTTTCTCCTGTCTCTAAACTGACATCCCTAGAAGTCTGGCTGAGAATAGCTATGCAGATCTGAGATGATTCCACGCTGGGGCGAGCAGAGCAAGTGGCCTTGAACACAGTAATGTCTGGTGTCTATTGTTGTTGAGATATGACACAGGTGGCCTCCATCTTCTTTTCAACCATGCTAAATGGCAAACACAACCCCTACCTTGAAAAGTGAAAAAACTAACAGAAAGCACTAAATGCCTACTTTTATACAGGGCAGACTGTGGTTTGTTTTCTATGCAGTGCTGTTTTTTCCTCTTAATAGGTATTTTATTACAGGATAAATGTAAAAAATACTCTAAACCTTGTAAAACAGTATTAAATCTGTCAGAAACCTGTTCACAGAAACTTCCCAAACACCAATCTTTGAAATAGTCATTGTTAGTTCACCCAATTTGAGTAAATAATTTATCCACAGTGATGGAGAGAACAATTCCACTTTCGTTATTTCATGTAAAACAAGGAGTCAGTAAAAGAAAAAAAGACGATGTTTAAAAGTAAATAGTTGAGCTTACTAATTTATCAGACTACACCAGAATTAACTTCGGGATGAAGGGGCATACATAAATAGCAAGCCCAGAAAAGACATTTCTATAACTACAGAATCATTAAATAATCACAGGAATTTTGCATCTTTAAAATAAAAAATTTTAAAGAAATAGTCCACTCCTACCCATGCACCCTCCACCCACGATAGGCAATGGACCACTGCACTGAAGTCACTGTAGCAAAAAGAAAAAATGCCCAGGGGAATGGCTGGCTTCCAGATGCGGGATCTCTGAATTTCTTTTTTTTTTTTTTACATGGAATTGCCTCTGTGGTTTCCGACTTTCTGTGAGAGACAATGAAGTCAGAAAACGGATTCACTAAATCCAGAAATGCCAATCGGCTTGACACCTGAGGAAGCTCTGGCATGCCATGGGAAGCCACCAGGCCATCGTCTTCTACCCAAAGGCCAGGCTGACACCGTGTCATCAGACCTGTTATACGCGCCTCCCCACTGTGGCTACAGGTGCACTGGGCTCTCGGGCCAGCTGTACATATAAAGGATGGAGGCAATCGGAGTGGACATGGAATCCTACACCTGGCTCTCTGAAGCCGGAACATTCCTTTAGGATTCTGTCTTGTTAATCGTCTGTGTCAGGCACGTTTCTGGAGCTGGGCTAAGATCAAACTATTTTTATTTCACAACACTTGGTAGATGAGACCAACAGATAAGAGGATATGTACATTTTTAAAATGCAAATCTCCACAACAGTCTTTTGGGCTGCCACGGATCTGCTTGCCTCCAGGGCCCAAACCCTATGGGGAATGACAAAAATCTAAGAAATCCTTTGTCATTTTAGCAGTATGAGGATTGAGAGAAATAGCTACAGATATACAATGACAAATGCATGTACAAACACACTTTTTGTGCTACTTCTTGCTCTTTTTTAACCAGAGAATCAGTGCAAGGAAGTATAAATGAATGAATGAATGGATGAACAAACAAATGAGTAAGAAAGATGATTTTATTATACTAGTTACACATAAATTTCCAAATTAACCTTGGTCAATAAGATCATGACATTGATCATCAAAAGTGTCGCAGGAAGGGGAAGGTATTTCTTTATTAAGCTTGGTTATGTGCCTCCCAGTGTCCATACCCTTCCTCACTTAAACCAACCAGCAACACTGAGATTTTTATCCCTGTAGAAATGAGGAAAGCCTAGGGGGGTCTAGCTTACTCAAACTGAGGTGCCTAGTGAGCTTGGGTTCATACCTGGATCAGTCAGTTTCTCTCCAAACCTCACCTCCTTCCATGGCGTCATCCTGGCACCATGGAGGGTCCCTGCACTAAACCACACTCACGCTCTGCCTACCATGACATTTCAACTGCTTCCAGCCTTATCTTATTTGTAAACATTTTAAACACTTTATCTTGATGTATTTTATTTTCTCTTATGAAGTTTTTTTTGGGGGGGAAACAATAGTATTCATCAAATGAGTTACCTCCATTTTTGTGGTTCTCAAATCTAACTTTCTAGTCCCATCCTCTATCTCTGTTTTCTAGAAACTTCCTTGAATCTTCTTCCCTGTAAATTTACACTCATCATATCAGAGGTGAGCTCATCCCAGACTAGTTTCCCTGCCTTTTTTTTCCCTGACTCAGCAGATGGCAACTTGGTTCCTTCCATCATTTAAACTTCCCACGCAGCTGTCAGCTTTGGTGATCCCCCTTTCCCTCCTCATCCATTCCGTCCCAAGACCAAGCCTATCACATCTTTCTTTGAATTAAGTCTCAGGTGTCTGTCTTTCTTTCATCCCACCGTGGAGACCCTGGGTCGTGGTCTGGTCATCTCAGGTGGGGGACACAAGCACCAGCCTCCCCAGCTTCTCTAACTCCAGTCTCCTCCCCATTTCCACATGTAACTGTCAACTGACCTTCAGTCTTCCCTTTGCTGTGTTATTGCTTCCATCAACACCTGCAATGAGCACAGTCTACCTTCCTCCACCCCAGCCAACCCTAGTCCCTGTGTGTCCACACCTACACCCTCTGCTCCAATTACACTTGCGCCTTCTGTTTGCCTGAGGCAATAGCAGCCTTTGTTCATCTGTAGCTCAAATTCAACCTTCCTCCAACCAAAACTATGATGACAGCAATGATGAAAATGATGATGACGATGTTAGCGTACCCTTCACTGAGCACTTACTCCATTCTGGGCACTGACACAGCACTGTGCATTCTTCTCATGGAATCCTTACATCCTTAAAGCAAAAAGTCATCCTGTATCTACTTTTTCATTCTGAAATGAGGAAGTTGAGCCTCAGAGAGATGAAGCAAGTGACCCAAGGCCACTTGGCTACCACCTGGGCAAGCAGAGTCATACATGCTTCCCTTTTCACCCTAGTCCTTATTAATCTCACTCTGGTACAAACTCTCATGTCCACCCTCAAACAATTAACATAATACCTAAATAGGCTCAGCATCTCTTTTCCATTATTGTTTTGGGCATGTAACTTTCATATCTGCTTGGGGTGATGTCGTCCAGTAAGATTTTTGAGGCCAGGAATCCGTGTAAATTTTTATTACCACCTCAGCACCTTGGCTACTGCCTTACACAGTATAAATTCTAAACATATACTCATGGCCTTTTATTATTAAAATCAACAAAGAAGCCTTCGGCAGCACCCCTCTGCCTTTTTAACACTTGACTGAAATTCAACCGTTCAGCCCCGAGGTGGCGCTATAACATCGCTTAAACCCTCAAACGGGAATCAATGCGCAGCTAAAGAGCTGGTGCCTCCAGGGTCCTCCTGTATCACAGATGTAAGGACTGCTGGAGATCTAGAAGGATCATAAAATAAATAACAAAAAGGTTTTACTCAAAGAGTAGACAATCCAAGGAGACCGGACTGCAATGGCAGAGTATTTTCTTGTACCTTAAGTTCACCTCACTCAATGAGGGCATAAATTTGTCAGTTTAGCCTGTAGTAACGCTGACTCAGGATCTTCAGCTGTGTGTGTTTTTTTTTTAATGGATGTAAAATGAATACTATTTTTTTTCATAAACACAAGCAGGACAATAAGGTGGTCTTCCAAACCAGTCAGGTAAAACTCACTTATTAATGTCTTTTTATTTAATTAATAAGCTATATTTTCTGTATCTTTTTTTCTTCCAGGTTCTTTTTTTTTTTTTTGGCCATGCCACACGGCTTGTAGGATTTTAATTCCCTGACCAGGGACTGAACTGGCCCTCAGAAGTGAAAGCGTGGAGCCCTAACCACTGGATCACCAGGAAATTCCCTATGCTGTACATCTTAAACTTATACAGTGGTGTATCAATTATATCTCAGTAAAACAGTGGGAATTCCTCAGTCCCAGGTTCGATCCCTGGTCGGGGAACTAAGATCCTGCAAGCCGCACGGTGCAGCAAACAAACAAACAAAAAAGATAAAAAAGACGTACAGCATAATGAATCACAGTAAGTGGAGTGAACATCCATCATCTCCTATGACATAGATACAAAATGTAAGAAGATCAGCTGTTTTCTTAAGAGGCAGCTTGGTGCAGTGGGAAAAAAAAACACTGCACTGAGAACTAGAAGACACGGCTTTGCCACCGATCAATAAATAAGGTCCCCCACCTACTGTATAGCACAGGGAACTATATTCAATATCTTGCGATAGTCTAAAATGGAAGATAATCTTAGAAAGAACGTGTGTGTGGGGTGTGTGTGTGTGTGTATAAAACTGAATCACTTTGCTGTACACCTGAAACATTGTAAATCAACCATATTTCAATAAAAAAAAAAAAAATAAGGCCACCCCTTGAGCCAGGTCATGGAAGAGTGGTTTTCCCATTTTTAGAAACAGCGTTTACCATCAGCCCAGCATCGCCCACCTGCTGTGGGAACGGAACAGGCAGCGCTGAGAGCCCCTGGTCAGCACCTGAGAAGCTTGAACCCAGGCGTCTCTCCCTCCCTCTTCCTTGCTCTGCTCTCCCGGTGTCCCTGCCCCTGGCCCTGGCCCTGTTTTCCCCTGCCTGTGTCTCCCGTGCTGGCTCCCCTTCCTCTGGGGGCAGGCGGGCTGGGTGGGATTGCCCCTGCAACTCCACTGGGCCGCCCTCCCCTCTTTCTCGCTTTCTCTATGGGGTCAATGACATCCAACTCTGAGCAACCCCTCTATTTCCCTCGCTCACCCGGACGCCCTTCAGGAGCCCCGGCCACACGTCCACATGCAAAGCTGGACTCAGGACCATCCCCCAAAACGTGCTCCTCGGCCACAGGCCGCCACCCACACAGCTGCTCTCACGCCCCTGGGCGTCCTGGGCGCCTCTAACCCTAACCCCGGACAACCCCGCATGGCGCCTCCTTCTCCCGACCAGTCTGCCTCCCAAACATTCCGACACCCATCCTCTCCCCCACCCCGCCCACGCTCACGCTCACGTCCACGCCCACGCCCTTGCTAAGGCACCGTGACCTCCACCGGGGCAGCGACAGCGGCCTCCTGACGTCCTTCCTAAGGTTGCTCCCACCCCGCACCACCATCACTGTATTCTCCAAAGAGCTTCCAGAACGATCTTCTTATAACGCAAATTCAACCTGTTTCCACTCTTCCCAAAATCTTTCGAATCCTCTGCTTATTCTTCAGGATAAACTGTATCTCTGCTTTTTCAACTGCATCCCTTACCTCTTGCTCCCTCACCTGCAGGATCAAACTTTTCCGGTCACCTTTTGGTCCACCAAACATACCACCCCATCTCCTTCTCAATTCAGGGCCTCAGTAGGGGCTGTTCTCTCTGCCCAAACACTTGCAGTGGTTTGGAGGGTGGCCACAAAAAGATATGTGCACGCCCTAACCCCAGAACCCGTGCATATCACCTTAGGTGGCAAACGATGAGGTAAAGTTAAGGATTTTGAGACGAGGATTTTGTCCTGCGTTATCTAGGTATAAATGCCATTATATGTATCCTTATAAGACGTGGAGGGACATGGAGGAAGATTTGAAACACACACACAGAGGAGAAGCTGATGTGAAGACGGAAGCAGAGATGAGAGTGATGCAGCCACAAGCCAAGGAACTCCAGCAGCACCAGAGGCTGGAAGAGGCAGGGAATGGGGGTCTCCCCTATTGCCTATGGAGAGCGTATGGCAATGGTGACACCCTGCTGGTGGACTTCTGGCCTCTAGAACTTGTGAGAAAATAAATTTCTGTTGTCTAAAGCCACCAGATAGATATGTGGTCATTATTACAGCAGCCCTAGGAATGAATACACCGTGCTTCCACCAGGCCACTGCTAGTTGACCGCCAGTTCCACCAGGTCCAAGCTTCCCCGGCACTGCCTACCACACGCACAGGCTCCAGTGCAAAATCAAGGTAGGGCACCAAATATCCACCTGGGGAGGGCACCAGGATCTTCGTCTGTCCTCTTCCCTGATGCATCCCGAGCACCTAGACCACCCCACGCCTGGCACTCATCAGGCACCCAGAAATAACGGCTGGGAGGTGAATCTGTCTCTCCTGTTGGAACCCGAGCTCCAGGCCACAGGGACTGTCCTCTTTATCCCCGAGGCCTCACAGCCTCGTCAGATGCCTGGCACACGGTGAATGCTCAACGGCTGTTTGCTGAATGAATGAATGTTTATTTGCTGAGTGAACTGCAAGTTCATATATGTATGACAGAGGAGTGGCAAAAGAGCACCTTGGAGACATATGTTTCCCTGGGGATTTCTTGGCAACTTATTGAAAATGGTATTTGAAAGGAGAAGTACACTTTTCTTTCCTAAAAACTCTGTAATTCAGCATTTCAACTAGTTTAGTCGGAGGCTACCTTTGCACTAGAGAGGTATTCTCAGAATTACAAACACCACTCCCTGTGTTCCTGTGTGGAATACGCCCTGCTTTGAGATGCACCTTATTTCTCACCAACAACAAAGGCTGACTCCACTTTGGTAATGACCTTGATCCTCTCAAGTTCAGCCTAGCCCCACATTTGCTGAGCTCTGCGCCCGCCTGGCCACGGTCCACACTGGGTCGCAGAGCTCAGCAATCATCGTTGCTATGGGATTGAACTCCACACAGGAGACCAAGGGTTCAGGCTGCAAATCACTGCCCGTTTAATGAGGTGACTGACTGGGGCAGAGATGCCAAAATCTACCTTCAGACATCCTCTGCAACCAGGATTCCTCAGTGAGGTTTTGTACACTTGACCTGTTTGGTAAATAATACTGGCAAATTATTTAATGAAAGTAGCAGGCAGATATGAGCTTGCTTTCTCTCCTTTTTCAAGCACAAACGCTGGATCTAAAGAGACAGATTGTCAAGCACGCTGAAAGCCATGTTAATTAGTTGGAGTTATTCCTCTGCATAGATATCAGCTATTAGTGACAGCTAATAGGCCAAATAATATAAAGTGATAGGCATATATCCCCCCTCTACCCCCGCAGGTCTCCCATACCCTGTTCAGAAATACTTCCTCATGCACTGACATAAAAGATTCATTCTTTCAACTTCTGCAAGTTTTCCATTCTTCAAAATTTAAGCTTAATATTCATGACAAGGAGAACACTTTAACAAGCTAAACCAGTTACAAGCTGGCACGTGGTGGGTTGAATTCTACCAGGAAATTTGTTTAATTGTTAGGCACTATGTTTGTTTGTTTGTTTAATTCTGAATTCTGATGCCTTTACATGACAAGCGCCCTGCTCTGCTCCTCATATAGTCTCCAAGGCTGAGGCCCCTTCCCAGGGCCCCTCACTCAGGTCACCTGCTGTCCCCTGAAGGCCGCTGAGTGTGTCAGCATCTATCAGAGAATTCTCCAGTAGAGACACAATGAGCTAGGGAGTTGGCGCTTGGAGGAGAAAGAAGCAGCAAGAAAAAGAAGAAATCAAAACCAAAACACGAAGGGGTGGTGACAGACCAAATCTGCCAACTTCTCTGCTGTCACTGGAACTTGCTTCTATCAAAATGTAATATAATTGACTTAACGCAAACTTTGGGACATGAAAATAATTGCTCTGAACCATTTATCAGGCTACAGTTAGAGAGTGTACCAGAACGCAGCTGTGTGAGTGATAAAGAGGTTGAATTCTAGAACTTTGTGTGCAAAAAATGTAATGATATGAAAAATGTTAACAACAGTTAAAACTACCCAAGGAAATTCCATTTTTATAATGGAATGCAAGCTCTTAGGAGTGTGAGGGACAAGTGAATGAAATTGCAGGAAAGATACTTGTATATACTTTAGTGATTTAAAAGTCCCAAAGGAAAGACTGGTTTGCTGATGTGTGATTTTGGTTTTCAAACCAAAAAAAACTAAGACAGGCCTTGAGTTTTAAGCCATTTGACCTTCTTGTGTATAAAGCTACCAAACTGTAAAGTTCTATTGACTTAACAGTTACTAGACGCCCTTGAATGGAAAACAATACAAATATACTTTATTCTGGAAAAAAGTACAGAAGGTGTCTTTATTATCAAACTAGTTACTAAAGCAGAACTTACAAAAGGTCCCATCCTAGTCTATGAAGACATGTCATTTTCCCTACAAGAAGACCTCCATCAAAGAAACAGAGATTCTTCCCTTGAAACAGATACAGAATAATTTAAAATCCTGCCCAAGTCCACCTCATTCATATCCTTAAAGAGGGACCATAATGATGCTTGGGTAAACGTTAGGCAGAGTCACGAAGTATTCTGGAAGCCAGTAAATCGCTGTCACATGTGAAAAGTCGTGCCACACGTCACAGAACCACAGGGTGTTAGGGCTGGGAGGGACAGGACCAGCCCTCCAGCACAAACCCTTATTTCCCAGGTGAGGGCTCTGAAAACCAGAAAGACCAAAGGGGTGATCCCCAGTGTCCCACACTGAGAATGCAGGATGCTACTGAACCTTTAAAAGATCTGAGTACAGCAACGGTCATGCTCCTTTCTGTGGCTCGAAGTGCTTATTTCTGGCCCTACCTGAAATTCCAAGAAAATCTGAACTCTGTGAGATGGTCACTTACTACCAGGTTTACATGTTGTGTGCGGGAAAAAAAGACGCGGGAGGGAGAGACTTACCACTAATTCCGTTCCCGTTTCCCTTGGACTTGGTGGGTGTCCCCACATACATGCTGCATGTGGCCACCAGCTCAGGCTCCCAAATCCTGTCCAGGCTGAGCTCTGAATTTTAAGTTATTGATTTATGTGTATTTATTAACTACCTGTTAGGTGCCATCTGCTGTGATCACCTCAAAGAAATACCAAAAAAGGACCCCCATCTCTCAAAGAGGAGAAACAAACATAGGCAACTTCTATTTCTAGAGCATCCACGATGGGCCGGGAGCCAGCATTAACATTTCGCACATGTCCACACAGCCCCCTTTAAGGAGCACGGGCTGACAATCTAATCAAGAGGGTCAGACAGAGCCACACTCGAACCCAAGCAGAGGTCAGGGTATGAGAAGCATCACAGAAGGGAAGCAGGTTCACACGGGGGGACCCATCCACACCAGCTGGGACAGGCAGGAGGCCTTATGGGGGCAGCGTCTCTTCTGAGCTCCTTTGAGGAGGGCTCAAGATGGAGGCCGAGTGGAAGTGGGAAGGCTTTCCAGAAAAGGGTAGAGGTGGTGTGTCAAAAAATTAATAAATATTGAGTGATTGCTTCCTTGTAGTGAATCCATGGATGATTTATGTTGTGCCTTCTAGTTTTCCAGTATTATCTAAATGGTCTATAATAAGCATACATGAATATTACAATAAAAACTACTATAATTATTCTTCTAAAAAAATAAAAAGGTAGAGGAGTGGGAATATTTAGATTATGTTCAAGGGAGAGTGAGTGGCCCAGCTGATGCAGCAGGAGATGGTCCAACGGGAGGTCACAGTGATTACTGATGAGAACACATGTTGAGGCTGGGCTGTGAGCCTCCAGCGGTACAGCGGTGAGATGAGGGAGCCCCCCCTTGGCACCTGCCCTTTGATGCATCCCAACTCCCCCTCAAACCCCAGCTTCCATCTCCAGTTGAAACCCTCACCCAGCCTGGCACCCAACCCTCGCTGCAGACACAGCAGTTTTGATTTGGGGCTGAACAAACCACTCACTCAGCCATTCGACCACACGAGAGGAATCATTTCCTTCTTAGGAAGGCCTGGCTGTTCCACTCACGGGCTATGCCGCCTCGGGCAGAGCCTCAACCCTCGGAATTCGGTACGTTCCTGTCTTTATAGTGCACCTTGAGCTGTCACGGCGGCTCGAGAGATGATGTGCGAGTCGGCTGGTCGCCTCCAAACCACCTGCCGGGTATGCACAAGCCACGTTCCCAAATTCCTAGCTGGAAAACATCACCAGCGACCTGTGCTGTCACAAAGGACCCGTCTGTGCCGGGAAGAGCAGAGGTTGGCGGTGCTCCGCACACAGCTCTCCCTGACCACCCAGAAGCAGGGACGCAGACAGCGGGGCGGGGCGCAGCCCACCCCCGTGAGCCCTCCTGACCCACGGCGCTGAAGACTGTGTGAAGGGAGAGACAGAGCATCCTCTACACGTGCAAATGCTTACGATGGTTTTAGGGCCCAAGGACACAGAAGACAAAGCGCCAGGCAGGTAAATAGGAGAAAACTGGGCAGAGGAAACTGGGGCTTGGGCAGATTCAAGCCACCACGAGGGCTCCCAAAAGTTAGGGCTAAAACTGGTGTTTGAACCTGAGTGTAATCCTCTTCTCATTGATCACGGGGCAAACTCGGGGGCTGAGACCAAATACCAGGAGGTGGTTCCTGCCTCTTCCACATACTAGCAAGTGATTTAAAATTCTTGTAAATCCAGATTCCTTGTACTGACCAATGGAAATACTGGTAATAATCCTACTGGCCTCAGAGAGTTGCTGTAGGATTAAAGCAGGGTTTCTCAACCTCGGCACTACTGGCATTTGAGGATGGCTAGTTCTTTCAGTTCTTTCATGTGGGGCCGTCCTGTGCATTGTAGATATTGAAGAGCATCCATGGCTGTGACTCACTAGAACCAGTAGCACCCCCTCCATCCAGCTGTGACAGCAAAAAAAAAAAATGTCTCGACATCATTAAATCAGAGGACCACACCTAGCCGGCTTCATCAAAACAACTTCATGAAAACAACTGTCCCTCTTTGTTTTGTGGTGTCCCCATCCCATTCCTGCCACGGAGCTGATCACTACATTTTTCTTGGGCCTCAAGCTCAAAGGGTCTTAAAATCTTGGCACGTTTATAGGGACAACCTCACACAAACGCCAGGCTTTTTTCCTGAGTATTGTGTCCATTGACATGAAAAAAGCTAAAGCACTTCTGCTCTTTTTTAGGGTCCTAACTTTGTTTCCTGGAAATGCAGTTTTTAAATTGTATCATGAAAGTGGCTGGGAAAAGCTCGAGATAAATTCTGATCACCAAAATTTTATTGAAGAAGAAACAAATCCATTTAAGTAGAAAGCGATCTGCCATAACTTCAGCTCAACAAGGTAGCTGCTTACAGCAAGAACACAACGAAGGACCTGCACATGTGTCACACAACTCGTGTGACGATAAAGCAATGCTGTGGGAGAAAAAATGGTCCTTTCTCTCAGAAAGGTAACATTTCACCTCCTTGTTGACTCATCTTGACTGATTTGTGTTTTTTGAGTGTCACACACAGCCCTGTGGGATCGATTTGGACATGTTTCAAAACGATCACTGATCTGACTCAAAAACTGTCCAAAACTTCTGAAACATACTCTTTTCTTGGAAGATTGTGGAAGTATTTTTAATCAAGAGGATGGTTTGATCTAATACTCCAGCACAGATGAGTTAGTGCCTGCCAACTGCTGCGGTCAGAATATATGAGAGAGGTTCATAAATAAATGTGTAAGAGACCCTATATACCGTAAGGGTTACTGTGCATCTCCGGGCAGAGAATCGGGTGTAGTCATCAAGAGCACCGTCCTGGGTGGACTTAATTGCTCTGTGCTGAAGTCTTCGACACTGCACAGATGGTACCGTAAGATGGGAAGAGAGTTGTTGTGTGGGATCAGTGAGCTAAAGCATCTTGAGCACATAGGACAGTGCCTGGCACATAAGAAGTACATGATAAATGCAGCTCTCACTTCGATTACGGAACACTATTCCACGGGATTTTAATAGGTGCTGTCCAAAAAAGAGTCATGTGGTCAAATGTCTGGAAACACTACTTTAAACAAAGTTAAGTAGGTTGTTTTTCTTTTTAACACACTGCAGAATTTCTCAGACAGAGCCTTTAAAATGTTGATATACAACACGAATATCAATAATGGCGACCCGGCATGGACCATTTGCACCAGGATCCTTTCTGTACAAGGTGATTCTACAAAATTTTAAGTGAACAAAACATTATTGCTGAGAGTGGGTAGAACGTTGGACGGAAGATTTCTAGAACTTATTCATCTTGCGTAACTGAAGCTTTATGCCCTTTGATTAGTAATTTCCCGTTTCCCGCTCCCATTTCCCATGCTGATTTTTATATCACTTACCCGAGACCCCTTTTCAGGAAAGCACTGGCAAAGAGAGCAATCTCTTCCCCCGCAGGGACCAATAAACTTCTTTTCACCCTAGAAAGTGAATAATCTGCTTTAGTTTACCTCGATGGGTACATGGTATATACCTTATAACAAGCACTGTTGGTTTATCTAACTCATGAGAATGTCACAGTATAATTTTACCTCTGAAACTGTGAAAAGACTAATATTGATATATAAAAAGGCAAAAAACTTACATTGTGGCTTGATAATAAAAGAGTTGATGGTTATGTGAGCAGGATAAAAGTTTATGTGAGCCAGGATTAAAAAAAAACTCCTTCTGAAGCTACTCTGCTTTAATCGGAATCTTCTGCAATCTCTCTCTCGGTAAGATTTCGTTTACCAAGTTGTGAACAATCTTAGAATGTTAACTATGTAGTTGTGTACACAATCAGACACCACAGTGGTGTCAAGTTTAAATTATAAGCTTTGCTTTTTTTCAATA